>NC_056739.1:1875211210-1875228710 GCF_019279795.1 Protopterus annectens
AGTAGTTAGTGAAATAGTTCAGTTGAGCTGTGGAACTATAGGAGGCAGTGATAGTGTATTTAGTTCTAGGAGGTACAAAGTGGTATTAGAAGGATTAGGTAGGATGGGAACAGGAGCACTTCCATTGTGAGGTTAGGTGTGAGTTCAGCAAGGTTTTACATGAGGAGAGACTGCTGGTGATCCGGATGGGAGATGGTAGAGTAATTCCAGAGGCATGCAAGAGAAAAGGACATTAGGTGATTCCCAGCTGGATGTGTGCGTTTGTGCAATTTAATTAGTTTTGAATTAGATCTTAGAAGTCATTCTGGTTCATGCATTTCAAAGGCAGTGGCTAGGGAGGGACAAAGAGAGGGATTGTAAATGAGTTTGTGTGCTTGGATGAGTTGGGTATAAGTGAGGAGGTTAGGTAGCTCAAGCCAGTTTAGTTGGTGAAGAAATTACAATGGTGAGAAATGGCTCTGTGACCTGCCACAAATTTTGATATCTTGTTATAGCAATAGGAGAGTTTTATTTTGAGGAGAATTGCAGGTTGGTGAGGATAGATATACCATATAGGAGGGATGGGATGAGATAAGTATTGGTTAGTATGAGCCTGGTGGAAGTGGAGATATAACGATTATGGTGGTATAGCATACCACATTTTTTGTGGGGTTTGATATTGATTTGTAAATGTTTGTTGAATTTTAGTTGATCATCTATGAGTACTCCTAGTAGTTTAGTGTCAGAGACTAGTTCTAGAAGTATTGTTTTGCTGGTTATTATGAATGAGTGTTTATCTAGGGAGGAGGTTTTGGAGGCAGCAAATAACATAAGTTTAGTTTTGATTGCATTAAGAGACAGGTGGTTGTCTAGTATCCACTGCTCAGTAGATAAAAGGTGCTTTGGGTAAGCTTATTTAGAGTGGGCATAGAAGGGGAGGAGCAGATAATGGTAGAATCATCAGCATATTGGATGAGGCTGGAGATTGGAATGGCTTGGTATATGTCATTAATAAATATATTGAATAGTAGGGGACCTAAAATGGAACCTTGGGAGACTTGTGGAACATTAAGGAAGGGTGACATGGCTTTATTCCATTTGACTGTTTGTTGTCTGGTTGTGAGGTAGCTGGAGAACCACTTGGTACAGGAAGAGGATAGGTTTAGCTTGGAGAGTTTATTAAGAAGCAGGTTATGGGAAATTGTGTCAAACACATTGGATAGGTCGAAAATATATATATATATATATATATATATATATATATATATATATATATATATATATATACATATATTATACAGAGAGAGAGAGAAAAAAACGGAAATGCCTTTCCATTTTACAATACTGAAGTATGGTTCCTTGGGTTTATTTATTTACTTAAAAGTTCTGTGCATGATGCTGTGTAATTCTTTCATGTAATGTGGCAATTTGCTCCAGAAATGAGCCATGGTTATTAATATAGCGCTGAAAACCAGATATAGTTTACCTGTTTTACCCACAAAAGAACACTACAGTTTTCACCTCCACTTGTAAACAGTTTTCTTTGTAATGTTTGTTCCTAATTACTATGACTTTGTCAGCCATTTTTATCCTAATGTCACTCTGGCAGTAAGGTCAACTTCAGGAAGCAGACAAGCAATGTTTGCTAGAAGAGTGTGGACATCAGTTTTTCTTGGAGGTGTTGGGAGGCTCTGTTTGAGAAGATGGCATCACATAATGCATTCATTTCTTTGAGAGAGCTTGTTTAGAGACATGTTTTTACTTATTCAATAGTTTATTCACAAGTTTTTAATGACCAGTTGGTAATATGCTGAGCTATTTTCCTTCTTAATGGGACATTACTGGTAAAAATGTACTTGAAATCAAAACATGTATTTTTACATAGGTGTATCGCAGAAATATTGTAGTAAAATTAAATGACAGTTTGTATAAATGATCTAACTTTTGCCATTTTTATGTGGTTTGTAGCTGATGGGTCAAGGGATCTTTTTATCCAAGCCACAGAGTGTGGGCAAGCTAATCACACAGTGTACCATGATCTCACCAAGCATTTGATAGGATACCACATGCAAATATAATTAACAAGTTAAAAGAATTCTAAATGGACCCATATGTGGTTAGCTGGAAAGCCAGGTGGCTTAGCAATAAAACTCATGCAAAATGAGTAAGGGGTGCTTCTTTGGAGAGCATGAAATTGACAATGGCAGTTCATCAGGGGTCTGTGCTGAGACCTCTGCTATTTGTTATCTGCTTCTCAGATTTTCACTAATTTTTTTTTTATTTTATTTTAATTTATTTGCAGTGTGTTTGCCAGGATAGTACATTGGGCCACAAGGAGCTTGTTTTCAATGGAGTCCTGGGGAGAAATTCTCCAGAAAAATATAAATACATAGTACACGTTGCACATATACATTACAGATTATCTCATAAGAATACAAAGTAAATATGATAAGAACAATAATAGAATACATCAGTATAGTTCATTAAACAACAATAAAAAAACAGTTTTTTTTACAAGAGTAGCAATAGCAGCATAGTGTAACTGTTAAGTAGTTAGTGAAATAGTTCAGTTGAGCTGTGGAACTATAGGAGGCAGTGATAGTGTATTTAGTTCTAGGAGAGTACAAAGTGGTATTAGAAGGATTAGGTAGGATGGGAACAGGAGCACTTCCATTGTGAGGTTAGGTGTGAGTTCAGCAAGGTTTTACATGAGGAGAGACTGCTGGTGATCCGGATAGGAGATGGTAGGTAATTCCAGAGGCATGCAAGAGAAAAGGACATTAGGTGATTCCCAGCTGGATGTGTGCGTTTGTGCAATTTAATTCGTTTTCGGGAATTAGATCTTAGAAGTCATTCTGGTTAATGCATTTCAAAGGCAGTGGCTAGGGAGGGACAAAGAGAGGGATTGTAAATGAGTTTGTGTGCTTGGATGAGTTGGGTATAAGTGAGGAGGTTAGGTAGCTCAAGCCAGTTTAGTTGGTGAAGAGAATTACAATGGTGAGAAATGGCTCTGTGACCTGCCACAAATTTTGATATCTTGTTATAGCAATAGGAGAGTTTTATTTTGAGGGAGAATTGCAGGTTGGTGAGGATAGATATACCATATAGGAGGGATGGGATGAGATAAGTATTGGTTAGTATGAGCCTGGTGGAAGTGGAGATATAACGATTATGGTGGTATAGCATACCACATTTTTTTGTGGGGTTTTGATATTGATTTGTAAATGTTTGTTGAATTTTAGTTGATCATCTATGAGTACTCCTAGTAGTTTAGTGTCAGAGACTAGTTCTAGGGGAAGTATTGTTTTGCTGGTTATTATGAATGAGTGTTTATCTAGGGAGGAGGTTTTGGAGGCAGCAAATAACATAAGTTTAGTTTTGATTGCATTAAGAGACAGGTGGTTGTCTAGTATCCACTGCTCAGTAGATAAAAAGGTGCTTTGGGTAAGCTTATTTAGAGTGGGCATAGAAGGGGAGGAGCAGATAATGGTAGAATCATCAGCATATTGGATGAGGCTGGAGATTGGAATGGCTTGGTATATGTCATTAATAAATATATTGAATAGTAGGGGACCTAAAATGGAACCTTGGGGGAGACTTGTGGGAGCATTAAGGAAGGGTGACATGGCTTTATTCCATTTGACTGTTTGTTGTCTGGTTGTGAGGTAGCTGGAGAACCACTTGGTACAGGAAGAGGATAGGTTTAGCTTGGAGAGTTTATTAAGAAGCAGGTTATGGGAAATTGTGTCAAACACATTGGATAGGTCGAAAATAAGGATGGACACAAAATGGCCAGAATCGCAGGTTTTGTTTATTGTTTCAAGGAAGGAGAGGAGGGCAGTGGAGGTGCTGTGACCAGGTCTAAATCCATGCAGTGTGGGGGGTAAGAAGCTGGTTGTTGATGAGATAGGGTAAGAGTTGTTGGTGGCTACATTTTTCATGAAGCTTAGAAATAGGGGATAAGATAGCAATAGGGCAGAAGTTTGGATTGTCATTATTATTTCCTTCTTTATGTACAGGAATAATAAAGGCTTTCTTCCAGAACTGGGGGATCTAGCTTTCTGCGATAGACTGATTAATTAGTATGCTGATAGGGAGAGCAATGGCTTCTGCAGCTACTTTTAGGAAGTAGGAGGGAATTTCATCAGGGGCATTGGAACCAGGTTTTAATTTTAGGAGAAGTTTGTTTATGGTGGATATAGAGATGGGACTTATAGAGGAGGGTGAAGGTTGGGGGCAAGGGATGCTGGGTGAGGAAGGGATGGGTGCACTCTGAGGAGGGGTTGTAGAGGTGTTGCTGAAGGATGATGTCTGCTTGCTTATGGACTCTGTGAAGAAAAAGTTTAATTGGGTGGCTAAGTCCATGTCAGAGGCATCTGGGTTAGGGCAAGGATTTTCTTTTTTTCCCAGGTTGAGGAGAGATGAGATTCCTTTCCAAAATAGTTTGGGACTGGTGTTGTGATTGGTTTGGGGAGTGGAGATATAGGCTTTGCGGTCTGAGGTAATAAGTTTTAGGACTTTATGTCATAGTGTTTTATATTTGTTAAGGGTGATAGTGGTTTTATTTTTATGGTAATGTATCCAGGCTTTATCATGGAGTCGCATAGTAGCCAGGTACAGGGTTACTTTTTGCACATTTTGTTTTTAGAGGGGCAAAGGAGTTGAGCAGGTTTGTGAAAATGCAGTTAAAGTAGGAGAGATCATTATCTAGGGGAAGAGTCTTTAATGGGTTCCAGTTTGTTGTTTTTAGTGCATTTGAGAAGGTTTCAGAATTGAAGTTTTTTAGGAAATATAGGATTGAGTTAGTTGTATGGGAGAGGAGAGATGGAAGGCAAAAGTGGGGAAGTGGACAGCTAGTGGGTCTGGGAGAATACCACTATCAGTGATATGGTGAGGATGGGATACTAGAATCCATTCTTTTGTACTTCCAGTAATGGAGTTCTTGGAAGGCTTTGTAGTGGAATTGATTAGCTGTGTAAAGTTATATAAGTTAATATTGAGTGAGTTAGGGTAGAATGGATTGTGGCCCAGTTTATGTTTACATCCCCCAGGATTATGGTTTTGTGAGGAATATTGGTGGAGACCCAGGAGAGAATATCTTCAAGGGATGAGATATTGTCTCCAGGTGGATTATAGAGGGAGATAACAAATATGAGTTTGTTCTTGTTTAGGTGTAGTAGGGCTGGTATCATTTCTGCCTTTCCAAATTTGGGAAAGAGTTTTGTATAGGGGGATGACCAAGAAGGATGCTTAGTAAAGGAGTGCTACACCCCCTTTTTGTGTTCTGTCATTCCTTAACATGCAGTAGTTGGGAGGAGTTAGTTCAGAATCTTTTATGTGGGTCCTAAGCTAGGTTTCTGAGATTGAGAGAGTATTTGGCTGGTTATGTAGAAGCCAAGCATGAAGATTTGGAATTTTGTTGAATAGGCTCTTAGAGCTAAGAAGTGGAGGGGTTTGCCTGTTGCTTGGAGGCAGGTGGGTTGGGGGTTGGATTCAGTGTTAAAAAGGAGCCTGGGTTTGGGTGGATGTCTCGGGAGCGAAGAATAGAGATAAGGTGATGGATGAGGTATTTGGTTTGTTTGGTGTGTAGTATACACGTATATAGTTTTGTGGACATTAGACTAGTGTAGCTGGAAACAGTGTTTTAGTGTTCGGTAGGATTCTATAGGGGAAGATCATGCTAGTGTTGAGGGGTAGAAACTGGGAGATATAAGGTTAACAGTAAGTGTGCACTTTGTAGAGGATGGGGTAGTGGTGTGAAATGGGGGAGGTAGTTTGAATTTGTAGGTTGGGTGATATAGTAAGTTAAGTTAATTAGAAGTATTATTTATTATTGTAAGTAGGGATAGTGGCTTGAGGGTCATGATGTTGGTTTTAGGATGGTAGTAAGGGATGAGTTAAGTTGGGAAGTTACTTTGTTTAATTAAGAGATTATGGTTTAGGTTAATTGACAGTTTATCAGAATAAGTAGTGTTTGGCAGTAAACCGAAGGGTAGGCTTACTTTTATGAGTGAACTGTGGGAGGGAGTTTTATGGGTATGGTGGGTAGTTTGGATTGGATAGTGGAAGTAGTGGGAGTGGCTAGATAAGAATAAGTGTAGAGGTACGGAGGCAGGTGGAATTTGGGGGCAGGGTAAGGGAGAAGATTGAGCCCGCAGGGCGAACAGAGTGGGTAGAGACAAGGGAAGGAAAAAACAAGGTCAATGAACAAAAAAAAAAAAAAACAATCAGAGGAGTGGAAGGTGATTTCAGAGGAAATTATGCAAGGGGGATAAGGGACGTTCTAGCAGTAGTATAGGGATAGGATTAGAGTGGTTCAGAGAGGTAAAGATGGCACCATAGGAAGGGAGAGGAAGTTAATGAGTCTGAGGGAGGGGTTGAAAAGAAAAGAAAGTGAAAGAAACTGGGGGAGGGGTTGGAGAGAGAGAGTAGAGATAGATGTCACAATGGCCTAGCTGGTTGGAACCAGTACTGACAATGCCAGGTCACCAGTACGAAAAAGCACTGAAAAATAAAAATCAGAAAGGAAGCAACTGTGAAAATCAGAGCTGAAGAGGTAAGAAGAGAGCAAGCCTTATGATGGTCTCTGTTTAACAAAGTTAGCAGATGACTGTAAGCTGAAAGTTGTCATGAAGTCCCCGTCTGACATATAGGAACTCCATCAGAAACTTCTACTTGTCATTAGGCAAACTAAAAATGGACATAAACTCATTGCCAAAAAGTGTAGCATTGTACTATTTCATAGGTATCTTCTAGTCACAGCTTAATGTTCAGATAGCACACCGCTTCAAAATGAGAAGGTCATGAGAAACCTGGGTACTTGGGTTGCCCTGGGTGGCTAACTTCTTCTCCTTTGACCCATCATATTGTAAAAGTGGTTAGGAGATCCTTTTATCTTGCATAGCTCATAGCAAAGGGTATTTCTTTCATATCAAAAAAAGCCCTCATCTCCTTGTATTTCACATTGATTAGACCCACCATGGTGTACAACACTCCCCTTTTTGATGTTCTTTATACATTACAAACAACTGAGAAGACCCCAAAAGACTGTAAGTAAAAAGATAATTGGCCTAAAAAATCTGAACTACCAAAAGATGGAGTTTTATCCCTTTACTCAGTTTCATATTTACACCTTATAGATGATCTGTGCCTTGCTTAGAGAGCTATGAGGGATCTAGTTTGTAAAGAACTCCTACATCTCTGTAAACCAAGCAGCTCAGCTAACAGTATGGCCAGTGATCTAAATCTACTCCAATCAATTAATAAGACAAAGAGAAATATAGATTGGTTACTGAGTGCCTACTCCTTTTTTGAAACAAGCTCCCTGTACAAATAAGCAGTTCAGCACACTGTCTGACTGCAAAAAAGGAGCTGGACAACTGATAGGTATCCAAACATTTACATGCAGTATGACTGACCTGAATTTCTCCCCCCTTGAAAAAGGAAGTAAGAACTAATGGCAGTTACTGACAAGACAGAAATGCCCATGATATTTAGTTGTCATGTAAATGCTATAATCTTGTGATCCTAATACCGATGACAACAGAACCAATTTTAAATAAAAAGTAATTTGTAGTAAGCAGTCATTCGTTATTTAAACTATTTGCAGTGCATGAAGTTCTGCAATTATACCCCAAACTGGGGAAAGGACAGGTTTGTTACACATCATTCTGATATCAGAAAGGTGCCTAACAAGTACTAGAACTTTAAGAACAATCAGCGCTGACTACAAAAGAGCAACAAGAAAGTGATGACACTTTATTCAGTCTTTCTAAAAAAAGTCTAAATGAAGTAAGCGTTCAGTAGCATTTAAAGCTGTAAACACTTTCCACTGCTCTCTGGTGGCCACTGCTTGTAATGCAGTGTTAAACATGTTAACAATCTTCAAAGAGTAACCATTTGAAATGTCATAACTTGCTAGACCAAGTATTGAAATAGGGAGACTGAATGGCTAAACAAATGGACTTACATATACTAAGTCTTATAGGCCATTTCTCAGAATATTCCCTTTTGTCCTGATCCCCATTCAGTAAAACCATACCACACCAAAATGGCTTTGATGATCTTTTATTAAACTTTCATTGACATAACATTATTGAAAAATTTTAATTTATTAATCACTACATAAACATTCTTCAGAGCAGCCTGTCCTTACTCACCCTGTCCTGTAAGTAGCATTGTCACAACCGCTCACTTATTCATACTTATCAAAGAAACGTCCTATCACTTGCTTTCACAAACTTATTGAAACATTTAATTAATCACAAAATAATCATTCATCAGGGCAGTGTATCCCCATTAACCCTGTTCAGTAAACAACATCATCACCACCACTCACTTATCAAAGCAACATCCTATCAGTCACTTTCATCCCCCAAACTCCTTGTATCAAATACCCAAACCAGATAGGGAACAGAAGAGGGACAAGCCTGCTCATCTTTTCCACCCACCAACCTGACTCAAGCTGTTACCCCTCAGCTACTAAATGACTTTCACTATACCCTCCCAAAACAAACCTAAATGTAAATTAAAGAAATCCAAACCAACTCAGCTGTACTCCATCCCCTCTGAACCAAAGTAGGTCCCTGTGATCAAAATCCCTATGTTCAATGCATGCATGCATACCAAAAGTAAACAGTTCCCTTACCAACCAACAATTAGCAATTGCCAAACTCACTCTAACACCATAAAATTGCGAGCATTCCTCCAAAATAACGTGATACTATTTTGGACCACACAATAGACATACCTGGATATAACCTCTTCAAAGTAACCAAATCTTCTCTTATTCTATATACCAACTGCCACTTTGGAATTATTCCCAAAGCATTACTTGACAAATGTACCAATAACACTCAAGGATACCCCTTCCGTGGCTGTATAAACACAAAGTCATCCACAAGCTTATTCCACCTGAGGCCTCTGATATCATGCCATATGACTCACTACCCGAAGTGATGCAAACCCAATTCATTGCCAGCTGACCTAACTGCAGCCTGCTTCACTGCCCAATTAATAGCAATTGAACACTTCAATCAATTATCTAATATAAGATAATAAGACATTTGAAAACCAACATTGCATCCTCTCATTACATGCAACTGATTTGCCTTCCCTTGCTAAATCCAAGGCCCTTTCCATGCAAAAGGAATGAGTGGAAAACCTCTCTCCTGAAAACCAATAAAATGAAAAGCCCTCCTTGTCACATACACAAACTGATTACCCATTATCACCTTACCCCTTTTCAACTGAAAAGCCAAATTTTGAGGACTACCCACACGGTTACGCTGTAATCTCCTAGCCTAAACCACCAAACACAATAACTTATTCCTTTCCTTCCCAAGAACTATCTGTGTGCCCATCACTACCTGATCTGTTTTAGACATAAGTAACTGAATGGACCCTACCATAGAAAATATCACAACATCCCCTAACTAGTGATCCTAACAACATTGACACCTTAAATGCACCATAATGCATCCATAAGGCCAATGTCATCCACAAAGCAGAATTCACTGAATTACCATCCACCAAAGCTAAATCTGAAACAAAATTTTTAAAACCTGTCTATTTAATGTCATCACCTAAATGACCCTCTCTTCCCTCAAACATGTCTGGAAAACCACAAATGCCACTCAAATTGTCATTAACTCCAAAAGGCTACAGCTTTCTTCCACTTTTCCTTCCAATCTGCCAGCCAGCGAGCTGCAAACCACTTGACACCAAAAATGCCCTCATGTCAATACCTTCTGCCATGTCTGTAAACAATTGCAATTCCCCTTGACAAATCAATCTGCTGAAAAGAGACACCATTAAACTACTCCAACAAAGGACAGCCACAGTGTTAAATCAGCCAGTGCCAACTTACCAATTCCTACCCAGTGATATTTGCTTTGCTTCCTTTACAAAAGGGCCATAGACCTACAAAAAGCACAACCTGGATGAATTTCCTGACATGCAAAAATGTGAAGCCCTAAAAACTCCATGACATCCTTAATCTGCACCTTGTTTTTAAACCTCACCTATCCAAGCTTTTCTTTCAAATGTGTTATCCTCTCAACCTGTAAACAAAACTGCCCAGGTTCTGCATTCACTAGCAAACCCAAAAATCCAGCGCCTTGGCCAGCCTTCCAACTTCTGCATATCTAACAGAACAACCAGCTCTTCACCCCCCCAAAAAAAAACTCTTGCATACCTCCCAAAGCTCCTTCAAAACCCTCACCTACTATTAAGAAATCATCTAGGCAATGTACCACATTCTGAGTGCCCACCTTCTGCTTCCAAGCCAATGAAGTGCAGTGCTAATCTTCTCAAAAGTGGCATGGGCTACTGAACATCCCATCAGCATAACCTTATCAAAATAAAACTTTTCCTCAACCACCATGCCTAATAATCGCCACTCTTTCCCCCATACCTGAAGTAACTGAAATACCAAACTTGGCACAATCAAGAGATGGTCAAATACACCAAACCAACACCAGAAGGAGATGAAATGCCAATAAATATCCAAAGGTGCTCAGGTACTCGTAAAACTCAGATTTATTAGTTCAGTTAACGCAAGTAAAACACTGTGATACCCGTTTTCGTTACCAAAGTAACTTCATCAGACAAGTTAACCAGCTGAATATCCTCCTTAAATATAGGTATCAATTAACAGGCTTAATGAATAATTAAAACTTAAAGAAAACACAATTAAAATTCAGTTTCACAATGAAAAACATACATATACTGAGAAACTGTTTATGCTGTTAAGTATTCAAATACAAAATAAAACAGTATTTTCAAAAGTTATAAATATAAAATACAATTTTCTCTTAAAAAATTCAGAAAACTGAAATACTACCGTGAAACCTCACAGCCTATATTTTAATGGCTTTCAATTTTAATATTGGTTTACTGGATATATAGTCATTAAGTCCAGGTTCCTTACTTGCCTCCAGATTAATTTGCCAGTTTGTCTCCCTCTGTTCTAATATGGTCTGCCACGGCCCGCCCCTAGAGTCCAGCTGAACACTATCCAAAACGAAAAATAGAAATTTTGCTTTGGGACATGTAAATGTGTTTTTATACAAGGCATTGGTGGTGTTTCCTTTTTGTATATCGTAGTTATGCTCATATATTCTACGTTTCAAGGAACGCTCGGTCTTGCCCACATAATATGCCGGGCATAAGATGCACTTGGCCAAATACACTACCCTTTGGCTATTACAATTATCGAATGCTTTAGCTCTAATAATTCTATTCTTGACTGCTAAAAACACTTCCTCAGAGTGTGCAGTGTACGAACATTGGGCACAAGACCCACATTTGTAGGTACCCTTTCGTGGTCTAGAAGAATTTTGCCAAAAGGGCCCTTTTTCTAAGATGTTTTTAATACTGTTCCCCCTACGGAAGACCGACTTCATTTCCTTGCCTTGCAAATTACTCAAGTCAGTAACCTCAGTAAAAGTTTTCCATTCTCTACTGATTATGTCTCTTATTTTACAAGAATTGGAACTATATTGTGTTACAAAGGCCTTAATATACTCTGACTGAGGTATCTGTTGGGTCTGAATATCATCCCCATGTTTTGATCCCAAAATAGGTCTAAACCTACCAATTCTTTCTTTTTTAACCTGTTCGCAAATGTTGCATACCAAGTCCCTAGGATACCCTCTGTCTTGGAATAAAAGACTAAGATTCTCACACTCATCCAAAAACTCCTGTTCATTTGATGTCATTCTGGAGATTCTAACAAACTGGCCCTTGACGATCCCCCTCTTTTGATGTACTGGATGCGAACTATCATAATGTATATAACTATTGGAGAACGTCGGCTTTCTGTATACTGAGGATTCAAATTGATGGTCACTGTTAATACTAAGCATGACATCCAGATATTCCACTCTATCCACAGTCACTTTGTATGTGAATGTAAGAAAATTAGTAGTACTGGTCAAATATTCCATGAAGTCTGTAATAAGGCCATCAGGTCCTGTCCAAAAAATACAAATATCATCAAGGAACCTGTAATATGCAACCCAGTGTTTGCTAAAAGGACTGTTGAACACGTACCTGTTTTCCCAAATGGACAATATTATGTCCGCATAAGTCGGAGCGCAATTTGCTCCCATGGCCACTCCGGAAATCTGTTTATAAAATTCCCCTGAGAAGTAAATGAAATTGTTATACAAAACCAGTTCCATGAGCTGCAAAATAACAAAATTGTCATTATTATTGGACGCTGGATTGGATGCAAGAGCGTCCTCTAACCATGACAATCCTGTTACATGTGGTATAACAGAAAAAAGATCCACAATGTCAATGGTCAAAAACTTAAGGGTAGGACTCCAAAGTTCAGGAGTAATCTGCCTTAGAAATTCCCATGAATCCTTCAGCATATGGGTTGCTTTGGGCCATAACCCTTTAAGTTTATAATCTAAATATTTGGAAAGCGGGGAAATTTTTGAACCTTGTGCTGCTACTATTGGCCTCATGGGTGGATCCTGTGTGTTCTTGTGTACTTTGGGTACACCGAATATAGAGGGCACCCTGGGTTGAGGATTATCCAAAAAGATGTAAGTACCATAGTTAATGGCTTCCTGGTCCAGTAAATCTTTGATGGCCAGGTCTATCCTCTGGTAGGCTATGTTGATCTCATTGAGGGAAACCGGGCAATACCTAGCCTCATTCTTTAAAATGATGTTCATCTTACCCTCATAAATAAGCTGGTCCATAATCACTGTTCCTCCCCCTTTGTCAGGTTCCATGACCCTGATGTTAGTGTTTTGTTGTAAAGCATATAACAAATTATGTTCAGAGGCAGTAAGATTAGGAACATATCTAACCCGTTCACAGTGACGCCTAACTTGTTGTTCTATCCTGTGCTCAAGATTTTTAAGTTGTGGATGCAAAGGGGGATTAAATGAACTACTTCTGTGTGGTTCAACACTCAGAGTAAATTCCCCTTGACCCATAAGATGCTCAAGATTCAATTTCCTGATAAAAAGTTTAATATCAATGATAACCTGAGTCATACAGCTACTCCTGCTAGGTACATATTTAAAACCTTTTGTAAAGAGTGTAAAATAAGTATCATTAATATTTAAAGAACTGTAATTATAGATGGTGTATCCTCCCTGTTGACATATAGGATCTACATAATTACTATCATTGAAACTGAGTTCAGTATTATTTATTCCCAAAACTGAACCTGCTCGGGATGATGATGCCCGTTGTTCCTCAACTTCTCTCTGTATTGGTGGCCCTGGGGGGAAAAAGACTGTTCATTGTGTGTTTTACGCTGATTTCTTATTCTTTCTGATCTCCTAGGGAGCGGGTCTAGTCCCTGCATCTGGCCTGTCTCTTGTTCATTATTATAAGAAGTATCCCCTTTATGTTGCACTGACTGTATTTTAGTATATCTTCTGGCAGTACTGGAGTAAGGTATGGGATAAGGACACCCTTCCTCATATTCCCTGATATCCCTTTGTAACTTCTGCGGTAGGGGTTGAAAAGAAAAGAAAGTGAAAGAAACTGGGGGAGGGATTGGAGAGAGAGAGTAGAGATGGATGTCACAATGGCCTAGCTGGTTGGAACAATCAAGAGATGGTCGGTATGGCTGCAGACCAAGTAGTCAAGTGACCCGGGCCACTCAAAGGAATCAATTATATATATATATATATATATATATATATATATATATATATATATATATATATATATATATGTATATATATATACTTGAAGTGCTGCAAAAAAAAAAAAAAAAAAAAACAAAGCAGTTGTTCCTCTGTAATTTCTAATTAAAACTGGAACTAGTGTGCAATGTAACACCACCCATGTCAGCCCTGTAATTATTGCCATTCCATCGGTAACTTTGATTAAAGACCTTTTCTTCTATGAGTGGGTTTAAGTTGCTTGCTCCCCACAATAAAAAATAAATAAATAAATCAGTAACTAACAGTAAAACAAAATCTCTACTAGCAAAAATTATTACATTCAGGCAAATGATTCTTTTAGAGACCAGACCTTGTGGATATCAGCTTACATCCTTTATTCTAGCATAAGCAGACTATATGCTAGAATAAAGGACCTAAGATGATAACCACATGGTCTGCTCTCTAAAAGAATCATTTTGTTTTAATGTCAGTTACTGTTTTATTTATTTATTTTATTTTACTGTGGGAACAAGCAACTTAAATGCACTCCTGGAAGAAAAGGTCTTTACACATATCACCGTTATCACTGGAATGGCAATAATTACAGGGTTGAGTTGGACGGTGTCAGATTGCATACTAATTTCCAGTTTTAATTGGAAATTAGAGAAGATTTCCTGCTTTAGTTTTTTCACAGCACTTCAAGTGTATATATGATTGATCCCATAACTGAAGTAGTCAAAATGTGGATTCAATATCCACTTTCACCAACCATGGATCCTTAAACCCCGAATAACCAACACTGCATCATCCAAAGATGCATAAGTAACCTTGCCATCCTGTATCAAAATAAAATCATTAATCTAGTTCCCTTCAGGATAAGACAAGTGTTGAATCAACCGAAATTTAATGCCAGACTTCTTAAGAACCAAATCTAGTGGTGAGATCTTAAAACTGCCAAAAGAGTGGTTGTCAAAATGGGCCCAGTAACCTACCTGCCCCCTATTCCGTCTCCATCAAGCATTCAGAAGAATAACTGAAATTAAATTACTTTATGCAGCAAAGAGGCATGATGTCTTTGCTGAGAGGTTTTCTATATTGTCTTGGAAGTGTTTTATTGTTTTATGACTTCCACCATTTGCCAAAGATCTGAGGAAGAGCCCTTGTCCATGTATTTTCACAGGTAGATGCTAAATGCTACCGGCTGCCATCAATGGTTGCATTGAGCATGGGAACTAGGAGTCAAATGACAAGAAATGATGTAATTCTGCAATCTATTCCTGCAGTAATATTAGATATCTTAATTTAAGAAGTCTATTAGAGAGATAGCATTCTGTATTCTGTTTTGGACCTGACAACTACAGGAACCATTCACCACACACTTACCTTGCTCTGAAATAAGCTGACTAGGGTCTATTAATTCTCTTAGATATAGTCAGGAATATAGCAAAGCTTAATTTTGATGTTTTTCTTTATATGAGACTGTCCTGCAATGTTGATTTAAATATTCCATGTGATTTTGAACTCTGTCACTTTATTTATATCCTGAGTATTTTCTTGTTCTTTTATTATTTATTATTAAATATATTTAAACCTTTCATTGCGGCTGGTCTTTGTAGAGATATTTACGTTCTGAGAGTACTTGCATATTTATTTGGTGACACTGTGGGCCACTCATAATTGCCTTGCTCTTGGTAAAACAACCATTTGTATTAATTGTAACATTACACAGTAAGATTGGACAACCTTTTTTAAGGGCCTTAAAGTAGCTGATAAGGGGTTCCGGTGGCAGTGATAACTACTTTAGAGTCTGGGCAGAAGGGGGCATAGCTACTAAACCTATGCCAGCCTTTCCAAGGTTTGTGTGTGTGTGCATGTGTGTGTGTGTGTGTGTGTGTGCATGTGTGTGTGTGTGTGTGTGTGTGTGTGTGTGTGTGTGTGTGTATATGTGTAAAACAAATTTCCAAGAGTGTATGTGTCAGCTACTTGGGCAGAGACACGAAGCACTGGTTGGACATTGAGAGTGTTGAGGGATTTAGCTTGGAATCCTGGCTAAGGACTCAACTCTAGAGTTGTGCCAGTGGGGAGTCTTATTGTAGATCTGGAGAAAGAAAGAGAAACCGGCCTCAGACTGACTGTGGTCTCTGTGTGCTCTTAAGTGAAATTGCACTTGATGCAGTTAGCTGTATCGGTAAAAACTGTATGTGTACTTGTCATACTCCCAGTGCACTTCTCCCACTCTTGCCAGTGGTGAGGATTGAGGCTCCTTGATTACTAGTCCAGTGGTGGGGCATGACAATACCCCTATCCCTTTCCCTCCTAACTAACCCCATCTGCTAACAGCTACAAAGCTCTCTATCATAGTGGCTAGCCATATGTCAGGGTGACTCACCTCCCACGCATTGACTAATCCACTGCTTTCCGCTTCCAAAACCTCTGATCATACCACAAGCAAGTATGTCCCGCCCATAGAAACTGAGCCTCATGAATCTTGAGAAACAAAGCCAAGAGTGGTAAGGCCAAGGCGGTATCCTTTGCCAACTAAATTGCCATGTAGTACACAAAATCTAACACCTAATTTTCCCTGTCTTTGGTTGTAGCCTACCTACTCTTCCCCACCTCAAGGCCTCTAAAGTCGCAAAAGATCTTTGCTATTTGCAGTTTCCAATTCCAGCAAGTATTGAACCCCTTCTGCATAAATTACTTTTAAAATATCAACGTACTTCCCCTTCCAGATGTTTTCCTTAACTGAGGACGGTGTGCGGAGAGTCAGAAAGACTGCCTCTTACCTTGCCCCAGGACCTGTGTAGCTAACCAATCATCTGGCTGGCTCCCAAGGTCCAACCCATTTTCATGTTATGACTCTACCCTGCCTATGGATAAGGTGAAACTCCCCAAGAAAACCCTACACTACCCTGCCCAAAGAATGCCTAACCTTGGACCCGCCTCCCTTCCCTAATCAACTGCAGAACTTCCATGGCACCTGCAGTTCCATCAGACTCCTGATGTGACTCATCTCAACCTATACCAAGCTGTCTCTAAGACACCAAGTCTGAGATGCCTGCAGAAACTCTCACTAAAATGTCCTTACCTGCAGCCACAGCATGCACTTCTCTAACTGCCACAACATCCACCATGACCACATCTCTGGATTGCTTTGCCTGTTTCCCTTGGGCTACCAACCTATTTTTCATTGTCTGTCTTCTCCTTTTATGACTGGACGTACCAAATTCTTCTGCCACCAGAGACTCAGTGGTTGGCAATTCCTGGAATAGCTCTTCTGCCTACTAGGCAATGGCTATCCATCTCTGCTGCAAACAATCTTTAAATATAAAATAAACTAGTCTGCCTTACCCACTGCCTAACTATCCCTGTGGTCATTTCGCACATAACCCTTCCCAAAAGGGGAACTCAAACCCTGCACCTCGTGTTTGCAAAGAAAACACTGTAACATATCTCTCAACTGATTAGGTACAAATCTCAAGAGAATCAGGGAAAATCCCAGAAATAGTCATGGACAATCAGAGACACTTTTAAAATATCAGTACTGTTAGGTCAAGATGCTAACAGGATAAGATAATGTAAACGGTTATACAGTTTCTGCAGCTGTCATTATTTAATTCACCACCGTGTTTCCCAAAGTCACTAGTTCTAGACAGGATTATAGGGACAGATCTACAAGTATGTAGAACTAAAAATAATGTCCCTAACCCCAAGGCTATTAGCGCCACACTGCCCATGTGCAGCACATGGCTGTTACTCATGGGTGCAGAACTTACATTAAAATGACAATGACAATTTTCCCAAACAACCACCACTACCAGACTGTTGACAAAAAGTCACTAAAATTCACCCAGGAACAACTATACCTAATCTAACTCTCA
>NC_056739.1:1875233710-1875251210 GCF_019279795.1 Protopterus annectens
CGGGCATGATCAGGAGATACCAATCGAGCAGTAGTGCAGCACCTGCATTCATTTCTGTACGAGCATGACAAAGAGATACCAATAAAGCAGTAGTGCAGTGCCTGCATTAATTTTTGTACGGGTATGACCAGGACATACCGATCGAGCAGTAGTGCAGTGCCTGCATTCATTTCTGTACGGCCATAACCAGGAGTTGCCCCTCAAGCAGTAGTGCAGTGCCTGCATTTATTTCTGGACGGCCATGACCAGGAGATGCCCCTCAAGCAGTAGTGCAGTGCCTGCATTAATTTCTGTATGGGCATTTCTGAATGTTGGTGCAGAAATGCACTGCAGTGCTTTGTATGGAGTAGGTTGTAGCAAGCTATTTTGCTAGAGTGTATTAAAGGAAGACCTTTTTAATAGCTAATGAATACCGTGTAGGTGTGGAGGAATGGAAACAGACCTGGCTTGGAGCATCAGATTGGGAAGCAGGATCATTATCTTGTGCTCTAAAACACTACAACTTTTATTCAATTGAGGGATGACAATGGGAAATGGACCTGGCTTAAAGGGACAGTTTGGGGGAACAAAACTTTTTTTTTTTCACTCTACACCTTAGAACTAAGAGGGTGCCAAAGTGGGGAATGGCAACAGGTGCTTGTAAAGATGGCTCTGCATGTGCATTGTATACTAAAAAGGGCATTCCAAATGTCACTAATATGTGCTGTTTAGAAAGATAATGAAGATTATTACTACTGCACCCTCCTCTTGCATGGGTAGAAGCACTGTTCCCATTCATCACAAGGGTATCACAAGTGGTTCCAGATTATTAAAAAGAAGCTAAGCTTTTCAGAGCATGTTTAGCTGACCTCCACAAACACATTGGAATTCTTACCTACTGAAGCAAAGTTGGTTGGTAATATTTACAGTGATAAATTTGGTGCACTTTACACATTAGAAACAGCAACGTCCATGAATACGAGTCCCTTCTTTCATGTAATATTAATAGGTAAAGTATGGTAACTGTCCTCCTTCTAAAGTTAAAAATGCAATGACTGTGGCCTTGAAACTTTTACTGGTTGCTTAATTAGTTGTACTAGTCATGCCCTGTCTGAACCCATCCTAAAACTGTTCTTGTTAAGCATAGCCACAGGATATTGCCCTGAGTTATAGAAAATTCCTGCACTTTTGCCAATCCATAATGGGGTTCCAGTCAGATTCTGAGAACTACTGACACGTCAGACTAATTATAAATGCAATGTGACATCTTATGGCTAATTTCATAAGCTCTGATATGAAAAATTCCTCTGTGCTACAATGCAGAATTTGCAAATCCCTTTTGTTGTCGTTATCTTTGGTTTGATAGCATCACCAGTCGGAGTACTGTTTATGGCATCAGATGACCCAGCTACAGCACTAACTACACCCCTCTCCAGACTGACACTGTCATTAGAGAGCTTATTACCTTTGTAGACAACTCCCTGTCCTTTGACCACTGCATAGCAACAGATGCCATGAAAACATTCTATATAGCCCAATTAATTCTAAGGAGAATTTCATCCAATTAAAACAAGTTATCATCTCTCTATACTCTTCTATTATCAGACCCATTATAGAATATAGTGCATATTTTACAATCTATTTATCCGTACACAGCAGACATATAGAAATACCCCTGTAGTTCCTCAATGAAAGGTCGTCTTACTGAAGATTCTCCGCTGCAAAGATAGACATGACAATACATGTAACCTGTCTCTTATAGATTCCTATAGGTGATATATGTCTTGCTTTCTGTGTTAGAACCAAACTTCTTGATCTTCTATACTCTCACAAAAAACGGATTCCTATATAGTCACACTAATGACTTCTATCAACAAATAAAACATAGTGGAAGGGCAAATTTATTTTTCATTGCTTCTCCCATCTCTAATCTTCCTTTACATATACAACAATGTAATACCCTCATTTCCTTTTAAGGCAAACTTTATCAAAGATAACTGCATGGGAATATGTAAAGCTCTCCCAGGTCTTACATTGTTTACCATCCTGAAAGGAGAGGTGCCCTATGATGACTGGCACTGGCAATGTGATTATGGTACAGGAACTGACTCTCCCTTGCAAACTCTGTTGCTGTTGTGTCTTTTGGCATTTTCCCAGTTAGGGGTTGCCACAGCGGAACTCCGGTCCGCTAATGATTGGTAGTTGATTTTTACGTGCCGAGTTACCAGCCCTGATGCACAACCTTCAACGAAGGTACGCCCATTCACGCATGTCTCCACGCAGAAGACGCTCTAGCTGAGAATCAAACCGGACAGTGTCTTACTGTGAGGTTACAATGCTATTGCAGCACCACCACTGTGGATCACCTCCCTTGCAAACTCTATGAATCTGTTAAATCTATAGACAGAAGAGACCGTTTGAGAAAAGCAAACACAACAAGGCAGGAGACTATCGGGTAAGTCAGAATCAGTAGGTACAAGTACCTCCCAACTCTGTTGACTTCTCTTCAGCTATCTCCCATCCTTTTCCTCATCTAAAGAATTCTTGGTCGGACAAATTTCATTTTTGGAAATGCAAAGTTTCTAGAGTTTGCACCTAAAAGTGCAAAATATACTGCTGAGGAATGTGACTGACAAGCTTATAAATGTGAAGGATATTATGGGTGTCATTCATGTCATACAAGACTTTTGATTATTAGGCAGAAAAAGACTCTGTAAATGATAACACTTAATGACTGCAGAACTATGATATGGTACATCAGCAGAAAATGGAGGGGAAACACACCCTCAATAATTCTGCGACTAATCCATGTAATCTATGATGTAATCCTTTGTCTAGGTAAAGAATGTGAGCAATTTATGTTACTAGCAAAAACAATCAGTTTTAGGCAACCCAAGCAGGACAATCAGAATGTGTTCAAAAGGAAATAAGAAAGGAAGGCTATCCTAGAGAATGTAGTCAAGTGGGGAATGCCAAAGGTGGATATATTTGCATTTCCAGATAATCCCCAGCTAAAGAGGTTTTATTCTCAGAACCCCTGTCCACAAGCCTGGATAACCAATGTGTATCCCCCCACTGCTGCCCGCTTTATGCCTCAACCACTCCATCGCATTTATTGCACAAGTCCTGATGAAGGAAAACAAAACAAAAGCAAGCAAGAAAGAAAGAAAAGAAACAATCAAGCAAAAAAGCTGTGCACTGATCAAGACAGATGGGGTTCTCTCCATTACTCCATTATTGTCCCATTGGCTCTCTTAGGTCTCCCATCCAGCCACACCATCCTCAGATATGACATATTGAGAGCAAAGAACATTTAAGGCTATCACTCCTAGCCACTTGTTCTCTGCAGAAGGGATCATTATATGGAAAATTTTCTGAAAATTTAACACTGGAAAATTATAGCTGGACAAATGGAAAAAGAGTTTTCTGTGTGCCACAGCAAAAATTATTTGTACACCACTGCCTTATTTAATTTACTTTGATTATGAAATATTTTCTGAACTCTTCTTTAATTAGGTCTTGTCAATATTTGCCACTGTGAATTTACCTACCTTTCCAACTCTACTGTTAATCTGTTCGCAAAACATTCTCTGTATTGAAACCTACTGATATATCCATGCCGCCTCCTTAAGACACTAATTTGAGGATTGCAAAGCTCCCTTTAGCTTTTAATGAACCTGCTAGTTCTAATCTCAGAAAACAAATGGCTTCACACAAAGTAATAACTTGACTTGATCCACAAAT
Source organism: Protopterus annectens (assembly GCF_019279795.1). Classification (NCBI taxonomy): domain Eukaryota; kingdom Metazoa; phylum Chordata; order Ceratodontiformes; family Protopteridae; genus Protopterus; species Protopterus annectens. The sequence goes on from NC_056739.1 coordinate 1,875,237,434, forward strand.
AAAACATGGTAAAAGGGTATATTTATTTTTCATTGCTTCTTCCATCTGTAATCTTCCATTGCATGTAAAACAGTGAAATACCCTCATTTCCTTTCAGTGCAAACCTTGTACAAAATAAATGCATGGGCATATGTAACGTCCCTGCAGTCCTTTCATGCTTTGCCATCCTACAAGCAGGAGGTTAAGAGGACTGATATTGCAAATGAGAAGTTGCAATCCTGGAATAGCCTTTTTGTAGTAACCTTGACTTTTCCCAGAAGGAGTTTTGACCTGAAAGCTTTGTCACACATGCACAAAGATATCTGCAATGAGTTCCATAAGTGCATTGCGGCAGTTAGAACGTGCTATTTTTTATTTCTAAGGTGGTGGACTTACGCACTTTGCAGAATAAATCTAATCAGCTTCTGTGTTTCCTTGTAATCCATAGAACATAAGTTAGATAATCCCACATATCATGGATAAACACATACAGCTGTATTAACAGGATTAAAGATGATTTTAGACTGCTTGAACAGCTGATCGCCACTTTCTTGTCAGGAAAGGAGGGTAAGGCAATATCTATACAAACTGTGTTGAAATGACTGTCAACACCACACCACCTTCTGTTATGGTAATCAAAATATGACTTCACCTGGCAAACTAACAGGGTCAGGCAACACTCTACATGGACAACTGTCATATCTGCAGCCTTATGCAGAAACATCTGCAAGGTAGCCTTATGCAGAAACATATATTAGCACAGACTATCTGCAAGGCAAATTTTTAGACTTTTATACACACTTACTTCAAACATTGCAAGCTGTATATTCAGAGAAGTTTCACAGGTGGATGGAAGGAATTCTGTAGGGATTTATCATCTGCATGGTCAGGGACTTCCTCTTTATCAATACTCTCTCATACATTATGGATGCACTTTAGTACTGATCTTTATATGCAATATGATTTTAGCAAGCTGCTACAAATATATATGTTTTCTACATATAAACACACACACACACACACACACACACACACACACACACACACACACACACACACACACACACACACACACACATGCACGCATGCACACACATTCTTCTATTAGCAGTACAATCACTCTAGTAACACCAATGTGCTATCTTTCTTTCTGTTAGTTCAGATTCACTGCTACTGCTCTTCTGTTTTACATCATGCTGCCTACAACTTCCCTTATTAGAGAAAAGCAGGGAGGTTCCTTGTGTGCTATGGCCCCATTTGTATTTCCTGATCCTCATCCCTGAGCTGTCCTAAAAAAGGGAAAGATAGTCACGTTAAAATATAAATGTCTGTTTGTAGAATTTTTAAATACTTTGTCGATGCTTTTATACTATAAACATGGCAAGCTACATACTGTATTATAAAGTGTGTTTTAAAATTCAAAATAGATAAATATTTCTCAGTAAATTACAGCTCGTATCATGTAAAATAAATATAACAATGATGACATTTTTGGCTACTAAGAGACTTTAAACATCAGTTCTAAGTTGTTAAGCATGTAGGTATAAATAATCATTTGTGGACAGCGTTAGGAAAGCATGGTCTAGAATGCATATTAGACATAATAAAAAAACTGTTAAGTAGTTCTGGGCAAGAAATGGAAGCAAATGTTTCAGAATTATGTTTGCAGCACAAATATCTGCTCTTTTTTACAGTTTTGTCTATGTATCTGCAGTGTCTGCTTGTCTGATGGTGCCATCTAAATCTTACTACAAATCAAGTTGTTTCACTGTGATTTGTCTTAATGTTTGGTGCCATTCAATGTTCATGACCCCAGAGCAGCAAACAATAGATTTCCAAAGATGTGACACACATAATTGTGCTTTCTGAAAATGTATCAGTCTGTGCCGCCACATTGCTTTAAAATCTCTATCTGTCCATTAACCCATTACATTTTTGATGTAATCTCTCTGCTGTTCACTGGTGCAGAAATGTATCTTGGTGGCAACATAAACAGCTCAAGCTAAACTTGATGATTTGAAATTGCTTTATTCTCATGGTGTATTAGTATAAGTTACTCTGTAAAGAAAGTGATCTTTTTCCTGGTTTGATTATACTATACGTGCGCGCGCGTGTGTGTGTGTGTGTGTGTGTGTGTGTGTGTGTGTGTGTGTGTGTGTGTGAGTGTGAGTGTGTGTAGATAGATACGTAATCATATGACTTTTTATTGAAAGTCAACTTATTGAAACTTTTCTAAAGCAGCAACCACCCCCGAAGAAAAGTGACGGGGGGGAGCTGCCACCATACCACCAACTTACGTATGACAACTATACAGTCTCACTCCAGATAAAAACATAAAAAAATAAGATTTATGCCAACAGTTCCCATAATACTGCACACTATAACAAAACACCTATGTATGCCAACAGTTCCCATATTACTGCACACTGTAACAAAACAAACTGCAATGTTACTTATACATCTTTAAGAACACTCATAACAGGGATCAACAAATCATTTTACACTGTACAAAAACATATGCCCTGTTTTATTTTATTATTATTTTTTGTTTTGAGTTTTCCAGGTTTAGATAAGATTAGTTTTGATAAACTGAGATTCAGGACATACACTCATATATTTATGTACATAGAAAAATAGATAGATTAAGGAAGATATTTATTGCCCTGCTCTGTTGAAAAGAAAAAAACAGCTGAAACACTTCTGCTTCAGATATCTATTTTCTTGTTTAACTTTCACCTGTCAATTAATTTAATCTTTGACTTGTAAAGGCATGTTTACCATGTTTAATCTCATTAACCTTCCTAACCATTGTTAAGAGTTGTCTAATTTCCAAGGCAGGTGATATTGTCAGCCATCAGTTTCTTTAATATTTTCTCCCTGAACATTTTATATGTCATACATCACATCAGTATTTTGCAAGTCTTTACTATTAACACAGATATACATCCACTCTATTTCTATTTTTAGCTTTGTGTTGGTGGTCGATAACTCATTTTGGAACACTTTGTTGTTTTTTCTGTATTAGCACTTTGTTTTACTAATGACTACACACGATAGTGCATATAACATTTGAATTTAACTGAATATAGTATTTTTGCTTCTGATTCTGGGTTATTGGACTAGCAAATGAATAACTATACCCATACCTATGCCTGTGATTATATTTATATTGAAGTTTGAGCTAATTGGGGTGATGCAGGCAGAATGAAAGCATCTGACTATGGATTTCTATTTTAAGTTTGAGGGCTATAAGTGTAATCCTCATAACTAATGAAATTTAATTGAGAGTAGGGAAATATATGCGAAGTATAAAATTGCTGCATCTGAGTATAATAATTTCACTGTTAGCACACACAAAAAGCAAGAATGTAGGGAGGTGACACCCCACATATTGGGGAATGTTACAGCTCCCCATTTGAAAAAAACACGTTTAAAGTGTGAAAGACACTTTTACAGTTAACTTTTTTGTAGCAATTTATGTTAATTTTATCCTCAATTTTTGTACTCACACTGCTGAGTCACAAAATATCCAGTAGGTCACCTGGTGTGAGTAATTAAAGTAAAATGAACAAAAACATGAATTTCTAAGCTGATAGACAATACCATTTCATTAGAAGCATCCATCACTTGCAAACATTTATGTTGCTTTTGGTAGTGTCATGTATTTGTTTTCTGTGTGTGTGTGTGTGTGTGTGTGTGTGTGTGTGTGTGTGTGTGTGTGTGTGTGTGTGTGTGCGCCCATGCATGTGTATATGTGTGTGTCTGTTTGTGTATATGTGTCCATGCCTGCATGGTCTTGCTTGCATGTTTCCGTGCATATTAATGAGCATCTATGTACATCTGTACATATACATGTCCCTGGCTACTGTCTCTGCTTTCTGCAAAGAAATATTCTTATCCTGAAACTGCCAGTGTAGTGTTTGTGGAGACCATGCAGTAAATGCTTGAGAATGGGGGATTCATAGTTCCCTTCTCTGCAGTGTGCTTCCTTCCGTTGACAGCTACTAATCATTGATTTCTAAAATCAGTGCTATTTTATAACTACACAGCAACCCACCATTTGGTAATTGCACATTTTAAAAAATCTAATTTTATTTTAAAGAATTATTTAGTGAACTATGATCTTTACAGAATAGTGAGGAACTTAGTAAATATGTTGCAGTGCCACAAGGTATTTTTGAATGTATTTACTTTTATTTTGATTACTAAGTACTGCCTTTTCCAGGGATGATCCTTTATAATTGTGCCTCTGCACATTAGAGGAATGGACTAAATAAAGCTAGTTTTGTTTAACAAGTTAAAATGAGAAGCTGTATACATTTGAGTGAAGCCACGTGACAGTCAACCACAACAATCATAGTCAGTATACTGCAAGTTTCATATCAATATATTACAGTTATATATAGAGATTATTAAATTCAAACAGAATAATTATTTAATGACACATGAAATAGGTGACAATATAAACTACATTAATGTAAGTGCATTGTATTGGGATTTTTGATAGAGGGGATAGGATTGCTATGGGCTGAAAGTTAGAGAAGTCATGATGTGAGCAATTTTCCAGAGAGTGGGAATGTATTGTTTGGATATGGAAATGTTAATTAGTAAGACAACAGGATAGCAGATGGCTTCAGCTGCTGTTTTTAAGTATGTTGAGGGTAGGTTGTCAGCTGCCAGGGTTGTGGATTATAGCCTGAGCAAGTATTTGTGTATGTTATGTGTTGGGACTGGTTTTATGGAGAACATGTTATTATTATCTAGTAGAGAGGTTAGGTTGATGGGCAGTAATGGGGAGTTTTGGTTAGTAAGGATTTTGATGGAGTCAGTGAAGTATTTATTAAACTGGGTAGCAATACATTTTAGGGGATTACTTGCTGTTGGTTGAGGGGTCTTAGTTTGGGACTATATTAGAATGACGAAACCTCACTTACATGAATCCCGAAAGGCCGACACATAAACAGAGAACCACATGAACACCGAACTTCCTTTAGCATGAAATTCAAAATACTGAATTGCCATAGTTGTCCACATTATGTTTAGTGAGGTAAAAGGTCAGTAGGAGATTCCCTTATCCGGTATAGCTCCCTAACGTAAATGTGCAATAGTTACCCTTAGTTACCCTTAGACATTAGAGTTAGGGTGCGGATTAAGGTAAGTGCATATATAGTAATACATTCATATTTATTTTGTTTGGGTAGGCAGTACATAGCGGCAATGGAGTTGGCCAACTATGGCAATTCGATATTTTTAATTTCACGCTTAAGGACATTCGGTGTTCTTGTGGTTTGCTGTGTATGTGTCGGCCTTTTGGGAATTGCTTAAGTGAGGTTTCAGCATTCTAATATAGACCCCTTAGTTTGACCTGGTCGTAGTATTTTATTTAAAGTGCTCCAGAAGTTTTGAGGATTATTTTGGTATTTAGCTTATAAGCTAGTACAGTAATTCTTATCAAGTCTTATTTGGGTTTTGGTTTTGCTTCTTAGCTGGAGATACTTTTGGTGAATAACTATTGATTTTTTGTGGGTCCATTAGTGCCACGGTTTATCTCTTTCTTTTAGTTTAGTGAGCCAAAGAGAGTAATTAGATTGTGCTTGTATTGCCCTGATAGGAGCCATGTTATTTAAGTTATTTAAAAATGTGGTGTTAAACTAGTCAACTGCACTGTCCAGTGATAAAGTTTTAAGGGGTTTTCAGTTGCAGAGCATAAGGGATGTTATGAAATCTTGAGGCCTGCAATTGTTGGTGTTGCGTATTTGGTAAGTAGATGTTTTTTTTGTAAGATTTGCCTGATGATGTTTAATGCATGTTGGGAGGCGGTCAGGGAGGGTACCAAAACTATAGGAAAGTGTGGAGTAGTTGGTGATAATCTAGTCAATGATAGTTTCCTTTTTAGTACTTTTATCAAACCTTGTTGTGGTTTAAATTAATTGGGTAAAGCTGTAGAGGTTGATATGGGTGGTAGGGTAGTCAGAGTTGCAGGAGTACCAGTTAATATTAAAGTCCCATAGTATAATGGTCTCTTGTGGGAAGTCATTGGAGGACCATTGTAGGATGGTTTCAAGTTTGTCTATGTTGTTGCCAGGAGGAATATAGCCACATATGATGTTGATATTTTTATTTTGGTTGAGTTTTATTTTAGCCAAAAGTATTTCTAAGTTGGTGATATTGGGGGGGGTGGGGTTAAGGTTCACCCTCTCTAATGTAAGATGTTTTTTGAAGATCAGGGCTATACTGCCAACCCTTTTTGTTTTCCTATCTTGTCTGAGAATGCTATAACCAATGGGAAGAATTTCATTATCAAGGATATCTGGTTTGAGTCAGGTTTCTGTCAGAAGGACTATGTCAGGGAGTATAAAGATAAGCTTGCATGAAGTTCCTGTATTTTGTTTAAAAAGCTTCTTAAGTTTTAGTTTATTATGCGTAGATCATTACTTTTTCTGGGAATATTAAGAGAGTGGTTTTGAACACTGTTAGTGTTGTCCTGAAAGGGTGTGGGTCTGGGGTTGGGGTGAATGCCTCCACTAAGACTGAGTAGGATTGCTGTTAAGTAATTGTTCTGTAGGTATTTGAGTATTAGTTTATTGTATTGGATGGTTGCCTGCAGGGTAGTATATTGGGGGAACCATTTGAGGGTGGTGAGATCTAAAGCTGTGTCATTGTAGACAGCTGGGTTAATAGCAAATGTAATTGGTTTAACTTTGAATGGATTATATTGGTGATTGAAGTAAGTGTGCTGGGTGTAACTTAAGTTTGTGTGATAGGATGTAAGGTAGGACAAGGTGCTAAGAGTGAATAGTGCTACACAATGAAGAATGAGCATGGTGTGGTAGAAAGTTAGTGAGTATGGTAAGAATGAGGTGGATGTGTATTGGGTGGTAAGTGTATTTTGGTTGAAAAAAGTGTGATGGAGTAAGGAGAGGTGATTATGGAAGTGAAAGCAAGGTGGGATATGGTCTTAATTTACTAGAATAGGTGTCTAAGGTGTGTCCTATGAGTCAATCATTGGTGAGGAGTGCTGAGGAAGATTAATAGGGTGAGAGAAGCAGTGGGTGTGGTTGGCTAGAAATAAATGTAATTAAATAGAGGGTGGGTGGGAATGGGGTAGGGTAGAGAAGCGGAGTGAGTCTGAGTGAAGCAGGTTGCACTCAGGAGAAATTGAGCTGCAAACGCTGCAAAAAACAATCTACAGACTTGATTTCAGCTGTGTCCTTTCTAGGTAAATACCTAGTTTGAAGCAGACAAAAAGTGGCAGTTTAAGTACCTTTTTGCCACTATTTTACAAGTGGCCAATTCCAGTGTTTCTGCTGGGTTACCTTTTTTGCCTAGAGATTTATCTTGATTTACTGATAACTAAAAAGAAAAAGTTTAACTGGGGAATGTATTTACAGCTGCTGGAGTTGGAGAGCAGCTGCTGTCCCTAGCTGTGGGTAGAGCCAGTTATTTCTACTTAATTTCTCAGATCAATGGAAAGGCACCCTTATAGAGGGACATTACCAGTGCATTCTTCCATAGCTTGGGAACATGTCTTGTGGGGAGGGAGGGAGGGTGGCCTAATGGTTAAGGTGCTTGCCTTACAAATACAAGGTGCAGGGTTTGAGTCTCAAAAGGGATAATTGGCTAGGCTTACAATGGCTCGCAAGGGCAGTTAGCCTAGTACTAACCTATGAACCTACGGTAAGGCTTAAGTTGAACATCTTTAGGAAAAGATAAGCAAGAACATGGCACTGTTTGTTAGACATTCTAATGCATTGTCTGGACTCACTGAGGGGAGTTTTTGGTCATAGAAAGTTCTTTAAGGATATGAGCATTCCAAATGAGTTGGGGGTGATTCAGGGATATTTAGAGTGGAGATGATACTTTCATGGAAAATAATTGTAGCAAACTTATTTGTTAGTATGTTGCCAATGCCTTTAGGATTAGATTGAGAGGTGACATCATAGATAACATCTGACCAGTGATGTGAATTATTCCTTATTTGTCTAACATAGCTAAAGAAGGAGTTATAATTATCCTTAGCCTCTGAAGCTAAATTATGTTCATGGTATGCTTTGTCAGTTTTCACAGGCTTTCAGTTTCTCAGAGAGACATTTTATATTTTTTGAGTGACAGTAGGGTCTGGCCTTACAAGGTAATTTAAACACTTTCTTCCTTTCCACCTGATTGGTTTGCTGTTGAATTTAACACTGTATTTGGTTCTCATGGGATGTCTCTGTCAATGCATTTATCTAAATGAGTATAAAGATCCTTGGCAAATGTGCCTGCATAACTCTTAATGCACTGTGTGGTTAACATGGGTTTATTTTGATACCTTATCATACAATTGTAAAAGGATGCTTTCCTGAAGTCTCTAATGAGGATAGCATTAGTTACCAGTGCAGTAGATGTTCTTTTGGTAAAGCTAACCATTTTTTGGCCAACATAACTAATGAGGGAGCAGCTACAGGCTTGGAAATGTTGGAGCTGTGGTAGTGAGAACCAGGTCCAGGATAATAATGCCTCTTGTAGGAAATTTGGCTATTTGACCAAATGAACTCTCTTTAACTCAATGTGAGAATTTTTTTGAACCCCCAGCTTTAGAGGTGTAAGGAGTCCACACTATAGAGGGGTAGTTGAAATTGCCAAGGATTAAAGAACTATGTCTTATATGGATATTATAAAGGAATGTCAATCAGTTTTCCAGATCCCACATGGCTATAGAAGGGTAGTAGTAACTACCTATTAGTTGAAATTGTGACTTATCTAGTGTGAACTGAAGTCTAGGGAGCTCACTTAGGAGTCATGGTTATCACTTTAGAAGGGATAAAATCTGGGGTGAACACTAAAACACCTCTGCCAGGGAAGGCATCTCTGATCAGTATTAGCAAGAAACTTCGATTCCTCATAAAATCATCAAAGGCCAGTTTTGAAAGAAAAATTGCCCTAGACACTAAAGATAATCACAAGGCCTTCTTTAGTTATGTCAGGAACATGGGCGGAAACTCCCAGATAAGCTCTGAATTGTTGCATACCGGTACAAAATATACCGAACCTACAGACATAGCCAACATCCTGGCAGACAGATTCAGTGCAAACTTCTCCCCCCCACTTCCCCCCCACTGGAGCAAACGCCTATCCCAACTGAATGTAACCTCCCTGACATCACAGATGCACAGGTGAAAGCTGCCCTCTCCAAAGAAAAAAACACAGCATCTATGGGACCGGACGATGTCCCAGGCTGTGTCTTACACGAGCTCCAAGAAGAACTGAACCCTCACATTAAGTCACTGTTATAACTTAGCCTTACTACAGGATATGTACCCAAAGAATGGCATACAGCTACAGTGGTCCCACTCCACAAAGGTGGTGCCACAATGGACCCCGGAAACTATCTCCCCATAAGCCTGACTAGTCTGGTCTGTAAAGCTATGGAGCATATTATCATGGAACTCATAAACAAAGTCATTGGGAGCCTCCAGACACTGGACCCTACCCAATTCAGCTTTGTTAAGGGCAGATCTTGCCTCTTAAACCTAGTTGATTTCTTTGAAACAGTTACCAAAGCCATAGATGAGGGCAAGGTAGTCCACACAGCCTACCTGGACCTCGCAAAAGCCTTCGACACAATACCCAACTCGGGCATCATAAATTAGCTTACCAGCTTAATTATCAACCCCTATATCACAAGATGGGCTGCAAACTGGCTCAGAGATAGAACCCACATGATCAGAATCGCAGGTGCCATGTCCGAATCCGAACCAGTTACAAGTGGCATCCCACAGGGCTCAGTTCTGGGACCTCTCTTGTTCGGTATATACTTCTCTGAGGTTCAGGCTAACATGGGGGGATTATGGCTGACAAAGTTCGCAGATGACTGCAAACTGGGGGCCATAATCGAATCTCCAGCTGACACAAGCATCCTCCAAAAGGGTCTCACAGAGACGGATGCTTGGTGCCAGAGCCACGGCCTCAAGCTAAATGCTAAAAAGTGCATAGTCATCCCCTTTGGGAAAAACAGGTGCCCACAAATTACCACATAGGTGGTAATCCATTAAGTACGGAAGAAGTAATTAAAGATTTGGGGACCAACATAGATAGTAATCTCTCCTTTGATAATCACGTTGCCAAAGTGGTTAGAAAGACCTTCTATATAGCCCACCTTATCATGAAAGGGTTCGCATCTAGATCAAGAGAGGTCATTGTGCCCCTCTACTTGTCACTCATCAGGCCCATAATTGAATACAGTGCCCCTTTTGGGATGTACCTTACCCGACACCTGCAGCAACTGGAGAGACCCCAAAAGTACTTCACCAAGAGGATCATGGACTGCAAACAGATGTCCTATGCAGCTCGACTAAAGAAACTCCAGCTCTACTCAGTTGCTTACCGCCTACTCAGAGGCGATCTATGCCTGATGTACAAAGCCATGTCAAACCCAGAATTAATGGACATGCTCCATCTCAAAAAATCCAAGTCCCTTAGAGCTACACGCTCCAGGGACCAAAACCTCAGCACAAAAATAAATAGGACATGCTGGAGGGAACAGATTCATTTCCCAGAGGCTCCCCTCACTCTGGAATAGAATCCCAATTCATGTTAGACATAGCCCCACGCTGACCATCTTCAAGCGAAATTTGGATGCGTGGATGGGAAAGCGCAAATTCACCCCTGGGATCTCTCCTGTGTCCCTGCTAGACAGAGGCACAGTAAACTAATCTTAAAAGGGTACCTTCTGTGACTTACTTTACAGAGGCACAGTAGGCTAATCTAATAGGGAGGCAGAAGCCAAATACAGTCTGGCTAGGCTTATAAATGCCCGAGGGCAGATAGCCTAGTATCTACCTATGAACCTATGAACAGGCAAACTGTAAATGGTGTATCTCCCAGGCCCCTGCTTACACTTATCAAGGGTATCAGAACTTGTCAGAGATTTGGGGTGCATGGTTAGGCTTAAAAAGGCCCTTGTGGTCGTTAGCCTAGTAAACGCCTATGAACCTGTGAAGCTATGAACCTATAATAAATACAGAACCCTGCTTTGATGGGCTGCTCATGCTACACTTGAACTACGTCTTTGTGAGTTCAAAAATATGAACACATGCCAGATGCAGAATTGCCTCCAAATCAAGCAGTTTATTGTTAGGCCTCCTGGATTGAGAAAATCCACCTGGATGTTGTCTAATTCATGATCAGATTTGTTAGTTAGGCAATCAGTAAATCAACCCATATATAAATCAAAATGTGGATCGCATTTGGGTTGCACAGCTAGGCTTATAAGGGTCCTAGTGGTTCTTACCTATGAGCTTATGAAGGTATCAGGCTGAAGAAGGACTCAGGAAGTTGAGTGATAGCAATGTATCCTATCTACTGTCAGCTTGAAAGTTTTACATATGACCAGAAAAGCTGTTGATTGGTAATACCATTTCATTTGTCTTACTACAAATGTAGAAATATCCAAATGGACACCAGCATAACTCAATATTTATAAGAAATTATTTGAAACAATCAGCATAACATATCTTAATTACTGAATCATTTTAAAAATGTACTCTCTTCTGGAACCTAATTTGCTGTTGCCAAGTCCAGACTGAACCATTATTATTCAGCAGGTTTTCTACAAATAAAATAATGCCAGTGCATACTACACTATCATAAAATAATTACTTTTCATTAGTCCACCCCTGCACTCCAGCAGCCATAATCAAAATGAACCATTAACAATCCAAAAATGTGTTACTTATATACAGTAAACAAAGTCAACAAGCTCGAATGTAAAAGTAATCCAGATGAAAATGAGTAAATCAATTTTTCCTTGAGTATGATATTTCCTAATTCATATAAATAAATTAGATATTTTCTTAAATTTGGATGACCCCCTCTTATGCATATGAATTTTTAATTTTAGTATGTCTCTGTCCACAGTGGTAGTGTTGTTACCTCACAGCAAGAGGTTCTCCCATTCGATTCTCTGCTTCACTTGGGAGTGCCTTTAGTGCAGAGTGTGCATGTCCTCCCCGCTGTTGGGTAGTGTTCGAAAGACATGCGTGCGTAGATGGGAGTACCTTCATTGAAGGTTGGGCGTCAAGCTGGCACCTCGGCGTTTCGTAAAAAAAAATCTACTGCCAATCATTAGCGGACCGGAGTTCTGCTGTGGTGACCCCTTACCGGGAAAAAGCCGAAAGACAAACAACATGTCTCTGTCCACAGACTAATCCTTGGTCTCAGTCTTTGAAGTGGACGAGGGGTGGATCTTTGCAATACAATTTAACAATGGATCAAGGCACTTAATTAATAAAATTCCGTGTAAGATACTTCATTATCAGAATTACACATTTAGAGGGTAAAGTATGTTTCACTCAAACAAAAAGTATTAGGGAACGCGTTCCACAAAGGTAGACAATGACTGTTGAAATGCATTACTTTCACACTATGCTTGATACTGACGTTATTAGCTTGACTAAAGTTAGATGTATAGTCAGATAGATTGCTTTTTATTTAGTTTTTTATTTTTTACTGCAATTAAGGTCATATTAACAGCAGAGATATTTCAGAGTATAATATTCTGATATTACTAATCAAGGTTGTGTCCTTTTATTCAAACCTCTGTCCCACAGTGGCCACAGTGGTCTGCCACAGAGATCCTTCAAGACTTTTATGAAATGGTCACCAGCTTGGAATGCACTAAAGCCACAATGGATTTCAAGTGAGAACCATTTGAATCACTGTAGCTTGACTGAGGTCTGGCATCATGAGTCTCAGTTGCCAATGGTGTGAGAAATGCCCTAAGCTTAAAATATATCCAAACAAAATGATAAAAAGATCACAGAGACAAACCGATCAGTAAAAAAAAATCTATAAGAAAGACCCAGACAACCTAGAATCTTCATTTTATAATACCTTAAACTTCCTGTAGTGGAAGGCAATGTGATATATGCAAATGGCCTCTGAAAAACATAAGAGCATTTCAGTTGCATGGCATCTGAATAACCACGACTTACTACTTTTTATGCCTTTACAGGAACACTCAAGCTAATAAAGACAAGCTCCACTTCTTATAGTCATGCATGTTTTAGCCTTTTTAACTTTATCAGTATAGCATAATTTGAGTAGTGGTTGTTTATAGTTTAGAAAACACAGAGCTTAAAATCAAGCCTAATGTCCATAAAAAAATTAGGGTACTTGCAAAACATGGCAAGTAATATCAAAACTAAAGGGTAAAAACGTCACAAAGACAAACCACTGAGTAAAAAGTGAGACTCAGACAGGCTTGAGATCTCAGTATGTAATGCTTCAAATGTCCTGTAGTGAAAGATAATGGTCTATATGCAAACTGCTCTTTAATAACATAGTTTGTCAGCTACATGTTCTGAATGACCATGACTTTTGACTTTTTAACTCTTTATGGGTACATTCAAGCCAATAAAGGCAAATCCCTTTAGATGTATGTGCTAGCCTAGGGTTACCACCTGTCCCACTTTGCGAGGGACAGCCCCTTTTTGGGCAGTTGGGTCCTACAAAAAATTATAAAAATGGTAAATGTCCTGAGATTTTAGGACAAAATTCTTTCCTATATTTTATGTAATAGTTGCATACAACAGTTATTCTGTATCTGAAACACCTAAATGTTATAAGAAACAGAATAAGCAACTAAAATGCTACAAGAATAAGCTTTTATTTAGGCAAATATGTGAAGTTCTGTCATTTGTACTTGCTGTGGGTAGATTTTGCAAAATCTGACGTTTGCACCAAAAATGTCCCACTTTGAGCATTTGAAAAGGTGGCAACCCTATGCTAGCCTAGCTGGGTATGTCTAGCAGTTTTT
>NC_056739.1:1875256210-1875271210 GCF_019279795.1 Protopterus annectens
CCTTTGAAGTACCACCTTGTGTTTGCTAGAGATGTGCACATCATGAAAAGCTTGTTCTGGGGATATGTTTTCTGATCTGTTTATGAAGTGGCCTAAATTGTATTTATACAGTAATGTACATCTATGAAAGGTGCAGTTATAACAGAATCTCCTTCCTGTCAGTGCACATTTCAAACCCTAGAGAGAAAAGTTTGTCTCTAATGTAGACAATTTGAAGATGGTTATTTGAATGATGACTTGTACTGTCCTTGATCCTCACCCTGGAAAGTACAGGAATGTAGAGGGATGAATGGGCATAGTCAAAATGGGGTGTACATGATAGCCAGCAGGAAGTGAGGCATAAAATGAATATAAATGGTGTGGTCATGATAGCCAATAGAAGGCGAGGCATAAAATGAATACAAATGGGGTGGGCATGATAGCCAGCAGGACGCGTGGGATAAAATTAATATAAATAAAGTGGACATGATAGCCAGCATGGAGTGAGAGATAAAATGAATATAAAGGGGGTGGGCATGATAGCCAGCAGGAAGTGAAGGATAAAATGAATATAAATGGGGTGGTCATGATAGCCAGCAGGAAGTGAGGGATAAAATGAATATAAATGGGGTGGTCATGATAGCCAGCAAGAAATGATGCATACAGTGAATATACATGGGGTTGACATGATAGCCATCAATAAGAGAGGCATAAAATACATAGAAAAAAGAAACTGGATAACAGTTACACTATAATTAGTACTGAAGAGTCAGTAAAAAGTTAGCTAACAATTAACATACTGGATAACATTGATTTACAGATGTTATGAATATACACTATCTGGTTGTACTATAGAAGCTAGATAACTGGCAGATGAGATAACATTTTAGCAATGTAAAGAAAACCTTTTTATAACTGAGTGATATAAAAGTTTAACATACAGTGTCTGAATATAGTTCATTTTTATTTCACCTATAGTTAAATGTCATGTATTACCACAGTTTATGTACTGCTTGATTCTTATATGTTATTCTTTTTTTAATTATTTTTATTTTCTGTATTGTAAAACATAATATCAAAATGCAAACAATGCAAGAAAACTGTATTCCAGTCTAAGCATACTCAAACATCACTGGAAATGAAAACAAAGACTTTGATGTGTCAACATCAATAATTAGGTACATATGTTGAAAGCATGATATATATATAAAATTTTCTTTATCAGTGTTATGTTTCATTTTTTTCCTACTTATACTAAAAGTTATGGGCATTCATTTGTCTTTCTTAACTTCATAAACACAAACCTCTCCAAATATGCCATGGTAACTGTGACAAAAGGAGGTACTGCCAGCATAGCTAGGTGGAATTTTGTAAATAACTATATGTTATTTGTGAATATCAAACTAATTTATAAAAGATGGTGTTACAACTGTATTAGAACTGTATGTCACATAAGATGCTTGTGTTAAAAATGTATTAGAACAGTATGTCATGTGTATATCAAACTGCTTAATACAGATGTTTGTGTTGAAAATGTATTTGTAACGTACTTGTGCTTTAAATGTATCCCCAGTGTGCCCTACTGGAAGAGATCAGAAATGTACATGCACTATTATAACTGTTTAAATGTATATGTTAACAGAGGCAACCGGAGGGTTAACCTCAGTCCAGCAAACTTTAGAAAAATATCTGAAATTAAATTACTGTGTAGACTAGGTCATAAAGAGGCTAGCTGACAGGTTTCAATGCAGCTAGAGACACAATGTCTATACTTTCTGTATTGTCTTCAGGGTGAACTAATTGCTACTTTGTAAGCATGAAGGAATGCAATTGTTTTATGACTTCCAGCATCTGCCAAAGATCGGATCAAAAACCCTTGTATGTGTATTTCTACAGGTAGATGCTAAATAGTTTTAGCAATGGGAGGTTTTGCCTGGGAACTAGAATTCAGATGACCAGAAATGATTTAATTCTGCAAGCTATCCCAGCAGTAATATTTTAGATATTATTTTGAGACGTATCTGATTGAGACAGAGCATCCTGCATTCTGTCTTGGACCTGACAAAAACAACAAGAATCTTTTACCACATCTGCTTTGCTCTATAGTAAGTGAGCTTCTAGGGAACAGTATAATTCTCTTAGATACAGTCATGAGTTTAGCAAAGCTTAGTTTAGATTCTGTTTTTTCTTTATTTGTGTGAGCCTGCACTACAATGCTATTTTAAATATTTCCTGTGTTTTTTTAACTCTGATGTCACTGTGAATATATACTGAGTATTTGCTTGTTTTTTTATTATTTATTATTATATACATTTAAACCTTTCATTGTGGCTGATCTGTATAGGGATGTCTTAGTTTTGAGAGTACTTGCATATTTATCTGGTGACGCTATGTGGGCCACTCCTAATAGCCTTGCTCTTGGTCAAACCACCATTTGTATTAGTATTAATATTAAACAGAAAAATTGGTCAGCCTTTGTTAAGGGCCTTAAAGTAGCTGTCGAGGAGTGACTGGTGGCAGTAAAAACTACCTTATAATCTGGGGAGAAGGAGGCATAGCTTGTAAACTTGTGGCAGCCTTTCGCAGGTGTGTGTGTGCGTGTGTGTGTGTGTGTGTGTGTGTGTGTGTGTGTGTGTGTGTGTGTGTGTGTGTGTATAAATCAAACCTCAAAGAGTGTGTGTGGCAGGGACACAAAGCACTGGTTGGGCAGAGAGGGTGATGGAGGTCTTGGCTTGGTCATTCAACTCAACTGAGATCTTCTCAGCTCTATAACTGTGCCAGTGGGGAGTCTTATTGGAGATCTAGAGAAAGAGTGAAACATCAGCAATGGGCTGACAGTGATCTTTATGTGGTCTTAAGGGAAACTGCACTTGATGCAGAGAGCTGCATCTGGAAATATCATGCATGTACTTGTTATCCTCTCCATGAACATCCCCCACTGTTGCCAGTGTTGAGGACTGAGGCTCCTTGATTACTTGTTGGCAGTGATGAGTCGTCACAGTCAACATTTTTTAAATACAGAAATAGTAATACAAACAATAAAATGAATAAAGCAACAAAATATGAAACATACAAAATACAACCATACATAATTTAACATTTTAATAGACAGCGTTAGATCTGCTCATCATCCTTCTTCAGTGCAAGCAGTGCTAAAACCCTCCATGCACTGTGAACAAAACCAGCTGTGTTAAAACCCTCCACACACTGTGAACAAAACCAGCAGGGTTAAAACTCTAAACACACTGAGAACAAAATTAAACTGATGAAGCAGGGCACCACTGCTCACCTCACAACTGACATAACCAAAACCATTATAAATGGAAAAAGGGATGAACAGAACAGAGATTCATACCAAACCATGTTACTTTGCTCATCTGCCTGCTATGACAAGCTCTTCCCCTGTTGTTGCAAACCCTTAACCAGATCTTACAAAAGAAGGGAAATGTAAACATTAGACAAGACTAAAATTCATTCAGATGAATCCCATCCTTCCTGTACCAGATAGTATCTCTGTCATTAAAATCCCTGGAATCAGTCACATACATACTTAAACCATATGATGCCCTTGAAACTTTAAGATTCTAGATGCTTCTAGCTCTTTTGAGACCAATAAACTTATCAGCCTGCCTCCATACCAGACTTGGCATAATCTCCGAACAAACTGTTATCATCACTGACTATCATTATCTTAAACACACCAAGTCACCCACGATCTAAGGTAACAGTTTCCTTTTGGGGGTCTACCTCATGTCATTGCCCCTAAATGAATTACTTAAATGTGAGGAACCCCCCAGTGGTGCCTGTATCACATCAATTTTAACCAGGAGCTGCTGCCAAATTAGACTTCTAAATCCATGCCATGACACGTTCCACCTGCTTTTCTGAAGAGCCAACATGCTTCCTCCAGGTCTTATGACTGCTGTCTGTGCCCTGCAGAAAACAAATGAATAACCTGGCTTGACAGTATGTTCATCTGGAAGACAAAAACAAAATAAACCATCTAATCACACACTCAAGTTATCTATATAACATAAAAAGCTCTACATGACCAACATCCTATTCTTCTAGTCACCTTCACTGATTTATTTTTTTTTCCTTTTAACTTGGATGCTCTCCCAAAGCAAACAAGTGTTCTCAAAAGCTTTCCTTGCAATGACTTTATTTTCCAAAGCTCATCATACCACTCAAACTAACTGCCCCACTGATGTAACCTTACCATCACTGGACCAAAATACAAGCTCACCTGTAGTTCTCTTACACATGCTCTGTAGCTGTTTACCCCCCCCCCCCACACACACACACACACACACACTCTGCAGCTGTTTGACCCAAACCACTGAACATAACAAAATTTCACTAGCTTTTCACCAATCTTTCACCCACAAGGTGTCTACAGTCAAATATGTGTGCTAGAAAACTGTATTTATCTTCTATCTGTTTCTTTTTGCCCAGTACTACAATCAGTATTTAAAAATGCTACATAGTAGTTTAACATGTCACCTTTCATATATCTAACTAACCTTCTAAACCCAGCATACAGACAACACCTGTGTGAAGCCAGACATGGTGGGCTTATATACAGATTGGATTACCAAGAAACTTGGACAAATATGCCATCTAATTCCAGTCTGAACAAAAGATAATTTATAAACTTAAAATATAGCTAGCTATGTAACTTTATACACTAGATTTTTCATAGTTTAACAACAGTTGATAGAAAGTAAACAATGTGCTAATAATTTGCTACATCATATATGATATTCATAAGCATTATGAAGGATATATTACACCACTTATAGAAAGTAAACAATCACATACAACACATATGACCTGATAGACAACCCTTCTTTACTGTTGGAGAACACCAAAGATCCTCTTCATTCAAACTGTATTAGCACCACAGTCATACAAGACCATATTTAACCTCACTGGAAAACTGACATCTAGGAAAAGCCATCATAGTAATGAAATGTATCATTTCATAAAAGAGAAAAAGAACACTATCAGTCCATATGCTCACCCTGTAACATTGACTAGAGTCTGAAGTCAGAAAATGGAGAACCCCAAAGCTGACTTCGCCATTGTCAAACACAATAAGATAATACTTCTGCTCACTCAGTAATGAGTCAATAACTTTTAGAAGAGAAACGTTATAAGAATACTAAAATCAAATCCATATTCCGTGCACTGATTTATTCTTACCATTCTTATTCTTACAAAACAATATCTCACTTACCCCACTTCTGTACAAATAAGTTACATGTTTACCAAGTTAATATACAATAAACCATAATAGCCAGAAGAAGTACAAATAAAACACAGAAAACTGCTTCTTGATGCATTTTTCTGTTCCATGACCCAGAAACCCTTCATCAGAAGAGTTCTTCAAGATGGACGTCTGTAACCAGTTCATCAGCATCATATTAATTTTATATCTCACAGCACATAACAGCAAACATATCCTTTTCTGTTTTCAAATTTTCCGAAACAAGTATTGAATAATTGAATAATATAACATAATTAGTGGCTATCATAGGTTATTCACATCTGTAAGAAACTGACATGACATAGATTACAGTACTACTCATCTGAGTCAGTTATCTATCTCATGTTCACTTATTCAGTATGTTCAGCATGATATCATCACCAATGTATTAATTCATTAAATATTCCAGGTTCATCATGTGGTATTACTAAGTAATTCAGAGTAAATGTTATATTGAGGAATGTGAGCCTCCTGCATTTCATTTTATTAATTGTGGCCTCCTGCATTTCATTAATTGTTATCAGTTGTAGGTTTGGCAGAAACTTGGAGTGGAGACACTTCTGAGTTTTAAAAGAAAACATGTATGATAGCATAAAGTGAATTTTTAAGTGAAATGACATTGGAATGTCTTGTTTATTATGATTACTTTGACAAGTTAGGGACCTGTTTCATATCATTCCACAAATGATGAAAGCCATAGGAAATACTGTTAGGTCAGTATGGATAGTTTCCTAACCACAATCTTTCTTTGGCATGTTTCTCTTTTATCTTCATTGTTAAATGTGTTTGCAAGTATATCCGTGTGCTAGTTCATTATAGTAATGGTTTGTAAATTAGCAAATTATTTCACTACAAAGGCTTGCGACCTTTTCTTTCTATTTCCTGAAAATGTATAAATGTTACTAAAAGTAAGGAGTTCCATGGCATTTACCATTCTAAATATAATATCTCACCGAGCAGAACTTGCATCTTTGTTGCATTTATTCCTTATATATTTCATATATATATTCTATGACATTAAAATTAAATGTTTATAATGATCTAAATTTAAACACTAGAGTAATTCCAGGAATTCTGATCCTTCAACAGAGAGCTTACAAGCGAGTGCCACCTCATATAGACCAGATTGCTGTGGGTTCCAATCCCACAATGAGTGATTGGACTATTGACACTGCAGTGCAGCATTAGGGGAGTGCTATATTCTTGAGTGTGTTGTCGATCACACAAGATGTTAAACCGTTGTTGAACAGTGTCGAGTAAGTACTCTAATACTCTGCTCTACAAATTTCTCTCATTAGTAGAAATACTACACATGATCTGCCCTGAAAAGAGGACATAGGCCTAGTGGCACTAATCAAATCAACAAAAGATAAATAAATATATTTCATATTTCACAATGTCATGTTTTATTAGTTATTAAACAGTGCTCTTGACTTTCACATTTTTTATAAATTGCATTTTAAAGTATTTTTTTCTTTAAATTGTGCCATAAATCCATAAATTTCCCTCTCATATATCTTTGATATTTTGTATTATATGAATCTGAAATAAAGAGATTCATAAATAAGGAGCAAAACCAGAACTGCTATTAAAACCATATTTGATAGTGCCTTTTCTTTTAAACAATTATTTTCAGGACATTTTCTATCTTATGTATAACAGCTGGGAGCCACCAAAAACACTGCCTTTAGATGATGCAGTAACTCTGCACAACGCAATCTTTCTCTCTATATTGAACTGTTGTTTAATGGCTTGACCTAACTCATCTATAAGCCTACACTCATATCAGTTCTTCCCATATAATCTTCTAAAACCCAGACATATTCTCTGCCACTGGACAGATATTAAACCTGCACTTGCCTTACAGAGAACTGCATAGTGACTGCATATTCTCTGCGTACATTGTGAATCTTTTTTCCAACAAATATAAGGAAAAATCTCACTTGATTACTATTTAATGCTAGCTTTAAAACATATCTGTCAGGAAAATAGTCCTGTACTCTTAACAACCCCGTTGCTAAGCCCTCTTCACCTTCTAATCATTCTCCATTTACACTTTAAAATCCCAATGTTTACTGAAACAAAACAATCCTGCTCTTGTACGATCACCATTATTAAGTCCACTCCTTTAATATAAAATCCTCACATATTCTCACCTGTTTACAGATCTCAAGTCATTTATTGTTTGGATAAAACATGCATATGCCTCATCTGCTGTTTATGTACTAACATTTTATTGTGACTATGCAAAAAAAAAAAAGTAAAATAAAGCTGAATATTCTGTAGATATTTGTGACTTTAGCATGCTGTAAACATATACAGCTTATATAACATGGGGGTCAACTGATAATCTATGATATAGCTCAGTGTTAAGCAACATATTTTATTGCTAGCCCATGCTAATTAGCCATTGAAAAGTATATAATAAGCAGATTTTCTCATTTGACCTTCTCTGAAAAGGGGCTTTGTATTGTTGTAGTTTCCCAATAATCAAAGTCTAATAAATAAATAAATAAAACATACCAAACCAGCCAAAAAATCTACTCTGAACCATTTTTTCTAAAATCACAGTGATCATGCATATCTAGATGTGTGTGCTAGAGAAAAAAATGTGAAATACACAATTAACTACTATGTATTTTATTTTTAATTAAAAATACTTAAAACATTTAATAAACATTATTATTCCTGTTCATATGCCAAAATTAGTAAGTATCTTTTTGAAATTGTAATCAATTCTAAGTTAAAGAAGGCTTGGAGGTAAGAGCCAACAGCTGTAAAATTACTGCTTCAGGACAGCCAATTCATTTTGACTGAGCAGATGAGAGACATCACAGTATAAAGATACTTTAAAACTGTGTTTAAGAAGTACTGCCCATTATTGCATCAGTATGCCCCTGTAGAATATAAATCTTCAATTCTACTGTGAATATTTGAAAAAAGTGACAGATTTTTTGTGTGCACGTGTGTGTGTGTGTGTGTGTGTGTGTGTGTGTGTGTGTGTGTGTGTGTGTGTGCGTGCGTGCGTGCATGCGTGCGTGTGTGTGTGTGTGTGTGTGTGTGTGTGTGTGTATGTGTGTGTGTGCGTAAACAGCCATAAGAAAAGGGATGCAAGAAGGTCCGAATGCATTGTCAACAGTATGGCATTCTAAACAAATGATGACAGTGCATGATAATCTTAAATTTGATCTGCATATACAAAATTAAATTTAAAAAAAATCAACAAAAACAAAAGCACTTTTATCAATGCAACTAAAACTAAACTTGCTACTATTTGCCTCCTCCCTTCACTATTTTATGGTGTTCCCATCCTTACTAATCTCCATTCATTACAATAATCAAAACTTGAGCAATGCTATAATAAAGTGGCTAAATTTGAAGCAAATTCCCCGTTCAGCACCCACCAGTGTGTGAAACAGTGAAAAGCCTAAATTGATTAGAAGCACCCCATCAAATACCATATAAACAGCTTATTACTACCTATAAAATTATCAAGCATACATCTACTTGTGCAGCACTAAATATCATTTTACACAACTAAGCTCCCAAACTGTCATTACAATCCAGTGGTCAAAAGCTCCTCTCGGTCCACAAACCTATCAAATCAACTGTGCATTGCACTCATGTTGTTCAGGCCTGGAACTCTTGACATGTATCTGTCAGGTCAATAGCTTCCCTCCAGTCCTTTAAAATAATTTTTTAAGTCTTCCTACTCAAAATCTGTCTCTGTTCTTGCTCAACTTCAGAATATGCTAAATCCCTAAATATGAACAAGTACCTATTCACACATTACACCTCCTTACTCTCCCTTCTTCAAACACTTCCTTGTTTCAGTCAATTTCTCTACCCTGACTCTCTTTCTAAATGTAGAAAAACAAAAAAATGCAGGACAAAGCACTTCAATACTCTGGAATCTTCAGCTATTCAGCCCTTTAATAGAAAAACAAAACACAGCGCCCCACTGAGGAAATGAAGTGAAGCGCTTTTCCTCTGGGGGACTGACCAAACTTCTTCAGACAGAAAACAGCAGGCTCAAAAATAGTTAGGTTTATATCCTCACAACAACAATCCTCCCTCCACCCCTTAATTAAACAATTAACCAATACAACACAAAGGCAATTAATCATATACATGAATAGCAAAATAAAATTAATTTAGTTCTTGCTGGTACTAAAAGCAACAGGCGCATCTATAATCATAAATAACAACTGTAAAATTTAAAATATAAAATAGAAACAACTACAAAAATAGAACATCGTACTAAATACTTTAAAAATGATAAAGAATCAGAAGTTAAACATTGTTGTTGTTAAATACTCTACCCCACAATGTTTAATACACTTAGAATCCAAAACTTATGTTATTCAGTCCTTTCAGTGCTGTAAACCTTATTACCTTTTAGGGATGGTATACCTATACATAAGGGGTAAACCATGTTTATCATACTAACATGCAGTCATTAGTTGTAAGAAGACCATGCACAACTCAGGGCACATAATTCTGACAAAGTACTCAGAACGGACACTCATAAAGATATGAATTATAAGTGATCTAATAAGACTTTTCAGTTTCAATAAACATTGAATGGAGCACCCATCATTTATATCCGGATAATGGCAAGCATCTAAGTCAGTCTGCCACATCAATTCTCTTTTTTCTATGGGTAGGCTTCATTTTAATGTGGGCAGCTAGTGCATTTTTGACCTTGCTTTTTTGCTTTTCCTGATACAATAAAGGTGCTCATGCACTTGCTCTCTCAGTATATGATCTGTTTTTCCAACGTAAAATGCAGAGCATAAATTACACTGGGTGAGGTAAACTACATAGCTAGTGTTATGTGGCCACATTCAGGACTAAATGTTGATATAAATGACACTGGTGACCTATTAGCCTTTTGGAATGTGTTCATCCCTTTACATGGAGACGATGAACTTCGAAGTCAAGGACAATAGAATCCACTAGATCTTTTATGCAGCACTTCTTCCATCATTTCTGTGATAAGCTGTCTTGGATAACCTCGGGTAAGGAACATATCAGCTATTTTACTACATTCTACTTTAAATTCACTATCAACAGTTACCATCCTTGATAACTATATCCAAGTACACTATACTTTCTGTGTTAAATGTGTATGTGAAACTCAAAAAGGTAGTGGTTTGATTCAAGTAGTCCACAAACTTTTTAGCCTCATCCGCACTTCCCTTATGCAAGATTAGGGAATGTTAGACCTAACAGTAGATACTTCTTTGTCTCAATCTTTGCAAAACAACAGAACTGATTGTTTTGATTTTAATTTATTACCTAGTAATTTGTTAAGAGATGAGAATGAAGCTGCAGAGTACATTATTTTGAAGGAACCCCAAACATTGTTTATTCAAGACCAGAATATTGGTATAGAGACTTCTGTGGAAGTTATTTTTGAAGACAAAGAACAACAAGTGCCCCCTTTAACTATTACTAAAAACCAAAGAGAAGATTTTTCTATCTATAATTTTACACATTACGAGATAGACCCTTGTGTTGTGGAACTGTTAGTAAAGGGTCTTTCCTTTGTGCCTTCTAGACCTATGAATATTGTCCACACAATTTTAGATTTAAAACAATTTATTAGGAAATTGAACTTGCAAGTGTTGTTTAAGGGGGAGCAATCTGTGACACTGGAATATTATATTTCCAGTACCTTTAACCCTATTAGCCACACATTAGTTTTCACATTTGTGAAAATCTGTGAAATAGCTCTTAGGAGACTTCATGTAGAGAGACGTAATCATGTGCCGAATGTGGATAGGGAAGTTTGGGCAACCTTCTTAGATTTTGCCATTTACCAATAAGAACATTTAAACCTGATAAGGGGGAGGACTGGCTGTAATTGAACAGGACTGGTACACTCAGAAGATGAGCCATATGCTGAATACTGACATGTACATTAGAGTCAGCATCAATGAATTTAACACAGCTTACAGGAAAATTAGAAAACATTTAAATTACCTATTTATTGAACAATGTATAGATTTACATTTATTAAAATATTTATCCATGCCAGCCCCAAGGACACCAGTGTTGTTTGGATTACCGAAAATACATAAATCCCTGATGGATCCACCTATGAGACCATTGGTTGATGCCCACCACAGTATTACATATCCTTTGGTAAAGGTAGTAGATAACATCTTGAAGAAATATTTATTAGATGAAGAACAGATTTCTAAAGATTCGTGGGCTTGTCTAAGTAAATTTAATTCATTGGTGTTAGATGGTGTCTACAACTTCTTAACTATAGACGTCAGGGATTTATATATGTCCATACCCCATGAAGAAGAGATAGATCATGTTTTACATTTTTTAAGCTTGAAAGGTGCTCCAGATAGAGACATTAGGATAGTGAATATATTACTGGATATTGTCTTATCAAACAATTATTTTTTGTTTGAGGACCAATTATTTTTACAAAAAATAGGAGTGGTGATGGGGTCCCCATGTGGGGCCAGTTTTGCAAACTCAGTGATGGCTCTTTGGGAAAGAAATTATATTTTTTCATAAACTCAGTTAACAAGCCAAATTATTTTGTACACGTAATTCCTTGATGACATCCCAATCTTGTATAAGGGGATTGCGGATGAAGCTAAAAAGGTTGTGGACTTCTTGAATCAAATCACTACCTTTCTGAGTTTCACATACACATTTTACACAGAAAGTATAGCATACTTGGATATAGAAGTGTTTAAAGATCATTCTCAAAAGGGGTTAGGTGCTAGGATCCATAGGAAAGATACATTTTCAAATACTTACTTACACTTCAAAAGTTCCCATCCTTTCCATCATAAGAAATCGGTAATTAAAGGACAACTAGTCTGAGCGGCAAGGATGGTAACTGTTCATAGTGAATTTAAAGTAGAATGTAGTAAGACAGCTGATATGTTCCTTACCCAAGGTTATCCAAGAGAGCTTTTCACAGAAATGATGGATGAAGTACTACATAAAAGATCTAATGGATTCTATTCACCTTTACTTCGAAGTTTATCATCTCCATGTAAAGGGATGAACGTATTCCAAAAGTCTAACAGGTCACCAGTGTCATTTATATTAACATTTAGTCCTGAATGTGGCCACATAATTTCAAGTATAAAGAAAAACTGGAACCTTTTTAGCAGTAATTTAGAACTACGCACTGTATTAGGTCCTTCCCCTTCCTTTACATTTAAAAGAGGTCTGAACTTGAAAAATTTCTTAGAAATGGATCAACATAAAGTTATCAAGAATCCCAGGATGAGCAAATGTGAATCCTGCAAATTTTGTAAACACATGAATGCAGGTTATTCATTCAACATAAGGGGCACCAATTATAAGACTTTAGCAGGTAAATACAACAGTAACACTAGCTATGTAGTTTACCTCGCCCAGTGTAATTTATGCTCTGCATTTTACGTTGGAAAAATGGATTGTAGATTGAGAGAGTAAGTGTATGTGCACCTTTATTGTATCAAGAAAAGCAAGGTCAAAAATGCACTAGCTGCCCACATTAAAATGAAGCCTACCCATAGTTTTAATATCAGAGTGATAGATCATGTAACAGGAGACAAAAGGGGAGGCCCAAGATCTTTACTATTGGAAAAAAGAGAATTGATGTGGCAAACTGGCTTAGATGCTTGCTATTATCCACATATAAATGATGGGTTCTCCATTCAATGTTTATTGAAACTGAAAAGACTTATTAGATAATTTATAATTCATATCTTTGTGAGTGTCTGTTCTGTGTAATTTGTCAGAATTATGTGCCCTGAGTTGTGCATGGTCTTCTTACAACTAATGACTTCATGTTAGTATGATAAACATGGTTTACCCCTTATGTATAGGTATACCATCCCTAAAAGGTAATAAGGTTTACATCAGTGAAAGGACTGAATAACATAAGTTTTGGATTCTAAGTGTATTAAACATTGTGGGGTAGAGTATTTAACAACAACGTTTAATTTCTCATTCATTATTATTTTTAAAGTATTTAGTATGATGTTCTATTTTTGTAGTTGTTTCTATTTTATATTTTAAATTTTACAGTTGTTATTTATGATTATAGATGTGCCTGTTGCTTTTAGCACCAGCAAGAACTAATTGAATTTTATTTTAGTTTTTCAAGTTGCAATTTGTGTATATGATTAATTGCCTTTGTGTTGTATTGGTTAATTGTTTAATTAAGGGGTGGAGGGAGGATTGTTTTTGTGAGGATATAAACCTAACAATTTTTGTGCCTGCTGTTTTCTGTCTGAAGAAGTTTGGTCAGTCCCCCAGAGGAAAAGCGCTTCACTTCATTTCCTCAGTGTGGCGCTGTGTTTTGTTTTTCTATTAAAGGGCTGAATAGCTGAAGATTCCTGAGTATTGAAGTGCTTTGTCCTGCATTTTTTGTTTTTCTACATATTGTGGTGTTGGTTTGACTTTTTTTTCTTTCTAAATGTGCCATACCACTCTCAGTTCATATTACCATTCTTGTTTGCATTACAATAACTTACCTTCAATTTCTGTACAAACTGGCTAAAATTTCTCTAAATATTAAATCTTTTCTTAACTTATGTTTTTGTGTTATGCCTAATTTGGTATAATTATTTAAACTGTACATGATTTTGTATTATTTTGAAGATTGCTAAATTATTTTTCTTAAAATGTTTTTGCAATACTTGAGAGCTTTTATTTCTAGGCATCCATTGAAAATAAGCACCTGCCTAGTTGCACTTTCCTGGTACTCAAATCTCAATAAATAAATAAAGTGTTAGGGAAAGGCTGGGAAATTGTACAAATGCAGTCATATTAAATGTTGATTATAAACTGTTTGCTACAATGCTAGCTTGCAGATTTCAGAGTATACCGGAAAATAATTTTGTAATTCCCAAGATTATTGTAAGATGGAGGCATGTACTGCTGTATTTATAGCATTTTTGTTTTCACTTATCCTACTGATTGCAGTAAAGCAATCGATTCATTAGTGCTGAACCAGCCCTTTTGTCATTTTAATGTGTAGTTCGTTGAGATGTTGTTAATGTTTAAACAGATTCCTGATCAGAAAATATTTTTGTTGTTAAAATACATGAGTGCATTATATTCAGTACAAATCAAAAATCCACGGCATTCAAATTATTACAAACTTTTGTGGTGTTTAAATAATATTGTACTGTCAGCCCTTTTCATGTCTTGAATACAAAGCCTATATTCATTCTATTAATGCATTAGTATATCAGGCACATGACTTTCAATGGAGGGGAATGTTTCAACATCCTCCATGAGGTGGGATATGATAATGAATTGCCATTCATAGTTAACACTGTGATGAGAATGTGGAGATTGTTGGATATGGTTACTAGTCTTTGCTTTGCCATAGAACAACAAGGGGGGGGGTGATTTAATTGTTTCCTGGTCCATCTGTATTCTGCAGAGCAGCATCCCATGTGCAAAACAGCATTGAGGATAATTAAGATGACTTCTGTGCAAAGGGAAAAATTGGTGGAAAATGTACTGAAGTTAAGTGTAGTGTCAAAAGCAAATAAAAAAAAAAGTATTGACAGACTTTTAGCCCCATTTTTTTACTTTGTGTTAGGAATATTTTCATGTTCTTGCTTCTAAAGCGGGAATTGTATCAGCTATGTGTATTATCTATATACTCTATTTACAAAAGATATTGGGCCAGATTCCAAAAGAGCTGCTCTCAGTGTAAAACTGCCCTGATTCTGAAAGACCTACTGTCAGTGTAAATTACTTAGTTCAAT
>NC_056739.1:1875276210-1875341210 GCF_019279795.1 Protopterus annectens
TATTCTACCTGTGTTGCATATCAGTGCAATAAATTAACTATGCTTTATTATTCTATGTTAGTAATCATTGTGGGATTTAATTTTAAAATTCATAGATTCTGCTTATTAGTTCTCAGTTAAGAGTTTCCAACAGAACAAGACACAGAAAGTAATATCTTCTTATAAGGTATAGGTTCATAGGTTCATAGGTTCATAGGTTCATAGGTTAGTACTAGGCTATCAGCCCTAGGGCTTATACAAGCCTAGCCATAACAATTCCCTGAATATTTCTTCCCACATTATTTATTTAGGAATAGTCTCAGTAATGCCAAGCTATATAGGAATTCTGTTGGTAGATTTAGGTTTCATTGAAAGAATTTCCTGTGACTGATTTTTTAGGCTTCCTAACTTTAGGTCAAAGCATGTTACTTCAGTCTAAAGCTGGTCATACTGAGAGCGACAAATGTCAATATCCATGACTCTCTGCAATAGTGAAAACTTAGCACTGAAAGTAAAGGTAACATAAGAGAGATTCATATAATTTATGCAGTGCTAAAGGCAAGGAATGTAATTGTAGCTATATTTTAGCAGCTGCTTGCTGGCTGTGTGGTATTCTACACTGCCTATGAAAGGTAATATTAATGGATCGAGGCTGATTGCAGGTAGGATTTTAAGTGCAATCCCGTTCTTTATAATGGGTGTGCATTATTTATGTGTTTATTTAAGCATTATCATTGATTACTTGTGTAGTGTATGTTTGGTGTTATTTATTTATTATATTTATTTATGTATGTTCTTGTTCTATATATTTTGTCATTGTAAACATTATGGTAAGAATTAGAGTTATATGCAATGCACAATGTTCCTAACAGTACTACCTTATGTGTTTCAGTTTTATTTTTAATATTATGTTTTCAGAATTTCAGAGAGTCTTCGGTATGGAAGTTCAACACTCTCTGTACAGTTAACGTTAGATTTATTTTATTTATTTATTTATTTTACATCTGTTGCTTGGGTTTGTTCAGCTGGGCTGATAGCTCATTTTTAGCAGAGGCCTGGGGAGAAAAGCTCCACAGTTATTTATACAAGAAAAGAGAGTACTTAAGATAGAAAAAAAAAAACATTTGGAGAAAAAAACTCCAGAAATAATTAGGTATACAATAGATAGATGAAATGTGCTTCAATGTAAAGTTAAACAGTTTTTTCATCAGATCCTATCTTTCCAGTCATTATTATGTAAATATGGACCAGCAGAGTTGTCTTTCCTTTGATATAAATGTAATGTTTTCAATTATAATAAAATATGGGATGAAGAAGATTATCCTCTTCATGCTTGGGGTGGGAGCTCTCATCTGGCTGTAAACTACCTTATATTATGATGGTTCTGTTACAAAACATTGACTTCTTGAAATGTGACATTCCAAAAGAACAATGACAACAAATAAAAAATCCTGAAAAATCAAAAGAATGAAAAAATCCTTTTTTGTTATTTTTTGCCCCCCACACCCCTTAAACTTATTTAAGCCAACTATAGTGTCACACCAACTAAAAAAGGAGAAACCTTGTGCACAATTAGAATTCATACTGTCAATAAATTCCACTGTGAAAAAAAGCATTCAGTGTTCTGCAAATTGTCTTTTTTATTCCACTGGCTACTGTCACTTGAGCAGTTTCACCTCATGCTACTGCAGGGAAGTATTTTGTAACCTGGACTTTTTTCATCTAAGGACTACTTTTCTGAGTTGGTGATGAAAAACATCTGCCAAAAGTCTATGAAACGCAGTACTCCACCCATGCCAGTTATTGCAGCAGGGCAACAAGGTTAGCAAACTGATGTCCCCTTTTATTTCCATTTTGATAGGTTCATAGGTTCATACTAGGCTATCTGCCCAAGGGCATTTATAAGCCTAGCCCAGAGTTTTGTGGCTTTTGCCACCCCTTTAGTTTGAAGGAAACTATGCCCATTATTTTGCTGTGCCTCTGTCAAGCAGTGACACTGAGGTAATCCCTGGGGTATATCTGCGATCTCCCATCCATTGGTCAAGATTTCTTTTGAACAAGGCCAGCGAGGTGCTCTGCCTCACATGTGCCGGGATTTTGTTCCACAGCATAGGGAGTCTCTGGGTGATGAATCTGTCCCTCCAGCACGTCCTATTAATAACCTTGTCAAGGTTTAAGTCTCCCGCCCTTGTAGTTCTGAGGGATCTAGATTTTTTGAGGTGAAGCATGTTCATCAAATCTGGGTTTGACATGGCCTTGTATGTCAGGCACAGGTCACCTCTGAGCAAGCGGTAAGCGACTGCATAGAGCTGGAGTTCTTTCAGTCGGGCAGCATAAGACATATTTTTGAGACCCTTTATCCTTTTGGTGAGGAACTTTTGGGGCCTTTCCAGCTGCTGCAGGTGTCGGGTCAGATACATTCAGAATGGGGCATTGTACTCAATCATTGGTCTGATGAGTGATGAGTACAGGGGGACGATGACCTCCCTTGATCTAGATGTGAATCCCTTCATGATCAGGTGGGCAATGTAGAAGGTCTTCCTAACTACTTTAGCAACGTGAGTGTCAAACGAAAGGTTACTGTCAACCTGGGTCCCCAGATCCCTGATAACCTCTTCTGTGCTCAGTGGATTGTCACCTATATGGTAGCTAGGGGTAACCTTGTTTTTCCCGAAGGGTATGACTATGCATTTCTTGGCGTTTAACTTTAGGCCATGGCTCTGGTACCAGTTATCCATTTCTGTGAGACCCTTCTGAAGGATATCTGTGTCAGATGTGTTCTCGACTATGGCGCCCAGTTTGCAGTCATCTGCAAACTTTGTCAGCCATAACCCTCCGGTGTTTGCTTGTACTTCTGAAAAGTAGATGCCAAACAAGAGTGGGCCCAGGACTGAGCCCTGTGGGACACCACTTGTGACAGGCTTTGAGTCTGACATGGCGCCAGCAACTCTAACCCTGTGGGTTCTGTCACTTAGCCAGTTTGAAATCCATCTTGTGATGTATGGGTTTACATTTAAGCTGATGAGTTTTTCGATGATACCTGAGTGGGGTATTGTGTCGAAAGCCTTTGCCAGGTCGAGGTAGGCTGTATGGACTGCCTTTCCCTCATCAATGGCCTTGGTGACTGTTTCGAAAAAGTCAACCAAGTTTTAAAGGCATGATCTGCTTTTGACAAAGCCAAACTGGGTTGGATCCAAAGTCTGCAAGTTCCCTATGTCTTTATTTATGAGTTCCATTATGATCCTCTCCATAGCTTTGCAGATCAGGCTTGTCAAGCTGATGGGACGGTAATTTCCAGGGTCGGTGGAGGCACCGCCTTTGTGAAGTGGGACCACAGTTGCCGTGCGCCACTCCTTGGGTACGTATCCTGAGGTGAGGCTAAGATTAAACAGTTGTGCTAACTGCGGGTTTAATTCCTCATTGAGTTCGTGGAGCACACAGCCGGGGACACCATCCGGACCCATGGATGCTGTGTTTTTCGCCTTGGAAAGAGCAGTTCTCACCTGGGCGTTAGAGATGTTTGGGGGGCTACAATCCTCTGGTATAGATATCTCTCCTTTTGGGGGTGAGGGGGGGGGAGTTTGCACTGAACCTGTCAGCCAGTATGTTGGCAATGCCTGTAGGTTCAGTAATTTTCACATCATTTTGAGCTAATTCTGAGCATATCTGGGAGTTTCCTCCCAGGTTTCTAACATAGCTAAAGAAGGCCTTATGATTGTCTTTTGAGTCCTTAGCGATTTTTCTCTCAAAATTTGCCTTGGATGATTTTATGAGAGCTCTTAGTTTTTTACTTATAATGATCAAAGGTGTCTTACCTTTTAAGGATTTTGCTCTATCTTGTAGTAGCTTCCTCCTTTTCTTGTAGAGCTTGTTTATGGCTGGGGTCCACCAGACTGGACGCTTGCCTTTGGTACAAAGAGTCTTTGTTTTGTTTGGGATTGCCTGATCCATGCAGTCCTGTAGGTGCTGGTAGAAGGCATTTGAAAGTGATTCAGCGGCTTGAGTAATGTTTTCCGCCGGCTCAGGGGCCTTAAAGGAGACCACACTAGTCTTTAGAAGTGTGAAGTCGGCTTTTGAGAAGTTCTTCACTGTGGTCTTTTTTATCTCAGGTGGGGGCAGTATGAGGACCTCCAGTGAGATTAGTTTATGATCTGATCTCACCAGTGAGGGGTATACTTCTGGTGTTGAACATTGTGATCCCATGTTCGTGATGATGAGCTCAAGTATGTTTTCACCTCTTGTGGGGATGGTGACTAGTTGTTCCATGGCATTTGAGTTTATGAACTCCAGGAACCTTTGGGCTAGAGTGTTTGGGCTTGAGTAGTGATCCCAGTCTATATTAGGGTAGTTGAAGTCACCTAGTATGATGGTGTTTGGAGATACATTTATCCCCTCCAGTGTTTTCAGGAAAGCTATGTGAGGTTCCTGAGTTTGAGAGGGTGGCCTGTAACATGCTACAAATTGCAGAGCAGTCTTGCCTATGGTTAATTGCACCTGGATGGTCTCCGATGCATCGTGTGTTGCCACCAACCTTGAGGTGTGGGTGTCCTTGATGAATATGGACTCCCCCCCCCTCCTTTCTTGGTGTTGTCCGGATTTTGGGGCCGGAACGCATGATATGAGGTAAAACCTGATAGTGCTGGGGTGCTCTCAGGAGCCTTGAACCAGGTTTCAGTCACAGCACAGACATCGATGTTCTCCATACTGAGAAGGGCCTCGAGTGCGTGCATCTTGAAGTTGAGACTTCTGGCATTGAGCAGCATTACCCTTAGTTTTTTTCCTTTTTTGTGTTCTAGGGTGGTAGGTTTAGAATTGTATGCAACATGTGCTGTATGCAACATGTATGCAACATGTTGTGCTGCTTTACAGGAATAGAGATATAAGTTGTGAATGAAGATTACTACACTCATCTCTTGTTTTTATTCCACTAGGTGAAATTCCAGTGAAAGAAATAGGAAGAGTTCAGTCACTGGGAGAGATCCCCAGAGAGTGTCTGTGATGCTGCCCTGATTCCAAAGGGACAACTTCAGTGTAAGGCCTGTTTATAAACAAGCTTACTATATGGCCCAGTTTATGAAATGCCTGCTCTCAGTATAAATGGTCACTTACACTGAAACCAAGTCTTGTGGTATCAGGACACTGTTTTTAAATACATGCAATCCAGTTATTCTTTTTATAGTCTTGCATAAAAAAGAAATACAACTCCTCTCAAATATATTTTGCATTATTTCACTTTGTCTGTCATATTCATTCATTCATTTCATGGGTTACCGATAGATAATGACAAAGGATTTAAATACAGTTCATTAGTGAAGCACAAAGTAAAGTCCAGAGTAATTTTAAAATAAAAATGTAAGTTAAAAAAAAAGCTTTTTAATAAAGAATTATTTTTATTCAGTCGCTCTAAAAAGTAAAAAACTAAAGAAGAAGCGTGACAATTTTGCAAAAGAAATACAGACAAGCTGATTTCAGAAAAGCATTTGAGGTTGGTTTTGTTGTTTCTAGTAATGAGGTACCAGAAGAAGTAGCAGGCAATAACTATTTAAAAGACTTTACTATAATGCTTTGCAAGTCTTGATAATTGCCAAGCTAAATATTTTCAGAAATATATTTCTTGTACTTTAGTGAAGGCATCAGCTACAATGGGCACCCCCTATGTCACTGGGTGCCTCAACAATTAAAAAAAAAAAAAGAAGAAAACAAAGAAAAAAAAAAAAAAAGACCTTAAATCAAGTTGAGGGGTAAGAAGCTACTAAAAAAACATAGCTTCTTTTGTTACTCCTTCCTACATTTCATTTCTAAAACATGCTGAATTCCCTTGCCTTTTAATAAGCTGCAGCTGTTAAAAGATGACACTATTACAGAGACAGATTGTGAGATAATCTGTGATTACAATAAATTGACAGTTGTGCCTCCTAAGTGCTTTCACCTCTCTTATCCATCCCATCCTCCTTAGATTACTGCTTATGATTTAATTTCTGTAGTTGCATATTCTATCATCTTGCCATATGAGGTTTTGGTTGTGTACAATTACAGGTGAGCAAAACTTGGTATTTTGAAGATGAGACAAGCCAGAGCTGAGCCACAGGCCTTACTTAACTCTTACAGACAATTATGAGCTGGGCCACACTAAATAATTGCAGTATTAATTTAGCAAAAAACAAAAATCTCCTCTGGACTTCAGCCATTTATAAAAACATACTGACATTGCCAGTAATCACTCAAATGAATAAATGCTGGCAATCGTTTCCCCTCACAAACTTGCTGTAGCTACAGGACTGCTGAAAATGAAAAATATGAAAAACAAATTGTAATAAAACACATCTTATAAATACACCACTGTATATGCTTAAACAGAAATGTTGGCTGGTTAAAAAAGAAAAATATTCCTTTTAGTCTAGTGACAGTAGTGTACATTAGTGTCAGCATACCTTGAAATAAACTGGTATAAAGGATTTGTTATTTTAGGTAAGAAGACATATTTCACTTACCTTAAGTCAGTTCACATTATATCAGTGTTCTAAATAACCTATTTCAGTAAAAATAAAAAAAAAGCAACATATGAACTATTTGAGTAGAATGCTTCCCTTCTGAAAATGCACACAACCTTTGAAAAGCTGTCTCAAAATATAATAATACTACTGTAAAACCATAATCCCGGGGGACGTGAACATAAACTGGCCAGGATCCAATCTCCCACTAACTCACTCAATATTAATTTATATAACTTTACACAAGTAATCAATTACACTACCAGGCCTTCCAAGAACTCCATTTCTGGAAGTACAATAGACTAGATTCTAGTATCCCATCCTCACTCTATCTCTGATAGTGGTTTTCTCCCAGACCCACTAGATGACCACTTTCCCACTTTTGCCCACCATCTCCCCTCTTCCATACAACTAACTCACACCTATATTTCCACTCACTGCCTAAAGAACTTAAATTCTGAAACCTTCTCAAATGCACTAAAAAGCACAAACTGTAACCCATTAAAAACTCTTCCTCTAGATAATGCTCTCTCCTAGTTTATCTGCTCAACTCCTTTGCCCCTCTGAAAACAAAATGTACACAAAGTAACCCCATACCCTGTTTAACCCAAAACACCTTAGCTACTATGCGGCTCCGTGACAAAGCCTGGACACATTACCATAAACTAAAACCTCTATTCCCCTTAACGAATATAAAACACTATGAAATAAAGTTAAAAAAATCTATTACCTCAGACCACAACGCCTATTTCTCCATTCTCTAAATCACTCACAACATCAATCCCAAACTATTTTGGAAGGGAATCTCATTTCTCCTCAACCCAGAAAAAAAATAAAACCCTTGCCCTAACCCAGATGCCTCTGACATGGACTTAGCCACCCAATTTAATTCTTTCTTCATCGAGTCCATAAGCAAGCTAACATCATCCTTCACCAACATCTCTATGACTCCTCCTCAACCTGCACCCATCCCTTCCTCCCCTAGCATCCCTTGCCCCCAACCTCCACTGTTCTCTATCAAGCCCATCTCTATATCCACCATAAAAAATCTCCTAAAATTAAAACCTGGTTCCAATGTCCCTGATGAAATTCCCTTCTACTTCCTAAAAGTAGCTGCAGAAGCCATTGCTCTCCCTGTCAGCATACTAATTAATCAGTCTATCTCAGAAAGCTAGATCCCCCAGTTCTGGAAGAAAGCCTTTATTATTCCTCTACATAAAGGAGGCAATAATAATGACATTCCAAACGTCTTCCCTATTGATATCTTAGCCCCTGTTTCTAAGCTTCTTGAAAAATTTATCCACCAACAACTCTTACCCTATCTCATCAACAACCAGCTTCTTGCCCCCACACAGCATGGATTCAGACCCAGTCATAGCACCTCCACTGCCCTCTTGTCCTTCCTTAAAACAATTAACAAAGCCCGCAATTCCAGCCATTTCATGTCCATCCTTTTCCTCAACTTCTCAAAGGCGTTTGACACTATTTCCCACAACCTGTTTCTTAATAAACTCTCCAAACTAAACCTATCCCTTTCCTGTACCAAGTGGTTCTCCAGTTACCTCACAACCAGACAGCAAGCAGTCAAATGGAATAAAGCCACTTCACTTTTCCTTAATACTCCCACAGGTGTCTCCCAAAGTTCCATTTTAGGACCCCTACTATTCAATATATTCATTAACAACTTCTACCAAGTCATTGTAAACTCCAACCTCATCCAATTTGCCAACGATTCTACCATTATCTGCTCCTCCCCTTCTATCCCCACTATAAATAAGCTTACCCAAAGTGCCTTCTCCTCTACAGAGCAGTGGATGCTAGACAACCATCTGGCTCTGAATGCAACCAAAACTAAACTTATGTTATTCGCCACCTCCAAAAGCTCATCCCTAGATAAACACTCATTCATAATCACCAGGAAAAACAATACTCCACTAGAAATAGTCTCTGACACTAAACTACTAGGAGTACTCCTAGATGATCAACTAAAACTTGACAAACATTTACAAGTGAATATCAAAAAACCCACAAAAAAACTTGGTATGCTATACCACCATAATCATTATATCTCTCCTTGTACTAGGCTCATATTAGCCAATACTTATCTCATCTTATCCCTCCTATATGGTGCATCTATCCTCACCAACCTGCAATCCTCCCTCAAAACAAAACTCTTCTCTTGCTATAACAAGATATCAAAATTTGCGGCAGGTCACAGAGCCATTTCTCACCATTGTAATTCTCTTCACCGACTAAACTGGCTTGAGCTACCTAACTTCCTCACTTATACCTAACTCATCCAAGCAAACAAACTCATTTACAACCCCTGTCTTTGTCCCTCCCTAGCCACTACCTTTGAAATGCATGAATGGGAATGACTTCTAAGATCTAATTCCCAAAAACTAATTAAATTGCACAAATCCACAGGTCCAGCTGGGAATCACCTAATGTCCTTCTCTCTTGCAGACCTCTGGAATTCTCTACCATCTCCTATCCACATCACCAGCAGTCTCTCCTCATTTAAAACCTTGCTGCACTCACAGCTAATTTCACAATGGAAGTGCTCCTGTTCCCATCCTACCTAATCCTTCTAATAACACTTCCTACTCTCCTAGAACTAAACACGCCATCACTGCCTTCTCTATTGAACTATTTGACCAACTACTTAACAGTTACCCTATGCTGCTACTTTTGTAAAAAAAAAATGTTTTTTTTTATTGCTGTTAAATGAACTATATTGATGTATTCTATCATTAACCTTTTCTTTTCATATTTACTTTGTATTCCTAAGAGATAATCTGCAATGTATATGTGCAGTGTGTACTATGTATTTGCATTTTATGGAGCTTTTCTCACCAGGACTACATTGAAAACAGGCTCCTTGTGGCGCAATGGACTATCCTGGCAAACAAACTGTAAATAAATAAATAAATAAATAATACTGAAAATAATAATAATAATAATAATAATAATAATAATAATAATAACAATAATAATAATAACAATAATAATAATAATAATAATAATAATAATAATAATAGCAATAATAATAATAATAATAATAACAATAATAATAATAACAATAATAATAATAATAATAACAGCAATAATAATAATAGCCACTTTCTTTGTGACACACTGTTGCTCCAACAAGCCATATAAGCCATAAATAACCTTTGGTCTTATGCACCCTAAAAATTATATCCGTATTCAGTACAGTCATTTCTCATTGAAAAGAAAATTAAAATTGTAAGGCACAGCAACATTTTACTATTAAAACCTGCTCCTGGTAGACAAATGCACTGACCCCAAACAGCTATATTATGTTTACTTGCCAGCAGTACTAACCCTTATGCTTTCATTTACATGATGCTCCTTCATCCCTTTCTCAGAAAGTTAGGGACCTTCACTGCACTAATAGTCTATCAAATTTAATATATATAGTCTATGAAAGTGATGGGGAAAAATACTACAATATGATGATTTCCACATTTTGCTCATGGAAACATACATGCGTCCTTCAAACTTTAAACAGACACTCTAACCAACCATACAAGGCGTGTTTTGCATGAATCAGTTCCACAGAGGCTGTTTTCTCTCTCTAATTCTCACTCTCTGTCTCTCTTTCTTTCTCTTTCTCATCCCTTCTTTCAAAACTGAAAGATGCCTGGCTGTTTTATGCAAAATGATTTTGTTTTAGCTGCTTTCTCTGTAGTGCTTCCAATGCCGGTAGCATACTTTCTTATACTAAAACAAAAATGATATAAGATGATGTTGAAATGGGGGAGGGTGCTCAGGAAACAAGGAGAGACTGGGGTTTTGGATGCAGGCCTTTAAGGAGAATAACAATAATCAGCAGAATATTATATCCATAAAGTAGCTGAAAGTATTATAAGAACTATACCAACACAGGGATGGAGAAAGGAGATTCTGCCGATAGGGATGACTGCAATTAGGGATATAGATAATAGGCAAGAGGGGGCTGGAATTTATTGGAGAAAACTGGCAAAGAAACAAAGTACTGGGAGCAAATATCTAGAGAGGGAAAGATGATAGAATGGAAATTATTTATTTGGACTGCAGGTTAAAGATTGTCATCCCTATCAAGGATTGATATCAGAATATTGGTTCATAGGATGATACTAGGCTACTGGCCCAGAGGGCCTTATAAGCTTAGCCAAGAATTTTGGCCATGTCCCACAAAGCTAGCACCTGTGCATTTTCTGTTACCCATCCAGTCATCTGGGTTCCTCTTAAAGAGGGCTAGAGAATACTCTCCTTGACATGGAGTGGGAGTCTATTCCACAGATGGGGGGGTCTTTTATGGCACAAATCTATCCTGCCAACAAGTTCTATTAATGTCACAGACCAAGTTGAGGCCTTGTGTGTTGGTTGTGTGAGTGGAGTTTGACTTATGGATATGCAGCAACTCCATCAAGTCTGAGATAACCTTGTATGCCAGACACAGGTCACCTCGGGCCAGTCTGTATGAGTCTGAATAGAGGGACAGGGCTTTTAGCCTATCTGTATAGGATAGGTGCTTGAGACCCTGGATTTTCCTAGTCAGGAACCTCTGTGGTCTCTCCAGCTGTTGCATGTGCTTAGCAAACTACATGCCGAAGGGGACATTGTACTCAATAATGGGTTTGAAAAGGAGGAGTATAGGGATGTTATGACTTCCTTGTTCCTGTATGAAATACCCTTACTTATGAGGTGGGCTATGTAGAAAGCCTTCCGTATAATGGAGGCAATGTAGTAGTCAAAAGTCAGGTTGCTAACGACCTGGGTGCTTAAGTCCCTCATGACTGATTGAGTGCTTAGTACATTGTTATTAATGTGATAATTAGTGAGGATGATATTTTCCCCAAAGGGGATAATGATGCATTTCTCGGCATTCAGTTTGAGGCCATGCTTCTGTCACCAGTCATTAGTTTGAGTAAGGCTCTCTTGGAGGATGTTCACATCACTAGGATAATTTAATACAGCACCCAGCTTGCAGTCATCTGCAAACTTGGTCAGCCACACACCACTGAGTTTGGCTTGCACCTCAAAAAAGTATATCCCAAACAGTAGAATCCCCAAGACTAATCCTTGGGGTACACCGCTCATTACTGGTCTACTACTAGAAGTGGCTTCCCCTATTTTGACTGAATGGGTGCTATCAGTAAGCCAGTTAGCTACCCATCTGGTAACATATGGGTTGATGCCTAGCTGGGAGAGTTTATCTATCATGCTTGAGTGGGGAATAGTGTTGAAGGCTTTGACTAGGACAAGGTCGGTGGTGTGCACCATCTTCCCCTTGTCCATTGCTTTGGTGACTGTTTCTAAGAAGTCGACCAAGTTTAACAGGCATGATCTCTCTTTGACAAAACCGCACTGTGTGGTCAAGCATTTGTAGGTTACCAATGTCCTTGTTTATAAGGCCCATGATAATGCATTCCAGATCAGATTAGTTAGGCTGATGGGCCTATAATTGCCTAGGTCAGTGGACACTACACCTTTGTATAGAGGGATGACAGTGGCTGTCCACCATTCGGCTGGTATGAAGCCGGTCCTCAGGCTGTGGTTGATAGGGTGCCTAATAGAGCTGAGAGCTCATGCTTGAGTTTGTGTAGGATATAGCAAGGGATGTTGTCAGGTCCCATGGAGACTGTATTTTTTACCTTTGAGAAGGCATTAAAGACCTGCTCCATGGTGATGAGGGGA
The DNA here is from genome assembly GCF_019279795.1 of Protopterus annectens. Lineage (NCBI taxonomy): Eukaryota > Metazoa > Chordata > Ceratodontiformes > Protopteridae > Protopterus > Protopterus annectens. Next base: position 1,875,288,387 of record NC_056739.1, read on the forward strand.
GGGGGTCAGGTGCTGGGGATATCCTGGTTTACTGATGGGGGGACAGAGGGATGAAGTTTTCACTGAAGCTGTCTGTCAGCAGGTTGGTTGTATCTATGACATTTGTGCATGCTGTGTTCTTGACCAACAGTTCAGAGCAAATTTGGGTGTCACCTTCACGATAGTGGACATATGTGAAGAAGGTTTTGTGATTGTCCTTAATGAATGTGGCCAATTTGGACTTGAAGTTAGCTTTTGAGGATTTCACCAGTGACCGTAATTGCTTATTCAGACAAAGGAGAGATTGCTTCCAACTTGAAAGCAATCTCTCCTTTGACTGAACAAGCAAAGAGAAAGAAATGGGGGTGTCCTAAATGAAAGACCAGCACTGGTAGAGTTTTTAGGAGAATATAGAACAGAATCTGCCATTAAAAAAGGAATAATTAGTAGAGCATATAAAATATGTTATGATAACTATAAGAATCAGTTAGAGGAGATTAGAAAGGATTGGGAAGAAAGATTGGATAAACAATTCACAAAGAAAGAATGGGAGGACATATGATCTCCCAAATATGCAACAAATTCTAGAAGATTTAGGATTTTTGCTTGGAAATGTTTACATAGATATTTTTATACCCCAAGTAGACTCCAGATAATTTTTCTGCAGGTAGATAGCAAATGTTGGAGGTGTAACAGGGAAGAAAGAGGTAATACATATTTTCTGGGAGGGCAGTAAGTTGGCAGACTTTAAAGATTCCCTGTGGGATGAACTGTCAAAGATGCTGGGTGGGCAGATTGGTGTGATGACGGAGATGATTTTTCTGAGCTATGATACAGAATCAGAATTGCCTACTCATAGTAAGGCCTTGCTGTCTCTAATTATGGTGCCTGCCAAAAAAAGCAATTACTAGAAAATAGAAATCTAAATTTAAACCAATTATATTATAAGTAGTGAATATAGTAACAGAGATAAAATAACTAGAATTAAGGTAGCAACAAACAGCATAATTAAAAATTGGAATTGTGGTAACAATACATACAGGGGAGCAATGAGGTTTAAAAGAAGGCAGGAGTTAAATGAGCTATGTAATGATTGACTGGAAACAATTGGGTAAATTATAAGAAATGTATAATGTTTGCAACTAAGATTGTGTCAGTGTGGTTTGTTTTCATTTATATAAAAGTATGATTGATTATGCCATAAGTGATGGTTTAATAAAGATTTTTTTTGTTTAAAAAAAGGGGCAGGAATTAAATAATTTATGTAACGTTGCTTATGTTGTATGATATATAGCACTATATGTGAAGCATAATGTTTGTTAATTTTAACTTGTTTATACAGTTTGATTGCATTTATATAAATGTAAATGTGCTTATGTCATATGTGATAATTCATCAAAGGTATTTAAAAATAAAAAGGTTGGACCAATGATTTCTTTCCATTAATAATTATAGTTTTGAAAGTCTCACTGACAATAGAGGTCTTTTTCTGTACTCAAATCAAGGCAATTAAATCAGAGTATCCTTATTTCTTTAAATGTTATTCAAAGTTTGAATCATTCATCCTACTCGACTGTTCAGCTCTGGATAACTGTGCTTGAAGTTATATGTGGTAATTCCTCTTCTTTGGCAAATATTAATTCATGACCAAGGAAATGTTATACGCTTGTTATTCATTAAATATTACAGTATACCAAATCAGAATAATATGGGTTTTCATGCAGCAATTACAGATTGCACTGTGGTATCCTTTAACTCACCAACTTCAGGATAGACACTGTAGTTGTCATCACCCAGTGAGAAAATGAGATTGTTACAACTGAACAAGTATAACGTAACTTAAGCCAGTGCAGATAAAGAGTTTCATACAGAGTTAACTCATCCTTGCTTACTTTTGATTTCTAAATATGCCACACAGGATACAAATGTGAATATTGAGCTAAAAAGCATACAGATGTAAGAGCACTGCATTGTATGACATGACTTTTTCTTTCCATTTAACAAACTGATTTAAAAGTAATGCTTATTCCGCAGCATCTGATTATGCAGTTGAGTAGGAATACTCATTATATCACTTTTAAGCACATATCCTTCAGTACATGACAGTTCACCTAAGAGACGAAAATGTGGCATGTGCATATATGTTGATGCCATAGTCCATTTGGCCATCTTGTCATGATGATATAATGCAGAAGTTGCATTTGCAAGTCATCATTTCTGGTACCTCTCAGCCTCTTTAACTTCTTAGCAGTCATTCGTAGTGGCAATACAATTACAGAAGATGGTCTTTACAGTCTAAGATATGCTATGCTTTATGTGTCTATAATGTGCTTTCCTAGGTTACATTTCTTTGAAGATCATACGTCTGCCATGACAGTAATATCATCTGTGTTTCATACTTGTGTTGAGCGAATAACGGTCAAAACTTTGACATCTATATATACATATCAATATATGAATGTATGTGTATATATATGGATCTAGGTTGTTTGATCGAATGATCAAACGTCTGAATCCATAACTACTGAACACACTTTAACGAAAGCGCTTTCATCGAAAAAGTGCTTTCATTAAATCGTGTGAATAAAAAAAAAAAAAACAGATATTTCAGTCTGAGAACAATTAGTCTGAACATTACTGGCTTACATCCACTTAGAGGGTTGTAGACATTGTCACAAATAATATTTTGATTCTAATGCAGTGGTCAATGGCCTTTTTAGTAACACAAAACTCTTTTCTTGAGTGGCTAAAAAAACCTTACAGCTTCATGATCTAGCAGCTTTTTAGTGGCATTGTAGTCTCTGAGAAGTATGAAATAAATGTTGGCAGCTGTTATACTGGTCCTAAAAATCATATAGTAATTTTAGCAATAGGTTTATGCATGTTTACAATTTCATGAGCTTTGTCAACATTTGGCTATGGATATTTTTTCACTTATTAAGTGACATATGTTGTGTTCCCATTACGAGGTACTGCAGTCTAATCTCACCAATAATGTCAATAACTTCATTGAGCTCCTCAGACATAACTGATGCCACTTATAAACACCTTTGGGGCTGATGATATCCTAAAATGTAGTATTAATCATCTGTATCTACCTAAAGGTACATTGAATGTACAGATATCTGAAATTATTTCATCCAGTTTAGTTTGTCAAAACACCTGTTTTGTGTCAAGCAATATCAGGATTCAGCACACTTCTTCAGTAATCTGCAAAGGAAAATGCTCCTTCTACCTTTGCTCTACTTTAACATATTCTCCATAGTATTAACCCATTCTTTAGAGTCTGTTTGATTGACTATTATTCCTATAGACTCTGTTCAATTCTTGCTCAGTTTTAGGTTTATATTCAGTGGTTACATTGTGAGGAGCATAAGCTATGCTTCACATGGTAAGTTTATATGATATTCTACATTCAAACATCCTAATCTCTCAAACAAATTAGCATATCATTTTAAAAGGTCCCTTTCATTCTTGGCATTGACTCAGCATTTTGGAGTGTATACCTATGTACTTGTAAATTTTGTAATAATGAAGTATTAACTACACACACATTTTTTGTGCATCCTTTAAATACAGTAATTTGTTTTGCAGAAAAATTCATGTGTCGACTTTTCTTTCAATTCCAATTCTTCCAATTAGCTGTTTTTAATGCAGCAATTATACTTTATTTTTCATGTTTGCAGAAATCCTAATTATGGGTCTGGTACTTCTGAGACAGAGATGCAAATTTAGAATAGGCCTGAGTGTAGTATTTAATAACACTGTTCGATTTTACTATGCTATCATTTTAAAACCTTATTTTTTAATTTCTTTCTGTAATGTCAGCCACTGTGCCATACTACAGTCTTGTACATGCTTACTTATTTAATATGATTACTGGGAAATTCTGATTAGGCAATAAAAAAAAAACATTTTCAGTAGATTCCTGGTGAGAAAAGATTCAAATGACAAATATCTAGTATACAGAGATAGTAAACATCTCTGTTAAGACAAAAGAAGTAAAATAAAATTTACATTTACATGCGATGTACAGGTTGCATACACATTGCAATCTATAATATACAGAGCTTCCTTTGTGCACAGACTTCACTTAGATTCAAAAAAGGTGACTAATACAATCATACAAACAATATACAGAGTTGAATTTGTGTTGTAATTTACAGATCTACTTCTTATTACAACAATTAACTGTGGTGGATATCTTTGTGCACACAAGGATAGATAGATAGAAAGATAGATAGATAGATAGACAGGATAGATGGATAGATAGATAGATAGATAGATAGATAGATAGATAGATAGATAGATAGATAGATAGATAGATGGACAGACATATATATCCATATATATAGATAGATACAGATAAATTATAGATAATATATAGATATATATATATAGATAGATTGATCTATCAATCTATAGCTATCTATCTAGCTATATAAATTTTGGGGTTACAAGCAAAACAGCCCTGTGAATGAGATGGTTGTTGTGGCATACATTTTGCGAAGGGCCTTACATCTGAGTCAAGTGAAATGAGATGTGATGAAGCACACTTTAAAGAACTGCATCGGAAACATATGACAGTCGCTATGTGTTTTGATCTTGATGGGTGAGATCACATAACAGTTAAACATTATATTCATCATAAGGGTTTTAAATGACCAATGGCGGTCAACACAGTCTATGAAATATTAACAGTCAGAGAACAGGGTAAAAGCTTCTAACAAACTTAGGGAATGGACAAGTTATGGTAACCTGTTGAATTTCAAGTACAATAAATGAATACAAATAAGAATTATAATGAGAAAGAGAGACAGAAAAGTTCTGGGTTTTCCCCCTTTGTCTTGTTATTCCATTTTATTAAGTATATTACAATGAAATGTCAATTTCTTAGTTTGTTTAAACCAACATTTCCATATGCCATTTAGAGGGCCCCAGCTCAGTCCTGTTTCCCTGATATTATAAGGATTTTTACAAAATAGTTTATTAAATAAAAAAAATCACTGTTTGAAATAGAAGAACACTGAACTTTATGGACGGTATGGTCCCGTAGCTGATATGCTGGCATTTGGACCTAAAATGGTAAGAAATGTGCAAATTGTAATACTATTCTAAATCTAACCAGGTGTACAATCCAACACTCTGTATTAAAGCAAACTGGTGTATAGCTTATAAATATACAAGAAGCATCATTCCAGTGAACAGAAAATCATAGAGTTTCCTTTATTATCAGAGCTGGTAAAATGTAAAGGAGACTATTAGTTCAACTGTGATTAAACATGTTTTAGGCCACTTGTGATTAAGTAAAGAAATAGTTTGAAAAATGGAATGGAGCACATACAAATGCTTTTTTTTTGTGTGTTTGTTTTGTGTGTGTGTGTGTGTGTGTGTGTGTGTGTGTGTGTGTGTGTGTGTGTGTGTGTGTGTGTGTGTATGAGCATGCATGTATGTGTGTGTGTGTGTGTATGTGTGTGTGTGTGCAGTTACAGTATGTTGATAGAACAATCAGTAGAATCACATTTGGTAGAAAAAATAATTAGAAAGCACAATTGGTTGAAGAGTCATTCATTAGAGTTGTATTTAGTCACATGTAATGGTTGTATTTTCAGGCTGAGTTTTGAGAAGTAGTTCAGTTGCTGGTTTTCTCTGAATGTGTATTGTTATTCCTGATGTGTTTTTTTTTTCCTGTCTGTGATGTATGCATTTATTGATGTTCTTGTTAGTCTGTAGGTGTTACAGGCAGTGAGCAGTGCTGGTGTATGAACTGTGATGATTGTGTTCTGTGGAAACCACTATTGATGTGAAGTTTAAGTGAGTGCCAGTAGTAATTCCACTGCTTTGGGAGATGTCTCTCTTCTTTGAGTTGGTGTAACTGTGCAGGTGGTACATGTAAGTTTGAGTGGTGTGGGGGCTGCCTCACTGCAAAGACACTTCCAGAATTATCTTCCTCCCTTGTGTATTTTGGACTTTGTGCATTTATCTTATAATACAAATAAAGTATTTTCTCTAATTTTAAACTACATGTGATTCTACCATATTCGTTTTCCTCCAGATCTTATTTAATTTTTTTTTCTACCAAATGTGATTTGACCATTTCTCTGTGTAATTAAAGTTGTCATAGTCTCTCTCTCTCACACATGCACATACATACACACACACAAAAACACACATACTTACATATATATATATATATATATATATATATATATATATATATATATGGAGGAGACATACAAAAAAAGGCCAAATCTCAAGTAGAAAAATCATCCCTGATCAGCATTAGTAAGAAATTGAAGGCCCTCATCAAGTCAACTAAAGGTAATTTTGAAAAGAAGGTTGCCAAGGATGCCAAGGATAACCATAAGGCCTTCTATGGCTACGTCAAAAACCTAAATGGCAATGCTCAGGACTGTTCTGAGCTAGTACAAAATGGAACAAAATACACTGACCCTTCTGACATTGCCAACATCTTGGCTGACAGGTTCAGTGCAAACCCCCCCCCCCCCTTACCACCTACAGGGCCTATTACCATTCTAGGGGATTGTGTAAGTCCAATTATTACTGATACGTTGGTTAACAAGGCTCTATCTAAAGCTAAAAACACTGCCTCCATGGGACCAGATGGTGTCCCAGTCTGTGTCATATGCGAGCTCCAAAAGGAATTAACCCCACATCTTAATACCGTGTTCAGTCTCAGCCTCTCCACAGGATATGTGCCCAGAGAATGGCGCACGGCAACGGTGGTCCCGCTACACAAAGGTGGGGCCACAACTGACCCTGGGAACTACCGACCAATAAGCCTGACCAGTGTGATCTGTAAGGCTATGGAGCGAATCATTATGGAACTCATAAATGGAGAGATTGGAGACCTCCAGTCGATGGACCCCACACAGTTCGGCTTCGTCAAGTGCAGATCGTGCCTCCTGAACCTGGTGGATTTCTTTGCGACAGTTACTCAGGCTATAGATAAGGGAAAGGAGGCACACACGGCTTACCTTGACCTTGCTAAAGCATTTGACACCATTCCCCATTCGGGTATTATTGATAAGCTCACCAGCCTGGGCATAAACCCTTACATCACAAGATGGATCACAAACTGGCTCTCAGAAAGATCCCATAAAGTAAGTGTAGCGGGATCTATGTCCGAATCCAGACCAGTAACGAGTGGTGTGCCTCAGGGCTCTGTCCTGGGGCCCCTCCTGTTTGGCATATACTTCTCAGAAGTACAGGCAAGCACGGAAGGGCTGTGGCTGACTAACATTGCGGACGACTGCAAACTGGGTGCTATAATAGAGTCTCCGGGCAACATGGAGATCCTCCAGAAGGGCCTAAATGAGACGGATGCATGATGTCAAAGCCATGGTCTCAAGCTAAATGCAAAAAATTGCATATTAATCCCCTTTGGAAAAAACAGAGTATCCACAAACTACAACATAGGAGGTAATCCCCTGAAATCTGAAGAAGAAATAAGGGATCTAGGGACCCAAGTAGATAGCCAGCTTTCCTTTGATAACCATGTTGCCAAAGTGGTTAGAAAATCCTTCTATGTGACCCATCTGATCATGAAAGGGTTTGCATCAAGATCTAAGGATGTAATGATGCCCCTCTACTCTTCCCTCATCAGACCCATTATTGAGTACAATGCACCATTTGGAATGTACCTGGCTAGACATCTCCAGCAGCTGGAGAGACCACAGAGGTACCTAACCAAGAGAATTACTGGCCTCAAACAGTTGCCCTATGCAGCACGATTGAAAAAGCTAAGACTATTCTCTGTTGCATACTGCTTTCTCAGGGGCGATCTCTGTCTAACGTACACAGCCATGTCCAACCCAGAATTGTTGAACATGCTCCATCTTAGCAAAACCAAATCTACTCGAGCTACACGCTCTAGGGATATAAACCTCAACACAACAATGAATAGAACATGCTGGAGGGATAGATTCCCTTCGCAGAGACTTCCCTTACTATGGAACAGGGTCCCGATCTACATAAGACAGAGCCCCTCACTATCACTCTTCAAGAGGAACCTTGATGAGTGGATGGGTAACAGAAAGTTCACACCAGGGATCACACCAACAGCACTACTAGATAGGGGCCAAGGGTACTAGCTGCTAGTACAAGGGTCTAGGGAATTACTAAAGGGGCGGTGAATACCGCACAACATGGCTGGGCTAATATATGCCTTTGGGCAGATAGCTCAGTACCAACCTATGAACCTATATATATATATATATATATATATATATATATATATATATGTATATATATATATATATATATATATGTATATATATATATATATATAGAGAGAGAGAATGTATACCCACTTTCGTTAATATAAACAGGACCACTTTCTGTTTGGCATTATGACAGCATGGAAACCACACATTCGGCCAACCTGTATTCAACTGTGTACCTTTCAGAATTTTGACAATAAACCGAATATATAGAGAGTAGAGAGTCGATTATCCAAACTAATTGGTACCTTGTTTAGTTCAGTTAATCAAATTGTTTGGATAATCAGACTAATAATTGAACTGGTTAAAAAACTTCTAAAATCTTGTTTTTTTCTGCATGCAGGAATACACTTTTCAACCATTCAGTGATTCCAATGGACAATAAAGAATATTTTTAACACACGAGCTGTCTACAAGTTCAAAAAACATGCTCAGGCAAATACATATAATGTTTACATTTTCAGACTTTATGATTTTTCCCACCCAAAAACTTTGGAAGGTTGGTTCTGATAACTGACTGTTCAGATAATCGACGTTTGGATAATCGACTCCCTACTGTATATAGATATAGATATATAGTTATATAGATATATAGATAAATATATTTATATATATAGGAACTGAGGATGTTTTGTTCTTTGGTGTTCCTCACTACTCAAGCTAAATTCTCTCCTGCTCTCTTTAGTACATTTTCTTCACACTGGTCTCTCTTGAAATAGACATAGTTTATCTTGAGATCAGCTAAGTCAACGACATGTTCATCAGTGTTGTGACAAGAAGTGGAGGTAGTAGGCCCTTCATCTATAACTACAGGTATATTTTCCTTTCTTTTTATAGTTTATTCTCTATAAAAGTTAACTCATGAAGATAACATTCTTCCACCAGGGACACTGATAGCTTCTCATTCACTCAGGAACAATCATAAAACTCTGTTCAAGTACTGCTTTTCCTCTTTTTTGTCAGTGTGAGATTCATATTCCTCTTCCTCCATTTTTACAACTATATTTAGTATACTCGTAACTATGCACCCTTCTCTCCAGACTGTGGAGTCTTCTGTGGTGGTACTTACATTACGCACTGTATCCTCTAGATTGCATAGCTGAATAGGTAAGTGTTCTAATCTCACAGCAGTCAACGTGTGTGTGTATGGAATTGTGCAAATATAACCTTAATGCAGTAGTAGCTTGGAGTTAATTTGACACATGGAGTAAAACTAAATTCCAAGAAATGCATAACAGTATCGTTTGGAAGTCATCTACCCATGCTAACTATCCTATTGACAACACACACCTAAGAGGTTACCCAGTAGTCAGGGACTCAGGGACACACATAGACGGCAATCTAGCCTTTGCCGATCATGTGTCTACAGTAGACTGGAAATCATTCTGTGTTGCGCAACTTATAAACAAAAGCATGACATCTAGATCCAAGGTGGTCATTGTTCCACTGTATTTAGCATTCGTCAGACCGATCATGGAATAATAACACCTTTGGAATGTACCTAACCAGGCACATACAAAAACTGGAATGTCCGCAGAAGTTCCTCACTAAAAAAAACTCAAGGCGTAAATAACATCTCCTTTGCAGACTGCCTCAAGGACCTATCCCTGTACTCTGTCTCCTACAGGCTGCTGAGGGAAAAACTATGCATGGCAAACACAACATTGTCAGAACCCATCCTGATATATCTACTACATATCTGCAAAAGAATGGCACCAGAATTATCCATTCTAAAGAGTTAAACCTTGCTTTTGATATAAATGACACCTACTTTAGTGACTGGTATGTATCCCAGAAACAACCCGTCTCTGGAAGAGGCTCCCCATCCATCTGAAGCAGAATTTCTCTCTAAACCAAATCAAGTGTAACTTGGACAGTTGGATGAGGAACAGGAAATTCATCCCTGGTTTGGTACCTGTGTCTTTAACTCATTCCCTGCAGGACAGCTATTTTGACTGTGTACCTTTAACACCCAGTGAGTGTGGCTTGAGCCTTTAAAAAAATGAAGTTATCACCATAAATTTCTAACAAATATCTTTGACAGAGGTCAAATATCAATATAATTGTGTTTGCCATCATGTATGCCTCAAGATTTATTATTATTATTTATTATTAATAAAATATTATGATAGCTTGTATGTAGCATGGTTTTAGAATTATTAATGCAAATATCAAAAAGGAATACTTGATGTCTCGAGGTGCAGTATGATGCCTGGAGGTGGACTCAGCGGTAATGAGTTAATGGACATAGGCAGCCTGTAAATTGTTAATCTCCCAGGCCTCTGCTAGTAAATATTTCATCATCCGTGCCCCTGGTTACACTTATCAAGAGTACCAGAACTTGTCAAAGAATACAGAAGCATGGCTAGGCTTAAAAAGGCTTTTGCGTTTCTTAGCCTAGTATGTACCCATGAATCTATAAACCTATGAACCCTATATGTCTCCACATGACTTATTCTTGTGTAAAACAAGATTTAGCCAAGGGGTATTTGAGCCTGGTAATATGAAACCAATGTTGAGGATTTATTCTGGTCCCGTGACACATTCTAAATAAGATAGAATTAGGGGTTATGTGTTAGGAAGGATGTCAGTGTGCCATAGTGAATGTTAAGTAGCTGTGAAAATGTATTTGTGTTTTATTGTGAACATACTGCACTACTGTGAACATGGGCGGCTTACCTGTAAGTCGCATTGTCTGTGAGTGCAAATCATGGGGGCAAGCCTTCAACTCATCGGATTTAAGTGAGCGGCACAGCCCCACTCAGCAGATTTGGCAGTGGTTCGGTGACCATCCTCTCCTACCATCATGTCTACAGTTCAGTTTGTGGCCATACAGCTTCAACCCCCTTGTTTTCCCACCTATTGGTGCTCAGCAGTCTCAACTGTCCTTCATTTGGCCTCAGTTTGACCACTGGCAATATGAAGGGGTATTTGGGTTGGAAACAAAGGATTAAAGGGGCTTGCCACCAGGTCTGCGGTAGCTTGGATTACATACCCTATTTGCTCTGCAAACAATCAAACCATCTAACAACAGTTTAGGGAACACATGTATTACATGGCTAGGCTTGTAAAGGCCCTGCAGCCATTAGCCCAATAACTTCTATCAACTTATGAAAAAATAAGATAATAAATAAATAAGAATAAGTATCTTATATGTCGATGGGAACCTGAACTGGGGTTTCCTTGTAACTCATACTCAACTTAAATAAATGGAATTTTGGGGAAAATGCATTGAGTTTGCCATTGCTTACATTTACATCTCTCAAACTCTTGGTAGATAATGGTTAAAGCCAGAAGTAATGTGACAAAAGACAAAAATTAGGACACATTTTAAATATTGTGCTTATAAACTTTAAAAAGTTACCATTGTAACAGTTTTTGCATTAATATGCATTTCCTGAAAGACATGAAGTCTAAAACTCAAATGTCTGCCATTATTTAGTAACTTCCGTCCTTAACAATTTCCAAGAAGGTCATACATTTTATTAGTAACAGACAAAAAATATCAGGAAAAAAGTCTGGATGTTCTGAGAAATTCTGGATAGTTCATAGGCACAAATATTAAATAGGTCACTGAACATTTCAGAAAAGTGTTACAAAAATTAAAATGTTTCCTCATTCATTTCAGTTGAACAGTGCAGTAAAACATGACAGTTCAATCACTAATTACTCTCACATCTAAATGTCGTTTAATAGCTATTACAGAAGCAGATGAAATAATGCGTCAGCACTTAAAGCACGAAAAAAAAAAGTTGTCACTAAGTGCCACAATTTGCAGTCTAATCAAACTTGCCATACTTTGTGGTTTCTGAGTGGAAGCACATAAGGAACTGTCATATGTTACTGTACAATAAAAAGTAACAAATCAGAAAGCGATACGTTGTAGGGATATGACTCACCCCTCATGCAGCGAGAACAAGAATGAATGCAAAAAATGACAGACTTATGTATGTAAAAATCTAAATGCAGCATTTGTGTGCAAGTGATTAATGCTGAAATGAGATATCAGAATTCCATGGCATGAAAGATCCAGCAACAAAAACCCAATGGCATCACTGTGATATCTGAAAGACATATAATTTCTTTTTTAAAATATAGAGCAGATCACGACCTCAACGTATTAAAACTGAAGAGGTTATGACAAGAATGAAAAAAAAGTGTATAGGATATTGGCATGTCGCTACACTTCATAAGAGCTTGTATCCCTGTAAAATTATTCATTTTTATACATTAGACACTACCCAGGAATGCCACATCAAAGAAAGCCACGTCATTGAAAACATCTGTGTTCAGAAGCAAATGTCATCACATCTGAACCCTTTGATTTCCATTCAGAAAGTAATCACTGTCACACAGTTATGTGAAATAATATTTTGAAACTTCCCATACATGTCAAACAGAGCACCTCACTGGCCCTCTTCAAGGGAAATCTTGAAGAGTGTATGGGAAATAAAAAATTCACCCCGGGGATCACTCCAGTGGCTCTACTCGACAGAGGCACTGGGAACTAAGGTTGGGTGGCATGATGCCAGGATAATCCTATGGGCTAGGCTTGTAAAGGCTCCAAGGCCATTAGCCTAGTACACACCTATGAACCTATGAACCTATGAAAAGATCTTTCCATCTAGAAATCAGAACACTGACAGACAATCTTTGACATAGCATTTTTTTAAATTCCTGTACAACGGTTGATGAATGCTTGGGTATATGGCACTCCCCAGGCTTCCCAAAAATGTAATATGCAGCTCTACCACCTTCCTGCAGATAGTACAGCTAACTACATATCTTATCTGCCAGCATATGTAATCCTTACATACTAACTTAAGTCTCTGAAAAAGAAAGAAATAAAAATAATAAACTAAACAGGAGATGCTTAAGTCTCTATGTCAACTGTGGAGATAATAGAAGGAGATATTTTTACTTGCTAATAAGTATGAAACTCTAATGTAGAATATTAACCATTCATTGCAAGTGCCCTGTGAGTCCCAAGGGACAGGGCACATATCAGATGTAAAAGCAGATGTGTTTTGTAAAAATCAAGAATGGTTGATAGGGTTGGGGGGCCTCCAGGATGGGGCTTCAAGACAAAGCTAGCATGAACATTAGACAAAACTAGGGAATACTTTAAACCATTACTTGGACTCACTGAAAAAGTTAAACAGAACAACAGGTCTAACATCATGATAGAAAATTAAGAAGAATGAAACTTTAGTGTCTGACAATACTGACTGAATGTAAGGATCTGTGATGTATGTGGGAAGGGAAAAAATAAGATACATCAGGGGCCCTGTGAATACTAAGGCTCGGTTAAGACATGTGCGTGCATGAGACAGCGGATGGGAGATGTCTGTGACAGCACAATGATCACTACTCCAAGAAACAGAAATGAAAAAAAAAAAAAGATGAAATCCAGTTAAAATAGATGGAATGAAAGCAATTAATACATTTATTATATTCCCTATATTGGTCAGATTGATGTTTTAATTTCTCTTTACCTCAGGAAAGTGCTGATTTGTACTTGGGGCAATTCAGAGACCTGCAGATAAACTGATAATGAGGTCTCTCCTTGTTGTGGCTAATGTGCCTCTGAATCAAATTTTCCCACACAGCAAAAAAATTGCCATTTTGACCTCATCTCTTACCACCAGCAGTGGGGGTTTTCTAGATCTCCAAGAAAATGGTTAACAGTAGTGTTTAAAAACTAGATGGTAATTCCCTTATAATTTCTATATTCCTTTTCATATTGTGAAGACAACGTAATCAATGCTTTCTTATTTACAAAGAGAAGCATCAGAAATATCTAGTGACTTTACTTTGCAATTTTACTTTATAGTTCCATTTTTACTAGAATACATTCTTCAGCACTTGAAGCAGTGTATTAAGAGTTTTCATATAAGCATTCACATTAGAAAGTGATCAGAAAATGCAGGCCCCAGAAGAGGATCATCTGAATGTTCATAATGATTGAATGTTTGAAGATTCTTGCTGTAATGTGACTGGTATGCTGGCTAAGTAATGTAAGAAGCAGGAATTAAACATTCATAAACAGCATTTCTCTGATGTTCTGTTTTTATATAGCATCTCAGTACTATATATTACAATGTTAATAAAGGAAATAATTTTTACTGCACGATTATGATAACATGTTTTAGTATTAATAACATAGATAGGAATATGTTATATGTGATAGGAACTGTGACTTTTTTCCCTCCTATATAGATTATTTAGTGTAGAATCTGACAATTATGACTAGCAGAGCACCTCTTTGGCCCTCTTCAAAAGGAACCTTGATGACTGGATGGGAGAAAGGAAATTCACCCCAGGGATCACATCAGTCGCCCTGCTAGACAGGGGTCCAGGGAAGTAAATAGTGTGGGAAGAAATAGCCAGGAAATTGTTATGGCTAGGCTTGTATAGGCCCCAGGGCCGATAGCCTAGTACTAACCTATGAACCTAGAAAAGGATAATGCACAAGAGTTTTAGGGTTTTTGTGGAGGTATCTGGAGGTTATAAAAAAGGATTAAGGATATGAGATGTTAACATGCTACTCCGTGCAGTCTTGGTTTGATACCCAGAGACTACATTTGCCTACAGTTTAAGAATGAGGAAGTTGTTTAATGAGACTGTGCTCTGGGGAAGCTGAGATCAACTCTTCATTGGCTCCCAGACCATATGCCTAGTAACTACCTATGAAGCTTGACTATCTGCATATAGAGAGGGTTTCATGCATATGCAAAGGAATATCTTTTCACATTTTATATTTTAAATGTTATCTTTGTTTGCAAATAACGACTCTTTATAAATGTGTGCTGTAAGCTACTCCAAATTATACAAATTTGAAAATGGGAAGAAAATAAAGAGCATAGGAAAATGTTAGTAATTATTTGAGTATCCTTAATATACTCAGTACTAATTGTATGCTGAACTTAAAATGTAAGGTAAAGTACTTTTCTGATGTTTCTGCTTTCAGACAGCAGTGTTACTGTATATTTATTTATTTATTTATTATTTATTTTACATTTGTTGACCGGGCTAGTCTAGCTGGATATATATCCATTTTCAGTAGAGGCCCGGGGAGAAAAGCTCCAAGCAAAAAAATGGGAAATTTAACAATGCATATAACTATGAGAAGTACAATACAGAGTTAGCACTCTGATAGAGAACAGTTATAAAATAAATTTGTAAAACTAAACACTTTTAGTGGAAATTAAACTAAACAATTCTACAACTCACAGTAGAAGGTATAAGCAAGTCTTAGAAAGGGAAAAGAATATATATATTATTCTAAAATTCCTGAGTAAGAGTCAGTAGTAGTAAGTCAATTTGGAGGTAAAGGTTATAGGAGTAGTGTATAGGGTTATGGATAGAAGTGAGAAAAGATGTCAATCTGGGTTAGTGCATGGACAGATCCAATGAGCTTTGAGATGTTCTTTAAGATGTTTTTTAAAAAGAGAAGTAGAAGCAAGGGAAGTTAAGTCAGCAGGAAGCTGATTCCAGAATTTTCCTGCAGTGTTTGAGAAGAGTGAATCCCCAGCTTTGTTGTTAGCTTTATTAGAGGAGACTAGAAGTTTGTTAGCAGAGTGTAGTGTAGGTAGATTAGTATAAGGTGTAATAAGATTAGTGAGGATAGGGGTATTATTAGGGTGGTATAGGATCTTTTGAGTAATAAGTAGTTGTTGATACAGTATGTGGTTATGAAGTTCTAGCCAGCCAAGCTGTTTGAGGTTAAGGCAGTGGTGAGTTTTAAAGGGGGAGCTTCTGATGAATCTAGTTATGCTATTATAACAGGTAGAGAGTTTAGAGAGGTTGTTTTTGGATAGGTTGGTGTATATCACAGAGGCATAGAAAAGGGTGGAAATGAGGTGAGTCTGGGCAATTGTTTTTCTTGCAAGAGGGGTAAGAAAGGGTTTTATTCTATAGAGGGTGCCAAGTTTTATGTTGACAGACTTAATAGTTGAGTTAATGTGCACGTCATAGTTGAGTTGATTATCAATAGTTACACCTAGTAGGCGGGTTTTAGTCTCTGGGGTAATGTTGGTACCATTGTTAGAGGTTATAGAGAAGGAAGGAACAGGTGATTTATGAGTAGGAGTAAAGAGTAGTAGTTTTGGTTTTTTTGGGATTTAGGAGGAGGCAGTGTTGCATAAACCAGTCTTCAACCTTCTTAAAAACAGTTTGGGTGAGAGAGTGGAGAGAGGTTATACTCTTGGCTGTACAGATTAAGGTGGAGTCATCTGCATACTGAATACAGGTGGCTTGGGGTATGTTAGTATGTAAGTTGTTAATAAATAAGGAGAAGAGTAGGGGACCTAAGATAGAGCCCTGGGGTACTCCTATTTTTACTGGTAGTAGTGAAGACAGGATGTTATGCCAAAGTACTGCTTGCTGTCTATTTTCCAGATAAGATCTAAACCATTGTATGGCTTGAGGATCTAGAGAGTGAGCCTTTAGTTTGTCTAGCAGTAGGTTGTGGTTAACCATGTCAAAGGCTTTTGACAGGTCAATAAATAATGCAGAGGAATATGAGTTATTGTTACGATTTTTATTTATGGAGTCAGTAAAGGATAGAAGGGCAGTTGATGTACTGTGGAACGGCCTAAAACCATGTTGGCAGTTTGCTAGTAGGTTATTTTGTAATAAGTGGTTGAGTCACTGTTTGTGAATACATTTTTCCATTATCTTAGCTAATGGGGACAGTAGGGCAATAGGGCGATAGTTAGAAAGCTCAGTAGATTGTCCTCCTTTATGTAGAGGGATGATATGGGATATCTTCCATAGAGCAGGAATTTTGCCCTCAGAGATAGATCTGTTAATAAGGATAGAGATGGGATAGTCTATGGCTTTAGCGGCTATTTTTAGCTATTCAGATGGGAGTTGGTCAGTAGAAAGGGTGCAAGGCTTCAATTTTTGAAGTAGCTTACAGATGAAAGATGTAGATACAGGTTGTATTTGAAAGGTAGGTAAAGAAGTATTGCAGATATTTGGTTTCTATAATATCAGTACATTTTTTATCTTTATAAGCTCATTTTTTCTAGTGTCGAAAAATGTTTATAAAACCACATAAGAATGCTGCTTTTATAGTGTAGTATAGTATCATTCACTATACAATCATTGAATGATCATTTATTTTGCACTTAAAAGGTTCAGTTTTCAAAACAGCTACCTTTACCACTAGACCATACTTCTCAAGTGATTGTGCAGACTAGTTCTGGAGACTTCTATGTGAAGAAAAAGTGTTGTAAGGGCACTGCATGGAAAACTGGATTAATTTGCTAGTGTAGCAGTTTCTTTCTAATGTTTAATAAATTTGTCAAGAACCATAAAAGAGACATTCATTTTAGTAGAATAATTTCAGAGATCTGATGGTAGCAGTAAATGTTTTCCTCCAATGGAGATTTACAGTTAGACTGATAGATAGTCAGTGCTAGTAACTAATATACTGTGACAAAAGAAGCCTGATGTGTGCCACAAAGTAATATTCATGTTCTGGTGCAAAAATACAGAATAGCTTCACTAAATGACATTGAACTAAGGAATATAAATGTAGCCCCTGGAGCAGTGTACAGATGGATCCTGATAGAGATCACTTGCTTTGCAACTAACACATGCAGTACATATGCTAATATGCTAAGTATATACAAACATCTTGGGTGCTCATTTTCAGTGACAGCATTGCAGTAATATTGCCTTAAATGTCTAATCCGCAGTACATTTCAGTCCTGCTTTAGATCACCATTGATGGAGAAACACTCACATCCCTCATAGTTGCAGACCAAAGTCCCTCTCACTCATCTCCCACAGCAGAAGACTGGTAACAGGTAATAGTCATCAGTCATTTTATTAACAAAGAACCATTATCATGGAGGTTAAAACAGCATTGTCAACCCACCTGATATGAATGACAACTACGAGATTGCTCAGGACTCTTTCAGTGAAAGTTAAGGAGTACTATGAACAAGTAAGCAAGAGAATTAACAAAACGGAATAAGTCATTGCATTGCAATTCATTCAAACAGAAATGTCTGTGCAACTATGAGTGAGACAATGTAATTTACTGACTCACAAGCCAAGGTGTGTGATCAACATAAGCCAAGGCACTGAGGCTGTGAAATGGTGTCCTTCGAATGGGGTGTCAGCTTTTTATTTACAACTAATAGGCACTTGAACTGGAGATGAGCACCATCACATCATTAATTTGGTAACTGATGGAAGGGGATCACAAGAGTATGTGCATTTAAGATGACAGATTGAACATGGGGATTATTTCTGTTGTAACAGAAAGAATTAATATTTTATTTGTTTATGTATGTGTGTATGAATGTATTTAAGCAATAACCCACGTCTGGGTGTGGGTAATGCTAGATTTACCCACGGTTGGTGTGGTTTGGTCATGAGGATGAAGCCTGAGTGGCCAAATAAAGACAGCCCTGGGTAAATCTAGCATTACCCACACCCAGACGTGGGTTATTGCTATTTTACAATGACATTATTTAAGAAAAAAACATACTTTCTTTTCTTAAATAATGCCTTTGTATAATACCTGTGCGGTGCCCCTCTGCAGTTTTCCGCTATCCTGGGCTTTTTCTGATGTACTGCACATGCATATACTTAAGCAGTACATCAGAGCTGTGTTGAGGAAGCAACAGAGAAAGGGAAATCTCTGTTGATTTTTTAAAGCTGTCTCGCTATGTAAAACGAGTTTAACATAGCAAGATATCTTTAAAAAAGGCAACGGAGAAAGGAAGATCTCTGTTCCCTTTTTTAAAGCTATCTCGCTATGTTAAACATATAACATAGTTAGATTACAGCAATGGAGATCTTCCGTTCTCCGTTGCTACCTAACAGAAACAAAAAAAATCAAGACTTATACTAATGGAAAAAGTCCGGGTGACCGGACCTTTTTCCATTAGTATAAGTTGGATTTACAACAGGCACGCTGGTTGGTCTGGCCAATCAGCGTGCACGTTTTGGAATACTAATCGGCAGTCATTGTATAATTATTTATTTACACTGCAAAGCAATGTAGACCAGTCCTCCATTTCTCCAGATCAGATTCATATTTCTGTTCATTTTGGGGATTCTCAGGGCAGCCAGCAGATATAATCCCAGTTTATAGTATGTTTATCCCTAGTGAGCTGTAGACTAAATAGCAGGTAATACAGTGGGGCATCCTTAAAAGAAACCTGAACAAACTTAGCTGTGTCCTTTTAATCTGAAGGAACAAAAACTGTACTTTATCAATCAGATTAAAGATCTTATCCTTCAAAGGAGATTAAGCCAACTGACCAAACAGGGAAACCTAATTTCCACTACTTGCATTTGTAGTATTATTCTTGTCTTCACTACCTGCAGCTCATAACCATAGGTGAAGATGAACTTGTACTTCAACCTGTAAACCTTGACCTTTCTCTTGTAAATCATCTCTCTTGCCACTCCACTGATGGTTCAATACCTTCAAGGCTTTGAATGTTGCCCAAATCCACTTTACAGCCTTAAACTTTACTTTGTCATCACTTGTAAATGATTCCTTCCACTTTCATAGGTTCATAGGTGTTTACTAAGCTAAGGACCACAATGGCCTTTTTAAGCTTAGCCATGCCTCCCAAATATCTGACAAGTTCTGATATCCTTGGTAAGTGTAAGCATGGGCCTGGGAGATGAACCATTTGCAGGTAACCAGTTTGCATCAGAGACATAGGTGTCAAACCAAGGATGAATTTCTGTTTTCCCATCCAATTGTCCAAGTTGCACTTGAATTGGATTAGGAGACTGTTCCACAGATGGGGTAGTCTCTGGGATATATACCTATCTCTACAGCAGGTCCTATTTATATCACAGGCAAGGTTTAAGTCTTTAGAATGGGTAATTTTGGTACTGTTTGTTTTGTGGATATGTAGGAGTCCTTCAGAGTGGGGTCTGACAATGCCCTGTATGCTAGGCATAGATCTCCCCTCAAAAGCCTGCAGGAGACAGAATACAGGGATAGGGCCTTGAGGCGGTCTGCATAGGACATATTACTTACACCTTGTAATCTTTTAGTGAGGAACTTCTGTGGATGTTCCAGTTGTTGGATATGCTTGGTTGGGTACATACCAAAGGGGGCATTGTACTCAATGATATTTCTGATGAATGCCGAATACAGTGGAACAATGACTTCTTAGGACTTAGATGCCTTACCATTGTTTATAAGTTGGACAACATAGAATGATTTCCTCACAACAGCAGACACATGATGGTCAAAGGCTAGATTCCTATCTATGTGTGCCCCTAAGTCGCTGACTACTGGATCAGGTCTAAGGGGTATGTTGTCAATATTATAGTTACCAGGGAGGGATGACTTCCCAAAGGATGCTATTATGCATTTCTTGGCATTTAGTTTTAGCCCATGATCTGACACCAGTTGTTTGTCTGTGTCAGCCCCTCCTGAAGCACATTTGTGTCAGTGTGAGAGTCAGTGACAGCTCCTAATTTGCAATCATTTGTGAATTTAGTCAGTCAGAGACCACTGATATTGGCCTCGACTTCTGAGAAGTAAACGCCAAAAAGGAGCAGTCCAAGGACTGATACCCTGAGGGACTCCACTTGTGACTGGCCTCTTTCTAGAGGTGGACTACCCAACTCTAACTTCCTTGGTCCTGTCTGTGAGCCAGTTGGCTATCCACCAGGTGACACACGGGCTTGTACCTAACCTCTTGAGCTTGTCAACAATTCCCCAGTGGGGTATTGTGTCAAATGCCTTGGCCAGGTCCAGGTAGACAGTGTGAATGATTTTGCCCTCATCCATTGCTTTGGTGACCTTCTCAAAGAAGTCCACCAAGATGAGTAGGCATGATCTGTCCTTCACAAAACAAAACTGGGTTGGTCCAGTGTTTGGAGGTTTATTATATCTCTATTGATCATCTCCATGATAATTCTTTCCATGACATTACATACAAGACTAGTGAAACTTATGGGTCTGCATTTTCCAGGGTCTGTAGATGGCCCACTTTTGTACAGAGGGATGACTGCTGCCTTTCTCTATTCATGAGGCACAAAGTCTATTTAGAGACTACAGGTAAATAGTAATTCCAGAGGCCCAGATAGGTCATATTTCATGCTATTTAGAAGGCATCCTGGGATATTGTCTGGGCCCACTGATGCAGTGTTCTTGGTCTTAGAGACAGCATTAAGGAACTGTTCCCTAGTGATGGCATTTCCTGAGGGAAGGTTGAGCCTACTGCATGATTCTGAGCAAGTCATAACAGCAGAGTGCTCACGTCACCATTGAAAATGTAAAATTGTGTCCAGTGGAGTTCATTGGTCAAAAAACAGATATATATATATATATATATATATATATATATATATATATATATATATATATATATATATATATATATATGGATTCACTTCATAGTCTCGAAATACTGAAATCTCGAATTTCAGTTTTTGAGAGCATGAAATCAAATCCACACAACACCAAAACACCAAAACCGCGAAGCCCAAAACCGTGAAAATCAAAACACCTAAAACATGGCACACACCAGACCACACATATACCACAACACCCACATCACAACATAAACAAACAAAACAACACACATCCACAAACCTACAGCACAAATAAGCAGAGGAGCAAGCCCCCCTGCACCCCCCATGTGGGGGACACCCCCCACACTCCTCACTTATATATACTATCTCCGAGATCGCACAAACAGTAAACAAAAGTAAACACACACGCACACCCATTCTACAGTCCCTCACACATACATCACACATATCTGTACACTCACATACACTCAAACTCCCACCCAAAACCCTTACAAAACACTCACTTACCTGACATAACACCTAAATCCACACACGGAACTGCACACCATCCACATACAATCCCAGACATTACATAACATAAAGCCATAACTGCGAATTCGAGATATTCGAATTTGTGATTATGCACTTTTGCTATTTTCATACTTCGTCTTTATAGTCTCGAGATACTGAAATTCGACATTTCAGTATTTCGAAATTATAAAGTGTTTATATATATATTATATATATATATATATATATATATATATATATATATATATATATATATTATATATATATATATATATATATATATATATATATATATATATATATATATATATATATATGTAGACAGAGATAAATACAGATATAGATACAGATGAAAGTAACATTTAGTATTCTTCAGCTAAGGGTGATTTACTTGATTAACTTAAAGAGAACAATGTAATACTTTTGGTGATTATATCATGCTGGTCCCCATGAGGACATACAGGGCTTAAAACATGATATACAACTAATAGTACATAGTATTTACATATCTGATGTGCTTCTAGCAGAACTGGACTTAAATATACATAGATAGATAGATAGATAGATAGATAGATAGATAGATAGACAGACAGACAGACAGATAGATAGATAGATAGATAGATAGATAGATAGATAGATAGATAGATAGATAGATAGATAGATAGATAGATAGATAGATAGATAGATAGATAGATAGATAGATAGATAGAAATGTAGGTTGATAGAACACATAGATTTTAATTTTAACTAGTTTTTACCCTAGATCATGGTATATGATATCTAAGGTTACTCCAGCCAGGACTACCAGCAGCCTTACTCTACTACATTGCTCCTTATATTTTTAATCTTTAACTAAGGCCCTAGTTTCTCCCACTTTGCCCATTTTTTCTTTTCTCTCTGTCCCACTTGTTTTTCACATCGAGGTATCTCTGCTGCTATCATAGTGTTCTCCCACTAGATGGCAGCATTCACCCACTAATCAGCTAACTGTATTCTCAACTAGCAGCAAAGTGCTTCTAACAACTACTTACCTGTTTCTCCCACACTCTACATATCCCAATATCACTGTATTGCCATCCTTTCTTTCTCCCCCTCCAGCAACTTATTGTTCCTTACCTTCAGACTGCCTACCTGGAATCTCCATTCCACTTTCGCTGATTGTCTTCCCAGTCTCTCTTGTACTTGGTCTGCCCTGCTCCGTATGCCTTGCGGGCTCACACCGCTCCCCTACCCTACCCCCAATTCCCACCTACCCCCAGTCCACCTAGACTTATACTTCAAAACCACACCCCTTTCCCTCTCAAAACCAAATCATATCCTCCACCTGCTTTAATCACCTGACCAAAGCCAATTACTTCTCTCTAACTGGATTTATCCTCACTCCTCCCCTTACTAACTACACCTCTAGCTCAAATCACTCAAGATGCAAACACCAGCTTCCCCACCACATATTAAACTACTTCCTATTATCACTATTTTACCTTTCTTAACTGCATCTTACCTACTAACCTTCTATGAACATTCTAATTACTTACAATTCTACTACCCTAACAAGCAAACAAGTATTATACCACCAACAACATCCCAAACACATATAAATATTACACCTCTACCTACCTACATACTTCCAAAGTATCACAGATTAACCCATATTAAATATGTCCATCTAAAACCTAGAAAACCTTTCAACCAACTTAATGTACTCCACTATCCTTGTCCAAAACCTCAACTACTTACCGTTGCTGACATCCATCCCAACCCTGACCCAAAACAATGTGATAATATTGAACTCCAAAGCCCTAATCACTCAAATCTTATCCCACCTAGACTTCCTAATTCACTTTCTATAGCTAGCCTTAATATACGTAGCCTAAATAACAAAGCTGCCTACCTCCATGCTCTCCTGGATGTCCACTCTTTTGACATACTATGTTTGTCAGAAACATGGTTAAACCCTTTAACTACTGATAATTCAATCTTACCACCTGGTTACAATATCCTAAGAGCAGACCACTAAATCTTAAAGGGAGGGGGAGTTGCTATACTCTTTAAAAAGGGTTACAAATCTCCACACTAAACTTCCATCTAACTCTTCATAATAATGTAGAAATCCTTGCCACCAAACTTCAACTCAATGCTAGTAAATCAATAATCATCATCTGCATCTACCTACCTCCTGGTAATAATACTTGTATCCTTGAAGACACCCTCACTGGACTATCTTCATCTTTCCCTCAAGATACTATAATTCTAGTAGACTTTAATATTGATTGGAAAACCTGCACACATAATCAGCCAACTTCACATATTAACCTACACAGATTTTCACAAATGATCAACTTCCCAACCAGAATTAACAAACCCAATAATAAAGAAAGTATATTAGATTGGATACTCATAAACAATCACCAACAAATGTATAAGACTGGAACCCTTCCTGCAGATGTAAGTGACCACTCACTCATTTTTATCATTAGGCATAAAACAACTACTTCTAACCCAACCACACTTAGAACAATTAGAACCAATAAAACTTTAATCCTGACTATTTCCAAAGTGAACTTAGAGCATGTGATTGGACACCTTAAAACACCTCCCTCTAGACGATGCAGTGAATTACTTTAATTCAAAATTCTTAACAATCCTAGACTATCACGCACCTAAGCGTACTATCAGAACTAAGTCTAAGCCAGCCCCATGGCTCACTAAGGAAACCAGACAGAAAATCCTACTTAGAAACAAATTCTGGGATCTATGGAGATCTACTAAGCAACCCGCAGACCAGCTTAAATTTAAACAAATGAGAAATGATACAAAAAAAGCCATTCTCTTGGACAAAAAAAATTACTGTCATCTCCAGCAAACAAACCAAAGGAATCCACACAAGTTCTGGGCCAGCATTAACAAACGTCTTCACCCTGGTTATTCTACTACACCACCCCCTACAGGAGCCAACCCCAAAAATCCTAAACAAACAGCAAACGCCTTTAATACCTTCTTCACAGAGGCCATCCATTCACTGGCCAATCAAATAACAACTCAGGATTTTAGTCACCCAAATTCTGCAACAAATTCACTCCCTATATTCCACTGGCAACCAGTCCCAACTCACCTTATCTGTAATCTTCTACAAAAACTTAAGCCATTAACCCCATCAGCCGATAAACTACCAGCAGAATATCTCCAAAAAGCTGCCAAACCTATAGCCTATCCAATATCAATCCTGATAAATAGAACATTAAAAGAAGGAAATGTTCCTGCCATCTGGAAAATCTCCCACATCATCCCCCTACACAAAGGTGGCAATTCTAATGAATACTCCAACTACCGCCCAATAGCATTACTTTCTCCTTTAGCTAAAATAATGGAAAGATGTATCCATAAACAACTACTAGATCACTTACTGCAAAACAATCTACTTGCAAATTGCCAACATGGTTTTAGACCATTTCATAGTACTACCACCGCTCTCCTATCCTTCTCTGATAGTATCAGTCATAACAAAAATAACAACATCCTCTCCTCAGCACTCTTTATTGACCTTTCCAAAGCTTTTGATATGGTCAACCACCATTTACTCATAAATGTACTAAGATCTCTTTCCCTAGATTCACTGGTTATTCAGTGGTTCCAATCGTACCTTAATAACAGACAACAAGCTGTGCTTTGGGACAATAACCTATCTTCACATCTCCCCACTACACTAGGAGTCCCGGAGGGCTCAATTCTTGGTCCCCTCTTATTCTCAATCTATATAAATGACCTTCACCTAGCAATTACTCAAGCTAACTGTATTCAATATGCAGATGATTCTACAATCACCTGCTCAGCTAAATCCTCATCTGAACTCCAGTCCTTAACCCAGAAAATGTTTACTATAGTAGAAAACTGTTTTTTACAAAGATGCCTCCTCTTGACCCCCAAAAAGACAAAACTATTGCTCTTCACACCCACCCGCAAGTCCAGCCCAATAAACTTCTCAGCTCTATCCAATAACGGTACCATTATATCTCCAGACCTAACCACTAAACTTCTAGGTATAACAATAGATAACAACCTTACCTATGAAACTCACATTAACAATACTATAAAAACTGTAAATAGGAAACCGGGCTCCCTTTATAGGATAAAGCCATTTCTTACTCCACAAGCCAGTTTTATTGCTCATACCCATTTAATCTCCACACTCCTCTATGCTTCATCCATATTTCAAATCTGACTAAAAACAATCTCAACAAGATGTCAAACTCTTATAATAACATAGCTAGATTTGCCACGTCTTCCTCTTTCAGGACCCACCACTGTCATAATCTGAAACAACTAGGCTGGCTTGACCTACAAAATCAAGTCCATTATAACCAACTTACCATTGCCAATAAAACCCTCTTCCAACCAACTAGAACTCCAATACTATCAAACCTTTTTACACCATATAGAAACCTTAATACCTTACTCTCATCCAAGAAATTACTAGTATCCACAAGTATATCCAACAATATCTCTGGTGACTCTCTGTTCTCTAATGCTGTTGGAAAATACTGGAACCAACTTCCAAATGAACTGACATCTCTGTCCTCTTTATCACTATTTAAACAAAAATTGAAACTTTACCTGAAAACACACTGGTTATGCCCCTGTACAAACCCAGACTAATCAAAAATGGCATTGCTATCATCATCACTGCGGACCCAGTATTTCTCAACCATTACTTTTACTTTCATGGACTAATCCGTATCTGCTCCTTATTCTACCCACAAAAAAAGAAAAAAATATTTCATTGAGAATAGAGTTTCTAGCAAATTTATCTAATGTTCTGTAATAATTTTTGTATTCAACGATTGAAATGTTATGTAATAATCTGCAAATAATTTCTGTACATGCATTTATATGTTAATCATTTTATGTTAATCTTTTTGTTAATCTTTTTAAGTGGAGCTTATCTCCCCGGGCCTCTGCTGAAAATGGACATGTATCCAGTTAGACTAGCCCGGTCAACAAATGTAAAATAAATAAATAAAATAATAAATAGATAGGCTTTCTCATTTGGGGAACAAGCAACATGCTGCAAAAATCCTTCACTTTTTTCCAAGTTTGCTACCTTTCAAACACTTGTGCAAGGCTTATGAACTGATTTACTGTTCCAGGACACCACATTTATCCCCTGGATTCTAAGGCTAAGCTTTTTTCCAGAGTTTCTTCTCTAACACTCAGGCATAGGATTTCCTGTGAACCTTAGGATTGTGTTTCTCCAGTTGCTGGGGCATTCCTTCTATTCTTCTCCCTCAGAAATGGGAACACATCCCCAGTCTGACAGTCTGATAGTACTGCCACCCCCTTCTTACCGTACCTCAAAGCCATGTCAGTCATGCTAACACAAAGCCCTATCCGTGCATTCAACATCTCCTGCACGATCACATTATCTGCAGCCTCAGTACTGTTAATCTAATGATATGACTGGGACTGCACTGCCATTCAGTAATATTGCAGAAATTTCAGACACTGACTTCTTAAAAGTCATCATATGGATTTCCTGCCACCACCCAAACATATGCTAACAGTGGTTCAACATTCTCTGCAGCTGCTAACTACAACCTGCTTTACTGGAACCGGTCTAAAGCATCACATTATCATTATGCATGACCTATTCAAACCTCCCTCAATACCCAAGCTATTGCTCTGGAAACCACTCTTGCTGCAGCCCTTTTTGCTTTAGTTCCACTAGATCTCACATGAATCAGAATATCCCTATTTAACTGCTTTTTAGAAGTCCATACCATTCTACTTATAAGTTACCATCAATGCTTATGACCTGTACTTGCTTCAGCATTTACCACTGTAACATGCATTTACCACTGTAATAGGCACCCACTACTCTCCCAACTATATCTCCTTGCTATTGCTTGAATAGTTTTAAGTCTCCCATTTACCACTGTAATAGGCACCCACTACTCTCCCAACTATATCTCCTTGCTATTGCTTGAATAGTTTTAAGTCTCCCACGTGGTCCAGTCAAGCTCCCTGTCAAAAGTCTTACTTCAAATAGAGCTAATTGCAGTGCTATAAAACTGTAGTGACATGACTCATTCAAAAGTCAATTTCCCATTGTTCTTTACCCTTTAATGAAATGGTGAGGCATCTTTACTTTTGCAGCTGCTCCCCATTTAAAGAGATAATAATCCACTTTCTTAACAGAAAAGTAAACAAATACATTTAAAATGTCATATCCTCCCCTTTCCACCTTCAGATTCTGCAGAAACTACTTGAGTTTGCTCTGGAGATCATGGTCAGAATAAGCCAGTAGGCAACATCAAATGGGATACTCCTTAATCCCTGATCGTATTTTAGTGCACTTCTCAGAAAAATCTTACACTGGAGTGCAGAAATAAACTTCTCATAGTATTCTTCTCCCAGTTAGATCAGCCGCAGATTACTTAACGCTAAGATTATTAAAAAAAATGTTTCCTCTATTCAAGCAAGGGCTGAATATCAATTATCAGTGAAGTCAGCACCATATACGCATGTCAATCAGCACCTGTTGTTGAATAACCCATAAGATATCTATAAGTTTACAGCACAATCATTAACAAGATTATTAGCTATCAGACTTAATCTGTTAAAATAACAGTGTGAGCACAAATAGGTAATCCATGACTGTGATCAATGTACATTAATGTTCTAGAATCATAGAGAATCATAGATTTGACTTCTAGGAAAGCTGAGTCCTCCAACAGATAATTACTCCATAAAGCACAACAGTACTATGCCATATAACTGAAATTTACTTTCCAGTGTCCTGTTTTGTAATGTATGATCACAGGCCTAAATTTGCCAGTCCAGAGGCATTCTGGTCTCTTTGTGTTTGACCGTATGTTAGACATGTCACCACGGTAATGACTAGTGCCTTAAATTTTTCTGTGGCTTATATTACCTCTGCTATATTTTCACTGTTTGCCGTGTCATTTTTACTACAGTAATAGAGATGGCTCCAGTGTCCAGTGTGGTCTCCAATATTATGCTTTAAGGAATCAGATGTACACCAGCATAATGTACTCTTCCTTGGAAAATAATTTGAGGGAAAATACACTAAATATTATTATATCCTGTTTTATATATATATATGTATACACCTTGATGGACTATAGGGAACTAAGAGTGAAATTTTGTGTGTGTGTGTGTGTGTGTGTGTGTGTGTGTGTGTGTGTGTGTGTGTGTGTGTGTGTGCGTGTGTGCATGTGTGAGTGTGTGTGTGCATGCTTGCATGCAGGTGTGTGTGAGTTTTTGTTGCATAGGTGCGTGTGCAGAAAATAATGGTTGTCTGGTCCAGTGCCCCATTGATATGTGTATTATATTCTGCTCTCTTTTTTCATCTGAGTGATGGCTGTAATGACTGGTGAAAAGAGGTGAATAAAGGCAGGACAAACAAGCTTTTTGTTTACTTAGAACAACAATTTTGTGTAGATCTGGCATGAAAAAATAATAAAGCGCTCTATCCTTTATTCTTGTATTCCTGAGACAAACAATGTGCTAGTGATGTCACAGAGAGTCACAGAGACCAATCTGTATGAAATGCCTCCCACATAAAGAGAAGATAACTGACTAGGGTAGACTGCAAAAAGATGTTATAGAAATTAGAATGAGATTAAAACAAATTGACAAAAAAATTATTTTGCATGCATATCATGAAGCATAAGGACCCAAACATATTTTATATACACCGAATCACATTTGTTTCATTTTTTTTTTCTTATGTCACCATGGTATTTAATATATTATTAAGAATTATTAAAATATTATGTTTCTGAATGTTTAACATGGGCATGTATTTTCAGTTTTATTTAAAGTTCACGTCTTTTATCTGAGTGAATTGTGATCTATTTCATGATTGTATTAAGGAACAGCACTATTACTCTAAGAATGAACAGATATGAAATATGGCAAAAATCATCAGCCTAATCTAATTCCAGCTTGTAAATATATTATTGTTTAACATGAGCTGTTAACTACAGTGCATACTATGAATGCCAGATCAGTACACTTCTAATTTACCCATCTTGTAATGATTCAGTCAGCAGAGTTCAAATATAACCTGTATGTGTTTCAAACAATAAGTATAATAAACATACTAAAATGTCATAATAAAGAAGAAGCAAACTTGATCCTTTAGAAGTTAAACTTATTTTTCCATGAGCTGCTTTGGATAAAAGCTTAGTATTGAATCCCTGATTCAATGGCCTAGGCCATAGAAATGATGCATGGATAAAGAATGCATAATGCAAAAATACTGTCAGCTAGGGACAGGTGGCTATTCATCCAGGGAATTGGCTCTCTTTTTTTTGCTAACCCATATTCAGCTATACCAACAATAGTAGTACAAACCTCAAAAGACAGCAGCAGTTTTAATGCACTCTGAGTAATCTGCATTCTTGAACAGTGAGAGGCTGAGTCAGCGGCAGGTGAGGCGACTAAAATCAATCAACTTGACATTAGCGCACAAATCCATGTTGGCTCATTTGTTATAGCTGCATCACCCCCACACACACACACACACACACACACACACACACACACACACACAACATGCATAAGTGGCAACATGCATACATACATATATGCCATTTGTTGGAGACATCTTCTGTAAAATCATTCCTTTTCTCACATTTCATTTTGCTTGTCTCGAATCCACAAGCTCAAAGGGATGCTTTTTTATTTACTCCTTTTCCTTGTATGTCTTCCTTGCACATTGTATATTTTCTTTGTGGCATTCGGCATATGATGTATGATACATAGTCAAACAACTTGCAGCTATGTCCAGCATATAACAGAGTTTGGAGACATTTCAAGCAGCAGACTGCAATGGACATAGTCAACAGTAATGTACATGCCCTTAGACAGCAGCTGCACTGCCTCAGAAAAGTGAGGTCATACAAGCATGTGTTACAAGAACAGCAATGCATTTGTATTCTTGCACAAAAGGGTGAGATAGCAAACATCTTCATGAATAATACTACCGACTCTTGTGTTATGAAGATTTTGTTGACTCAAAAGTAACAGAAAAAAAAAAGATGGAGTGAATAAGATAAGAGAGGAATTCTCTACACGTTTTACAGACATGTTCTTAGGTTTTATCTTTTTCTAGACTGCTTTGTGACACATATTTTGAGAGAATTTTGTTTTCTTTTTGTTGATGTCATCTAGGGTTGCCACCTTTTCTAATGCCCAAAGTGGGACAATTGTGGTACAAACTTCAGATTTTGCAGGCCAAAACATACCCACGGCCAGTACAACGGACAGAACTTCACATTTTTGCCTAAATAAAAAATAATTCTTGTTGCATTTTAGTTTCTTATTCTGTTTCTTATAATATTTAGGTGTTTCAGATAGAGAATAACTGTTTTATGCAACTATCACATAAAATATAGGAAATACTTTTGCCCTAATATCTCAGGACATTTGCTATTTTTATGATTTTTTTGCAGGACATAACTGCCCAAAATGGGACAAGTGGTAACCCTAATGTCATCTATATGCTGACAAATTACCTGACCAAATTCTATTACTTTGTCTGAGTTTCCTTTATGTCCTTGAGATGAGGACCTAGATCTTTGCAAACAACTTGCATTCTGATGTGTTAATGACGATCTTAGCCATATGGTGTGAGTTTACATATTTATTTGTTTATCCTACAATGGCCAGTCAATTGAGCTTATCTGTGTCTGTGTCATTTTCAGCCCTGACCCCAAGATGAAAAGAATGAAAAATTACAGAACAGTATATCAGAGACTTTATGAATTATTTTATACCTTCGAAATTATCCATGATGCTAAATGCAGTTATGATGCAGAGAGCCCTGCATATGATCTCACTGAATAACAAGGCTCCCATGTATGCTTGTTTGTCTGTTACAGGGAAACAGGTAAATGATATATGCAGTCAGATCAATATTAAAAAATATCTATTTCAAGAACAGCAAAGTCTTGTATTGGTAGTTAATGAAAGATACAAATAATAGTATATGGCTATAACCGCAGAATACATTTCAATAATATTAAGTGCTCTGTTATGAATTTGTTTTGATTAATAGATATTAAGGAAGGCATGTTGCAAGAGCATAACCTACAACAAGATGGTAAATGGATATAGCTTTAGCATAAACTCTGAGAGCATATGCTTCATGGAAATAGAGACGTGGTTGTTAATGCATTCACTAAGTATAATATATCTGTGCCCATAATATATGAACTTATTATGCAAAATCAATTCAAAGAAATTCTAATTTAGCAAAATTTACTGCTATACAGACAACGAAGAATGGAATGATAGAATATAAATAATACTTTGAAGGCAGCATTAAGAAAACAGCCAGGAAAGTAAGGTATAAATTAAAAATTGCTGTTAATAAATTGTGTTTGTCCAGGGAACTTTAGAAGTGTGAAGAATGGGGGATGCATGGAGAAACTTATAGAAGACAGAACACAAAAGTTAAAATCAAAGCTGAATCATGCCATCCAGAATAGATAAGCTATAAATCTAAGAAAAAAAAAGTTTCATTCTAACTTTTCCTACAATTGACGTATGTCAGTACTCTCCATTACTGATTAAGTATCTGAGTCAAGAATACTCATAACATTTGCTCTGTTTGCTCCCTAAGCTAAATGTAATGCAATATCTATATTTGTGCTTGTTAGACAATTTTCCTCTGTTTTCAACCTACCCTTTCTTCTCAACATTAGCAATTCTTTGATGAAAGATGCAACTGATGAATATTGTTTGATTATAAAAATTGTGAGAAAGCTTTTGTCTTTCTCTCTTACTACTTTTGTCAAAGAAAAACAGAATATTTTACATATCTTTCCATGAAATTTGCATTGACTTTCCATTTTTTTAATTAAAATCCTCCTCCACCCAATCTATCCCATTGGTAATTGGGTATTGCAGAGCATCCCAGTATACTCCAAATGTTTCCTCCCTAGGCTTCTATAAGGACCAATGTGGATACACAGGAACTTGAAGCAGCCAATTAGGGCCAAAGTTAGGACTTAGAAGAGGTGAAAGGGGGTGTGTGAGTAGGCAGATGAGGCACACCCAAAAGAAAGTAGCAAATAAACAATAAAATGATAAGGATAAGAAGGGCTAAAGCAGAAGTGGTGCTCAGAGAAGGAATCAAGATGTGAAGCAAGGGCATTGTTTTATGCACATACGAAAAAGGGAAGCGAGAGACAGGAGTGGCCAGAGTGAGCACAGATGGGAAGGAGATCCAAGACTAAGAAAAAACAGAGGAATTGAATTAAAGTTCTGCTTTAGTCTTTGAAAGGAATGCAAGGGGTCGGTGGAAAGAAACAGGAATTGAGACTAATGATGTTTAGAGAGAACTGACTCCTGTTTAGGACAAAGTACAAGAACCAGCTTGACTGATGTTCATAGTCATTTTAAGTTAGGACAGTGTGTTGGCAAACCCCTAATGGAGACCTTCAACAGTTCACTGGGAGAAGTATCATAGCACTGAGTGAGAGCATTTGTAGTGACCATATATAAAGGATGAACAGTAAAATATGAGGAAAGACAAGCCTTTTGGTTTCACAACATTCAAATGGAAAGTGTTGTACACGATTCTTAGCAGAAGGCTTGTAGCATTTGTCAACAACAACAAACTTCATGACAAAGGACATAAGGTTCTTGACAGAAGGAGTTGTCAGTGAAATCTGGTCTAGTTTTATGACTAGGTTATGTAACAAACCATTCTTGTCATGGTTACATTCTGCATTAGCCATGCTGACACATGAGTCATTACTAAAATGGCTAAATGCCTGAAAGTACTGGGTAAACGTGAGGGGCAGCTGTAAGCAGAAAAGAATGTCACCAGGGAGTCCCACATGATTCACTTCTGATAGCAAAGATCAAATGATTTGCTAGGATTCTATTGTTGGAAGTGTAGATATGAATGTTGCCATATGAAAAGTTCACAGGCCAGGTCTTGAGGAATGTAAATGACACCATAGATTTAATATGAAAAAAGTAAAAGGCACTGCACTTTGATAAAGAAATTCTATTGACAAACAGTGAGTTAAGTGTATGGGTTTTGAGGAAGACAGAGCAGAGAAAAAAAGAGTTCTTTAGCAGGTGTAAGTGTTAACATCTGTGGTTACCTCCTCATAATTATTCTGTTGAAGATTATGCAACACTTTTTGTTACTCTTATTTGTACATTCTCCATTCTGCCAATTTCTTTGCACAAGTG
Organism: Protopterus annectens; assembly: GCF_019279795.1. Classification (NCBI taxonomy): domain Eukaryota; kingdom Metazoa; phylum Chordata; order Ceratodontiformes; family Protopteridae; genus Protopterus; species Protopterus annectens. The sequence continues at coordinate 1,875,322,664 of NC_056739.1, forward strand.
AGGCCTTCAGATATGAGCATAGTACTCTAAATGTAGACTTACAGACTGTGAGCTTTCTTAATTCTGCTGTTGTTGCCGCTCACTATCTATCTTAGAATCTACCCTAACATTACTTATCACCTTCCCACCTGCAGATTATCTGATACAATTATACTAGGGACATATTTCCATTTATGTTGTTATAGGTGTCTCACCTCCCATGACATATAGTCCCTTTGTTTTTATTAGTCAGATACATTGTTCTGTATTTTTTGTGCTATTCTTGAGGTAATTCCTGTAAACCTGCATCCTCCATTCTTGCCTAACTTCTGTACTTCCCTTTTACAGATGATTGTATCATTAGTAAAAAGGCCCAGTTTCCTCTCTAGTCCCACGTGTCACTTGTGAGGGTATTATGAGGGACTGTCTCTTAAAACTGATTTGAATAATACAGTTTGTAACTGCTCTTTCTTCACCATACATTTAATATACTAGTACATATAGGGCTGTATTACTGAGCTGTTTTTTAGTTTTAGCTGTCAATTCTATTTATGTTTTCACAAGGTAAGCTCAATGTGGGGAATGCATCTACTTTGGAGTACTATGAATTGTTCAGAGTTACACAGTACACACTTGAAGGCTGAGTTACTTGTGACCAGAACTACAGGATGGTGTTTGTTAACAGCTCATATCCATAACCTTCTGTACCATGCTTTATTCAAGTACACCAGAGCAAAATCTATGTTAAGGTTAATAGATATTAAAACAAACAAACAAACAAACAAATAAACAAATAAATAACATACACAGGTAGAAGACTGGGCCAAATACCAACACATTCTAAACATTCAAATATATCCATACATAAATACATACATACATACATACATGTATGTACATAAATAATAGACATTATGAGCAGGAGTCTTTATGATTTCTGTCATAGAAATTTTTTTTATTTGCCGAATATGTTGTGAATCCATGCTGCTTTGGATTCATGTGGCCCCAGTAGCCTTCGTAGTATACTGCAATTATTTCCTTTCTGGAAACCCTGTATCACCTGTGGTTTATTGGCAATTACAAATATAGTAAATTCTGTATTAATTAAGCAGTTTCAAAATTTATGACATGTAACAATTTGATAGCTATTTAGGTGAATTATTTCAGGGCCCACTACTGTGTGAGTAAAAAAAAATAATACTCTTTAACTCATAGGATCATAGGAGGTTACTAGGCAAATGACCTAGGGCCCTTACAAGCCTAGCCAAGTACAACTCCTGTTCCCAAGAATATCAAAGTATTAAGCAGAACTAAGTCAACAACTACTGCCCTGTCCAAGAGAGACACAGGTGAAATTCCCGGGGTGAATTTGCGGTTTCCCATCCAATCATCCAAATTACACTTAAATAAGGTCAGCGAGTGGCTCTGCTTCACCTGAACTGGAAGTTTGTTCCAGAATAGAGGTAACCACTGTGAGACATATCTGTCTCTTCAGCAAGTCATGTTGATGTCACATACTAGGCTGAATTCCCTAGAGCGAGTGCATCTTATACCATTTGATTTATGAATGTGTAGCATCTCCATTAAAGCAGGATCTGAGATTGCTTATATGCAAGGCATACATCACCTGTGATAGTCTTTAAGACACAGAGTATAGTGACAGAGATCTCAGTTTGTCAATGTATGACATATGCTGAAGATTCTGAATTTTCTTTGTAAGAACCCTTTGAGGTCTTTCCAGTTGCTGCAGGTGCCTCATAATTTACATACATACCAAAGGAAGCATTGTACTCTATTATTGGCCTGATGAGTGGGGAATACAGGGGGATTATAACCTCTTTTGTTCTGATGCAATGCCCTTACTTATGAGGTGGGTGATACAGAAAGCCTTTCTTACCACTGTGGAGATGTATTGGTCAAAGTAATGGTTGCTGTCAACCTCTGTGCCCAAATCTCTCACCACTGTTTGCTTGCTTAGGGTGTTGTTATTAATGTGATAATCTGCAGGGACATCACCCTTGCCGAAGGGGATGATTGAGATTTAGCCCATGACTTTGGCACGAAGCATTCTATAGCTATGTCAAGAATCTTGATGGCAACACCCAGATCTGCTCTGAGTTACAGCACAAGGGCACAGAAATTACAGAACCAACTGATATTGCCAACATCCTGGCAGATAGTTTCAGTGCTAACTTTACTCTCCCTCACCCCCTAAAGGGCCTATATCTATACAGGAAGAATGAAGAGTCCCTGTAATCACAACTATGCAGGTAAAAGCTGCACTCTCTAAAGCCAAAAACACAGCATCCATGGGACCGGACAACATCCCAGGCTGCATTTTACACAAACTTCAGAATGAACTAGCTCCCCACCTAAGCACCATGTTCAATAATAGCCTCGCATCAGGCTTTGTACCCACTGAATGGCACACAGCAACAGTTATCCCACACCACAAAAGGGCCACCACTGATCCCAGGAACTATTGCCCTATTAACCTGACGAGCCTGGTCTGCAAGGCCATGGAACATATCATCATGGAACTCATAAACAAAGACATTGGTAACCTCCAAACTCTGGATCCCACCCAGTTCGGGTTTGTGAAAGGCAGATCATGCCTACTGAACCTGATCGACTTCTTTGAGGCAGTCACCAAAGCCGTAGATGAGGGTAAGGTGGTTCACACAGCCTAGCTTGACCTCGCCAAGGATTTCAACACCATCCCCCATTCTGGAATTATAGCTAAACTCACTAAACTAGGTATAAATCCCTACGTCACAAGATGGGTTGCCAACTGGCTCACTGACAGAATCCACACTGTAAAAGTTGCAGACTCCATTTCTGACCTCAAACCAGTGACAAGTGGACTACCACAGGGTTCAGTCCTGGGACCTCTCCTGTTTAGTATCTACTTCTCTGAAGTACAGGCTAACACAGAAGGCCTCTGGCTAACGAAGTTCACAGATGACTGAAAACTAGGAGCTATAGTCAATTCCCCAAATGATGTGGACATCTAACAGAAGGGCCTCGCTGAGACAGATGCCTGGTGTCAGAGCCATGGCCTCAAGCTCAATGCCATAAAGAGCAGTGTCATCCCCTTTGGTAAAAACTCTGTACTCATGAACTACCACACAGGCAGCAATCTACTTAACACTGAATGTGTGATAAGAGACCTTGGAACCCAGGTGGACAGTAGTCTCTCATTTGATAGTCACATCTCTCTACTCGACACTCATTAGACCCATTATAGAGTACAACGCCCCTTTTGGAATGTACCTCACAAGACATCTGCAGCAGCTGGAAAGGCCACAGAAGTACCTCACAAAGAGGATTACTGACCTCAAACAAATGCCCTACACTGACCAAATCAAAAAACTCTAGCTTTACTCCGTAGCATATTGCCTACTCCGAGGTGATCTCTGCCTAACATATAAAGCTATGTCAAACCCAGAGCTGTTGGACATGCCTCACCTAAAGAAATCCCAATCCCTCCAAGCTACAGGCTCCAGGGACCTAAACCTTGTCACCACAATAAATAGGACATGCTGGAGGGATAGATTCCTGTCCCAGAGACTTCTCATACTCTGGAACAGGCTACCCATCTATGTCAAGCAAAGTTCTTCATTAGCACTATTCAAGAAAAATCTTGATGAGTTGATGGGAAATAGGAAATACACCCCGGGGATCACTTCTGTGTCTCTGCTCGACAGTGGCATGGGAAAATAACTTTCTTGGGTGGCGTAAGCCAGGGAACCTTGTTGGCTAGGCATACATAGGTCCTTGTGCCGAGAGCCTAGTACCTACCTATGAACCTATGAACCAGTCATTTGTCTGTGTAAGTCCCTCTTGTAGGATGTTGACATTGTTTGGGGACTCAATGGCTGCACCCAGTTTGCAATCATCAGCAAAGTTTGTCAGCCACAGGTCTTTTGTTTTAGTCTGTACATCTGAAAAGTAGATTCAAAATATTAGGAACCCCAGCACTCATCCATCTGGAACACCACTCGTTATGTCTGCTGGTGGAGGTAGAGTCACCCATTTTGACTGTGTGTGTTCTATTGGTAAGCCAGTTTGCAACCCACCTGAGAGCATACGGGTTGACCTCCATCTGGGTGAGTTTATCAATGATGCCTGAGTGGGGAATAGCATCAAAGGCTTTGACCAGGTCCAGGTAGGTCATATTCACAGAGTTGCCTTCATCCAGGGCTTTGGTGACTGGCTCAAAGAAGTCCACCAAGTTCAAGAGGCAAGATCTCCCTTTAATGAAGACAAACTGGGTCAGGTTGAGCATTTGGAGGTAATCTATGTCTTTGTTGATAAGGTCCATGATTATTCTTTCTATAGCATTGCAGATTAGGCAGGTCAGGCTTATAGGTATATAGTTCCCAGGGGTCTATATTACAATGTCGAACTCACAGGAGTCCGAACATTGTAATATCGAACCCATGTGTTCGAAATGTGAAAATAGCGAACCCACGGAACACCGATTTTTTTTCCCTGGGAAAAAAATCAGTGGCCAGTTTTCATGGCTTTGCTATTTCCTCCACTGTGGTGCGATCTTGGAGTTGGTATATTTAAGTAGGGAGGTGTGGGGGGGGGTGTGGGGGTGAAGCCCCTGCATTAGTTTAAGTTTAAAGTGTACCTGTTTTTTTTTCTGTACCGGAACAGCGATTTTTTTCCCTGGGAAAGAAATCGCTGTTCTGTGTTTTCGCAGTTTTTGTGTTTTGAGCTTCCTGGTTTGATATTACATCGTTCAACCTCCTGTGAGTTCGATGATGTAATATAGACCCAGTTCCCAGGGCCTGTGGAGGTACCTCCTTTATGTAATGGGATTACGCCTGCTGTTTTCCATTCATCAGGTATAAAACCAGTGCTTAGACTGTGTTTAAAAAGAGTACTCAGTGGTGCAACTAGTTCCTGATTTAACCTGCTTAGATGCCAGCCTGGGATATCATCAGGTCCCATAGGGGCTATGTTTTTGGCTTTGGAGCTAGAGTTTATGACCTGCTCCTCGGAGATACTAGGTGGAGGGTAGGTAGTAGGGATGCTTTGGGGGATATGTGGTGCGGACGGTGGGGGTGGGAGTTTTTTCTGAACCTGTCAGCTAGGAGGTTGGTTATTTTTGCAGGTTCAGTATATGGTATGCCATTAAGAACCAGTTCTGTGCAGATCTGGAGTTTTCCCTTTAAGGTTTCTGATGTAGCTAAAGAAGGCCTAAGAAGCTAATTTGGAGTCATTTTTAGCTTTAAAATGCCTTATGAGGTGTCTTATTTGCCTTTTTTTTAAGCCAAGGAGAGAATGCTTCGAATTCAGAGACCGGTCTTTCCTGCTCTTGGACAGCAATTTCTTTCTCTTACTGTATAACCTATTAATGGTGGATGTCCATCAGGCAGGTTTGTTCTTTCTTGAGGATCTTTTTTTGATCCTATCAGGTACGGCTGAGTTAATACATTTGTGTAAATGCTTATACAAGGTGTTGTAAATCCCAGTATAGGTATCCATGCCATCAGTGAGGACAGGGGCTATGAAGCTATTAATGCCATCACTTACTCGGCTGCAATTGGCATTTGAGAAGTTTTTTAGTCTAGTTGCTTCTAATGGTGGGACAGATGTTATTGTTGCTTCTAATGAGACTGATTTATGATCAGATCTCACTAGGGAGGGCCTCTCACATGGGATGGTGCAATGATCAGCCATGTTAGTGAGCACCAGATCCAGAATGTTTGGGCCTGTTGTGGGGTTTTCAACCAATTGGTCCAGGGTATCAGAACTGATGAAATCCAAGAACATTTTGGCAAGTGTGCTAGTACACATATAATTTATCCGATCTATGGATGGGTAGTTAAAGTCACCTTAAACCAGGGTGTTTAGTTGTATCTTTAGCGATTCTAGTAGATCCAAGTATGAGGTTTGGGTATCCTGATTCATGGAGCTTGGAGAGGGGTCTTACCTACAATCAACTGGACCTGTATTAGTTCAAGGATATCGTTTTGTTTAACCAATCTTGAGGTATATTTAATTTTAATGAATATTGATACTCCACCTCCTTTACTTCTCACACTTTCAGTTTGTGGTCTGAATGTGTGGAAGGCATTATAACCTGGTATAGCCAAGATGCTTTCTGCGGCATTAAACCAAGTCTCTGTGACTGCACAGATGTCAGCATTTTCTAAGGTTAGGGCTGCTTCCAGTGAATGCAGTTTTAGGTTTAGACTCCTAGCATTTAGCAGCATAAACTTGAGGTGACTTTTTTGAAGATATTTTTACGTTGGGAATGTTGTTGTTGTGACATTGCCTGAGAAAGACACTATTGGGGAGGCAAGAGTCTTTGCCAATAACTGAAATCCCAGAGGTGATAGACAAAGACCATCTCTGGCAAAGCAATGTGATCTATCTACCATGTCAACTCAGGTTGACAGGTACTGGATCCCCTTAGAATGACACCAGAAACTAAGCCAATTGTTGAAGTCAATCATTTTTTATTGATACTGTGGTATCATCTGAGGTAAAGGTAGAATACTGCTGAAGGCTAGGGACATATCTGCCTTAGACACATATTCAGAGAGCTCAGTCATGTCTCTGTTCATATAATCCAGTGAGGTATGTCTCAAGTAATTTATACCAACATGAACTATAATGCTACTTGGTGTGGAGAGACTTGAGTGCATGTGTGATCTGGTGGATCCTGGCACCGGACAAACAGCTGACCATAACCTTCTCCTTGTCCAGCCTGGTAAGTGGGACATTTGTGTGTTTCATTATAGAGTCACCTATGACCATAAAATTTGGTTTAGATGTGCTTTGCCTTAGGGGCTTGTTTGGAGAGACACTTATGCTTGTGCTTTTATGTGTATTGAGTGCTGTAGGCACTGTATTAGGTATATAATGTCTGTGTTTCAGAGGTCTCTGGTGCTTAGCTAAATTTGTTTTAGATGTGCTTTGTCTTAGGGGCTTGTTTGGAGAGACACTTGTGCTTGTGCTTTTATGTGTATTGAGTGCTGTAGGCACTGTATTAGGTATATAATGTCTGTGTTTCAGAGGTCTCTGGTGCTTAGCTAAATTTGTTTTAGATGTGCTTTGTCTTAGGGGCTTGTTTGGTGAGAAACTTGTACTTGTGCTTTTATGTGTATTGAGCGCTGTAGGCACTGTATTAGGTATATAATGTCTGTGTTTCAGAGGTCTCTGGTGCTTAGCTAAATTTCTGGTGAGTACCTCCACATATGATGGTTTATGTACTGAGAGCATGGTTTGTGCAGGAGGTGTAGTATGTTGGCTGACAATCGGTTCAGTGTCACTGCTCTGTGAACGAGAGAGCAAGGATTCCAAATTCCTAGTGCATATGCATCTCTCACAAATTGAATTTGATGGTTTAGGAGTAGTGGCTTGTCAGTGTACATGAGGCAATTGCTACACTGCTTCAGGATACCCATGTTAATCAGGCTGGCAGAAGAAATGGAGGAGAACTGACCATCCATAATACTAGGCATAAATTTGTTTGCTTTAGTAAGGAAGGATGTGGTTTAAATGGGGTCTTAGTGCTGGGTCTATACCACTGGGTCTCTCAAGGGCTACAAGACTATTAGGGATTAGGAGATATCATTTTAAAGTGGCAAACTGTGTAGAAAGGCCAGCTGAGGTGCTCTCCAAGCAGCTAAACACAATTTAAGGGACTCCTCAGTTGGAGCATGGACAGATTCTAATGGAAAATAAATCTACTTTAGCTTTTGTGTCTATAACTGCCAATGGGAACCTCCACTGTGCGGTGCTGCATGAAGATGTGCTACACTCAAACAGATGCCTCGGATTTTGCAGATGAAGGTAGTAGAGGAGTGGTTGGTCAAAATACTCTGTGGAGCTGTGTTAAAACAGGCTCAAACCCACACAAGCACGGAGCTTATGTAACAACTGTGAGAACCTTTTTTTAAAACAAGTTACACAATTTTCAAACATGCTGGCCAATGAAAATGCTCAATACTGAGCTTTATTCCAACAATTTCCAACTCAGATGGGTCCTTTGCGACACTCTTCTGCCACAAGAGTGCACGGAGCCCTCATATAGTAAGATGTCTGGTTTTAGTGCTCAGATAATGCCAAACAGCAAATCCGAATCTAGCCTATGCTATAAAATACACAAGTACTAGAAAATACAAAATGCAGGAAAAACAGTGTCAAACAGCAAACAGTTGAAACAGTGAAACAGCAAAAGAGTTAAACTGCTTAAAAAAAGTTAAAAGTAGGCGGCAGTTCAATAATGCACAGTTTAAAAGTGCAGTACAGTGAAAAAAAAATACTTATTTTTCTGTAGATTTTAAAGGATGCCTTAGATTTCATTTGAATTCACTTCAGACATCAGAGAGAGCACACCAATCCTAGAGCCGCTCCTGTAAACTGAGCACAGGCCCTTGCAAATGTGCTGCCTAAGCACAAGCTAAGTTATGCGATTTTCAAACAAGCTGGCCAATGGAAATGCTCAATAATGAGCCTTATTCCAACAATCATCAACTCAGATGGGTCCCTTGCTACACTCTTCTGCTACAAGGGTGCAGGGTGCCCTCTTAATGTAAGATGGCTGATTTTATTGCACAGATAATGCCAAACAGTCTGGATTCAGCAAATCAGAATCTAACCTCTGCTATAAAATATACAAGTACTAGAAAATACAAAGTGCAGGAAAAACAGTCTCAAACAGCAAACAATTGAAGCTATCGCTAAAAACAGTTAAAAGAAGGTGGAAATTCAATAATATATGGTTTAAAATGCAGTACAGTGAATAAAAATACTTTTTGTTTCTATAGATTTCAAAGGATGCCTTGGATTTCATTCAAATTCACTTTAGAGATCAGAGAGAGCAGACCAGTCCTAGAGCAGCCCCTGTAAACTCAGATCTTAACATTCACACATCACTTATTTCCCTTGATTTGTACTTTTACTACAATGTTAAGCCTTTCAACTATGGCACTGAAAATTTGTCCAAATCATATACCCATTCTATCTCATTGTCTTGTCAAAATAAAATGAGATTATCCATTGCAAACTCATATCAGCATGTTATAATACCCAGTTTCCTCTAAACCCCATTACTGTTACTGTTGTGAACCTTCACGGGCCATCTAAGCCATTTTTCTATCACCAGATAGTTGTAGCTTCCAGACGTGAGCACAGATCTCTAGGCATATATATATTTTTAAATGAACCAGAAGAAAAGTAATCTCCACTTATCTTCACTCCATATTCAATCTCGTTCATTACAACATCATGTTTGGTTTACTTCCCAAGGTTTTTAAACTGTGACATTTTGCCTAAAATAATTACACTTTCCCTTCAGTTAGACTTCAAATGCAATGTCTCTTGTGGCTAGTGTAAACAAAATACTCTGCCCTATATTCTCATTGAATTTTGATTTTCAGTTCTTTGTGCACACCATACCCTTTGCATTTCCTCAGTGTTTCAGTGCTTATAAAATTTATTTCCTGTGCTCATTTAGATGTTGTTACACGATCTTGAACAAGTCTGACTCAAATCTGTTAGTCATTGGTATCCTGCTAATCACTTTTGCCTCTCAGTGGTACCTCACAGCTCTACTTCAGTGACCACTACCCTCTCCTCTGCATCAGCACTGAATCCAGGTTGTTCCTTTCTTTCTTCTTTTTTTTTGTTTTTTCTTTTATTTGCCATGCATATTAGCCACTTCAAACAGCCAGATGAATTGCACCATATCAAACATTTAGGTGAACTCTAGGTGCACTTTTATCAGCTTGCTGCTCTGGTTCTCTGTCTGCGTCCTATTTTATATATGTTGTTATCCACTAGACACCTCTGTTCAAAGAGCGTTTCTTTCACAGGAAACAAAACATCAATGTATAGACCTATTTCTAGGGTTTTACATTGAGACTTTGGTCACAGTAAGAGAATACCTCACGATTTTGGGTCGCATGGCATCCAAAATTGTCTTGATATTACTAACAAGACTCTACATGAGAAAGATTGAGTGGTATCTAAAGTTTCTTTGGTCCCAGTATCAACATTGTTTGTCTTTTCAAATCACAGTGCTGGGATTCATCAATAGAAAAATCACATGGTTGAAAAAACAAATATCCTTAAATTCAGTCTCCTGTTATCTCTTTTGCTTTGGACTTTGCTTGGACAACAGTTTCATGAGAGATAATAGTGCAAAGTGTATGTGATACCTAGGGCAGATGCAAGCACATAAATATGAAAGAGTTGCTTGCCCTGATTAATGCACTCAACTCTCTGAATCATCTTTAGTCCTCAGGGCCTCTTCAAGTTGTTTCAGACAATACCAGAATTATGTGGTAAATATTCAAATGGGCAAAAACCAGGTCATGACCTATTTGCAGACTACCATGTTATCTTGAGATATAGTTTCACTGCACAATCTCACTCAACATGCATCCCTCATTCTGTCAGAGCAGTATTGTGTGGCAGACAAGCTTAAGAGCAGACTGTCATGTGTGAAAACTAGATCAGGGGGCCTTACAAGAGTTGATCCATCTGAGGAAAGTTACTCTAGACCCATTTCCCTCCTCTCTTAATAATCAGTTGGCAAGACAGCATGCTAGAAGGCCTCAAACACATATGCTTTTTTCTTTGACAGGAATGTTTCTGTATGCTTTTCCACTCTTTCTTCTGATGCCCAGGGTACCTCTGAAGGCTTTGTGGTAACTCTTTTTCTGGCCAAAGCAACAGTCATTGTCCCTTCTTTTGGAACTGGCCAGAGATAATTACCACAAGCTTCTTCACAGAACGGATCCACTCACACAAGATCAGGGGTGTTTAAAACCCCATACCCCCCAATCAACTTCAGTCGGCTGCCTGGATGATTGGGTCTTATGTTCCTTTAGAAACCTGTTCAGTGAGGACATGCAACAGGTACTAATGCAGGCAAGAAAGCTTGCGACTAGAAAATGATATACATGTTATTAAATGGAAAAGGTTTTCTAGTTAATGACCACAACATTACCAGCACCCATTCAGGCTACTTGTTCCCTGGTTTTGTAATATTTGTGTGAGTTACTGTACAATGGCCTTTCTTACTCTTCAGTCAAGGTTCATTTATTGGCAATTTCAGCATATTTTCCCATGGATCCTCTTCTTTTAAGGCTTTCTCATGTCAAAATATTTTTGACAGAGGTTTTACTTAAGAGTCATCCAAGAAAACTATTGTCCCCCTTCTTGGGATCTTAATTTTGTGTTAGAGAATCTAGCACTTGCTCCATTTGAATAATCTGACTCACTTGGGGACATTATCATGTTAAACAGTCCTACCGATTGCTCTGACATCTTCTAATAGAGTATCTGAGTGACAAGGCTTTATAGTCAGTTAACCCTATCTCATTTTCCACAGAGAGAGTTCTTTGAGAACTAATCTGTCTTTTATGCCTAAAGTGCTATTCAAGTTTACTTTAAGCCAAATATCAATTTCCCCCTTTACTTTACTTATCTTAAGAATGAAGGACAAAGGATTCTGCATATCTTGGATGTCAACTGAGAACTCAGCTACTGTCGTGACAGAACTGAATCGTTTGATCTGCTGTTCTTTTCTCATGAAGGTAAGAAGGAGCAACCTGTGTCAGAGCAGATTATTTCAAATGTTAGCCTGAGGCTCCATCCATTCACCCTCAACCCCTTTTCCCATTTTATACATGGGTACAGGGTGTCACTTCCTCATTGACAATCATCTCGAGCCAAGGTTTGCACCACTGAGTGGCTATCCCTGCCATGGTAGTTCATTTGTACCACTCACTCACACACATGCTCTCACCTACAGCCAATTTAGAGTGTCCAGTCCACCTACTGCATATCTTTGGAATATGGGGGGGAAACTGGAGAATCTGTAGGAAACCCACATGACTGCAGTGAGGACATGCAGACTCCATACAAAAGGCACTCCAGCCGAGACTCAAAACAGAGAACCTCTTGCTGTGAGGTGACAACACTAACTGCTACACCACCGCAGCCACCTTAAATGGTTGTCTAAGGCTATTAAGTTTTTTGTACTCACCACAAAAACATTTTCTAGGCAGGGTCAAAGTCCACTTTACCGGGACCATCGCTTTGTTTATGACATTTGGAAAGGGATAGATTCTTGAAATATTCTAAAGGTTGCAACTAGGTCCTCTATCCATACTTTTACAAAGCACTATAAGCTTGATTCCTTCTCCTGGTCTAGATGAGACATTGCAAGGATCATTCTCTAGGGGGCTCTGGACTCTTCTCCTTCCACCTCCTAGATGTAGTAAGCTCGGGTAATCTACGCATATAGCTAAGGCTATAGTGCAATTGTGTTAGTGAAATTACCTTATCAGTAGATTAATGAATGATCACTGCTGCAGTAGCTACTCCCTGCCTCCATTCTCCTTATTTTCTGGTGTGTTGTTTATGCCAGGGTACAGTTTACTTTTTGTTCTTTATACCATTGCCCTCCCTCTTGTTTTGGCTGGAAAACTCTCAAGGGCTTTGGGTGCAAACTTATATTTTAAAACAAAACAAAATGCAGCTACTGATTCCACAAAAAGAACTTTAATACATCTTTAAGCATGTTTGTTTAATAATGAACTTACCAGAAACTAATACACAATTATTACCTGATAATTAAATACCCTTTAAAAATGCACCACTATGAAAATGAAAAACTGTTTTTCTGGCATGTTTTACCTAAAGGACAACAATGGAATTCTGTTATTAAATCATACCTTCTCTGTCTTTTTTCTCCTTATTTACTGTCCCTGTTGTGAATAAATAAAAATACAGCATTTAAAATATTTTAAATTGACTGTTTCTCTCCACTAGAACCATATCTTACTGTACTGTTGTGGTTTCACTTTCAAAAAACTTTTGTCCCGCCCTAGCTACAGTCTCCAATTCACTGATGTCATTAAGGCCACTGAATACAGGTAGTTGTCTGGCCATTTCCCTTGCCAAACTGACATCATCACTATTGTCCTGAAAACCCACCCATGCTGTGATGTTATAGCTCCCTGGTCCTTCCCCTACCCATACAGGAAGTAAAGGTTAGATCAAGGAAACAGTACATGAGTCAAGTCTCTTGATTTGTGCTGTTAATCACAGTAGGTAAAAGCTCAAATTACCCTTAGGACTTTGACAGCTAGGGAAGTTAGGTGTGAAGGGGATGGGAGATGAGTCAAACTAGCACAATTCAGGCTTCAGAAAAGACTGCAGTTTAGCCATTCTAAAAAGAAGCAGCAGTAAAAAGCACTTTTAAAGTCTGTTCTGTGGCATTTGCACTGTTTGCGCTTTAAGTAGTCACTGAATGGCATGAAATGTTACTTAAATCTGACTGAAATACAGCAGTGTATGGATATAAAATGAATGCCGTGACAGGAGCTTTAGGAAGAAAGAAGCGATGTTTTTTTTACAGACAAGCACTGCATTGTGGGATACCTAGAGGCAGACTAACCATCAGAATTATTTCAAGATGCCAGACCTCATGTGATCAGACTGACAAATTAGATATAAAAATATTTAAAAACCTGTAAATAGTCCCAGAGTGGTTTTAAAATGTAGGAAACACCAAACCATGATGAAATAAACAAGCTTTTTGAGTCTGCGGGTGCAGTTCTCATTTAATGCAAGTGTTCCTTCAGGGTTAAATGAGGTTATTTCTGTCAAACCAAGTTTAATGATCAAAGCAGCATCTATTTAGCAATTTAATCATTTGTTGACAGTTTTTCATTTTCATAGTTGTTTATAGTTTTTTTTATTAATAGCATTGTTATGTATAGGTTTATATATATATATATTTTTTTTTTTTTAACATCATATTATGCATTATTATTGTTCCATGCATATAGATGGTTGTAGTGTGTATTGCTTTAAGATTCAGTGGGTTTGCATTTGGCACATTTTTAAGGGTATTTAATTAGCACAAAGTAACTGTGTATTAATTTCTGAGGAAGTTCATTACTGAACAAAAGCACTTAAACATTTATTAAAGTTCTTTTTGTGACCTCCATGGCCGCATTTTATTTTGTTTTGTTGCATTAGTAAGTACACTACCATCCATATTTATGATAAACTTATGTTTTAGTCAATGAGCTGCCTGACAGTTTCAACTCAAGCCCTGCCCTCAAGCTTTTGAAGCCCTGCCCTCAAGCTTTTGAATCTGCCTGGCTATTATATCCTTGGCAGATATAACTAACCCATAGAGCTAAGGCTACTACAGCAGTGATTAATATAATGAACATCATCCCATTATCTTTTGATCCTTCTATCATCTGAGGGCAAGTGGGCTACCTGATGAGCCCCCAGTTTCTCTGTATGGTTCCAACCCTCAGGAATATCTATATCAGCTGGCTTGTAGGTAGAACTGCCAACAGTTCCAACTCCATTATCTGCACCATACTGACAGTGATAATCAGCAGCATCCCTTGCTTACCTGGTCATCTTCACTGTTCATAAAATTTATAGATACCCAACATTTGAAAAAAAAAGCCATTAAAGAACTCAGGCAAGAAATGCCAAACAAATGAAACTGAAGATAAAAAAATAAAAATAAGATACGTCTCAGAAGCAATACGATCTTATTATTTCATACATTCTTACTAAGCTTGTAGAAAAGGAGACTATTGAGAAACTCAGACCTTAATACTAGTGGTATACTAACAATATCTGCCATTAAGTAGATTTTGCCTGCATATCCCTTATGAAACTTTTAATAACATCCATCCAGTCATCCCGAATGTGTTTTTTTTTTAATCTGACCCTCATTCAGAATTGTATTATCTTCTGCCAATACAATTTTATGTTTACAGTTCTGTAATAATTTATCATTTAGCATAAGAAATCTTGCCAATAGTACTGAAAATGACAGATTAGTTTTTTAAATAGTCATTTGGAAATCAATGCTGAAAGATGACAAAATAATGCTCCAGAAACAGAACAGAGCTCCTCTGTGCAAGAATAGATGCTTTCTAAGTAATGCTGCACATATGAAAATTTTATATGTTGCTGTACGCATATGATACACCTGTGATGACACATATGTAATGGATAGTAGTTGCACTGGCATGTTTTTGATATGAAATACCATGAGGCCCATAAACAGTAAAGGGATTGTGGCAATATTCAACTTTCTTGTGTTTCTTTACCTTTTTATGCATTTCTAGTTATCTAATCCTAAAATAACGTTAATAAATGTTTGACACATTAATTTCAAAGTACTGCTATTGTCAGGATTTTTTTTTTTTTTGTGATTTTTATGACAATTAATACTGGGGCAAGTAGGAATAAAGATATGCATGTGCATCTGAAATACCCTATTTTTGTAGCATCACTGTTAAAAACTTGAGCTGACTGAGGCAAAACACTTTGCATTGCAAGTTTTTTTTGTGCATTGGTCTGATAAAGGATCACAACCCTTCACAATCCAGCAGAAATGTAGTATTTTTCATGACAATGTGGTGTAGTTGCTGCAGAAATAAGCACTGGAATGTTTGACTGCATTATTCTGGGGGGGGGCATAATCCTGAAACACAGGTCTGAAGTTCAGATGAAAGAAGAGGAGGTTCTTGGTAATGACCTTGTATTCCTATACTCCATCAACTTTCTGATATGGTAGCAAGAATAATGCAAGCTGCTAATCTTAATATATACCCATGACATTCTGCGGTAATAGCAGTAGAATGCTACCTAGAGCTGTATTTTATCATTTCTTTTCAGCTAGGTAGAAACTATAGCATAACTGTGTAACAAGAAGATAGAGGGTCATGGTCATTTCTCTGATCATAACCATATTATTATGTGTTTGAGTCACAGAGACCAAGAAATTCACTTCAAGAACAAAAATATGAACCAAGTACTTCTGGTACAGTTTGTGAAGTAACATTCCTTCTTTGAGACCAGACTGTAACAGTGCTTAGGGTGTGCATAACAGATGTTACACACCTCTGAAAGCACTGTTACAGTTGGGTCTCGTGCTACAGAAGCAAGTAACAAGTTTATCATTTTTTTTCTGATTTTGGAGCAAAATCAGGGGGCTCCATGCACTGCATATTATATTAAAAATGCTCTCTCTGTATACTTGCATGTTATCCAGTGAGAGAAAATCTCACCATTGAAGACCTGAAGATCCCAGAGAAGGTGTCATTAGGGTACTCCTTAGTTTGCTATAATGAACAAAGAAGACACCGATTGTTTTAAAAAGAGGGCATGGAGACAATGCTCCAGGCGCAGGAGGTCAGTTACCAACAAGCATTTATGCATTCACTCTTATCTTGGTGGAAATAGCTTAACACTAGCCAGCAGTGTTCTGTCAGGTTCTTTCAAGTCTTCAGTTGGCAAAGCAATCTTAGGTAGTATAACTGCAGTCTGCATGTCTGTGCCTTATTTATAAATTTTGTTTCTCTTCTTTGTGAATCAAAAAGGCTTGTTTGTTTCTGAATACAAGCTGACATAAAGTGGCGTTAAAGCACATTATCTAAAATTAACTGTAAAACTAAGCTGAGCATATGTCTTTCAGTATGCCTATTAACACAGATCAATGTCAGAATAAGATCTAAGGTGCAGTAGGCCACCCATGCACAAAAGCATTAACTTATTTATGGAAATATTTTGTGTGGTCTTTTGCAATACTGCATATTTTTGAAGGTGTGGTCTAAATGCATGATCCTTCATGTATCTTATTGATCTTAAATATTAGGATGTTTGCAAAGTTGGGACAGTAATACATATTATCATATGAATGCACAGCAACTGGACCTATCCATTAAGTGATTTCAGGTGCTTTGTTTTATAATCCTCAGTGTATGTCAGATTATTCAAATGAAAACATCAGTAAAAACTTTTTTTAACAAACATATATTTACTTGTGCTAGCAGCTGGACAGAAACAAACATTTTAACAAGTGGATAGCAACTGACCTGAAGCACAGGATGCATGAACAATGCTTGCAGAAAAGAAATTCTGTGACCAGAGGGCAGAATGAACTGGAGAAACTGACTGATGCAATTTTACACATTTCTGATACAAAATATATGACTGCAGACAACAGCAATGCCACCATAGGCACAGCAGTGCATAATTAACCCCCACAGTGCATTGGGAATACTACACAAACTGGTGATCCTAAAGTTCAGCGCAATGGAATATAAAGGTATAAATGGTGCAGGAATGTAAAGTTATAAATGGTGCAGTATTTAACTTTGACCAGATATGCATATATAAAATGATGAATAGCCATTGCTATTCAAGTGCTATTTGATCTGTGTACACATTACCCCTTAAATCTTGCAGAAATCACTTTGAAAGTTATTTAAATGCAATTATGAAGTGAAGCTGTCATATCTGAAAGCCAAGCTTGCATATTTATGATAAGCAGGCATGTGAAGATTTTTTTTTCTTAGCAGAAAGGGTAGTGGATTTGAAATATGGACTGCTGACATACACAGAAGTGGAGTAGCCAGAAATGTACATTCTGTACTCAAGCCTAAGGTTGTTACTCCCACCCCCCTATCATTTTAAAAATGTACTCAAGCTTAAAAATGCTACCCCCAATACATTTAGGAAGGGGAAACATTATTTTCAGCTATTAACATTTATACTCATAAAAAGATACTACTAGAGGTTTATTTGTCTCACGCAAGCACTCTTTGTGTATGTTAATACTGCAAATATGTATTTATATAGTTCTAAATATTTTGTGCTTTTTGAATGTTGAAGTTTCCAAGAACTGCTCAGGAAAAAATGTACTCATTTGAGTATACTGTGTATGCCTAGCCATACCCTCAGAGTGATAAGAGAATTCTAAACAAACAGAAGCAAATTCAGGACGGATATAAGGCAGGATCTCTGAAAACTGCAGAAAATAAGGAAAAAGTAAACTGCATGGATTTGGTGATTTTTATCTAATATCAGTTGATATGTTGTCGCCTCACAGTAAGACGCTGTCCAGTTCGATTCTCAGCTAGAGCGTCTTCTGCATGGAGACATGCATGAATGGGCATTCCTTCGTTGAAGGTTGTGTGTCAGGGCTGGTAACTCTGCACGTAAAAATCAACTACCAATCATTAGTGGACCGGAGTTCCGCTGTGGTGACCCCTAACCAGGAAAAGCCGAAAGACACAACAACTTCAGTTCATATGGGTAAAAAATATAATGACCCAGTACAGTAAGTCCCAAAACACGGAGACTGAATGGCTGAGAAAAGGACTTACATATTTCAAGTCTGAGATGGACTATTCCCTTTTCTCTAAGGTATGGTGGCCTCTGAGTTGTTCTATATATGTTTGGGGGTATGAAGTATTTAAAGAAGAGTGATGTTTGAGATTCAGTCTTCTTCCATAGTTTCAGTCCTATTTTCTGCTTTTCTGTACTCGGCATGTTGAGTGCCAACATTTCAACAAGGAGCCGTGTGTATTTTTAAATTAGTGGTTGTCAACCAAAACACTCAAAAGCCACAAAACACAAGTTATCTCTAAGGTAACCTGCAGTGTACTCAAATCTCTGTTCTTGCAGGCAAGAAAACTCCGCCATGCTATATCATGTTAAAAAAAACAGTCATGGATTGCTGTCTTGTAAGTAGTTAGTGTTGGAA
>NC_056739.1:1875343710-1875398710 GCF_019279795.1 Protopterus annectens
CACGTCACGCAAACACTGCATGTCACGTAATGTAAAGCCATAACCACAAATTCGAGATATTCAAATTCACGGTTATGCACTTTCCACATTTTAAAATTCGGCTTTATAGTCTTGAGATTTCAGCATTTCGAAATTATAAAGTGAAACCATATATGTATATATGATAATAAGTATGTCCCTGCACTGAACTAGAGTTCCATATAATTTAGTAAGTCAAAAATACCTCCTTCCTCACATTTGTGGTATCAAGAATTCCTTAATCCATGTAAACAGAGACATAGTAAAGCTGTCTGCTGCCTGACTCATTGCAGCACTGTTAGGTCCCAGTGGACGAACAAACAAAGAAACAAAAAAAGCAAATGTCAATAACTAACTAACTAAATAATAAAAATGTAATCTCAAATCAGCAAATAGTTATAAATATACACTGGCACTTTCCAACACTTTTTGTTTTTGTTTTTGTTACAGAATGCAAGTAAGACTGAATTCCAAGAATTATCAGGCTCAGCAAAGTACATGTAGAATGTTGTGACTCTGCAACAATTTTAAAACTCCTTTTAATGGTATTGCAAAGATCTCCAATAGCTCAGTGTTACTGTTACTGTTGTGCATACATTATCCTTTAAGCAGCTGCAAGGCTGGGGATGTTGAAATGACTGTCTGTACTTCTCTAGTGCTTTAAATGAAAAGTGCCCTCTTGCATTTCCAGGTCATAACAGCATGCACCTGGAGCAACCAGACCCTTCTCCCACTGTTCCTATTGCTTTGCCTATATACATATTTCATTCTAGCCAAATTTACATAGCTAGAAAGCTAGAAAGTAAACAACTGGAAGATCACATGTTCTTTAATTCATATTCTCTCCAGACACTTCCTAAGCCAGGAAATGCTACCACACCCTGTTTACTGTTCGTGGCTAGACATTTGACCAGTAACTAGATCAAGTTCTCCAAAACTGAATTATATCATCTGCATTAATTAGTACTTGAATACTTCATATCAAGTACTTTCCTGTAGCAGCTCTGTTATTGAAAAAGTACAGCCATATATGAAGAGACTACAATCGGGGATTCTTTTACAGTTTACTAGTGTAAGAATATTTTTTTTTTACCATACATTAACATTTAACCACTTTATTCACTGGTTGATGTGTCCTGTCATTCTTAGTTTGCACAGTTAGCGTTCACAAATGTCATTTTTTTTGTAAGTGCATTACTAATTAGAAAAAAAAAACAATTAGGCTCCTCCCTTCTCTTCACAAAACCTTTTATCATTAACGATGTCTGAAGCACTAGTGTCTCTACCATGGTGACTTTTTTTTTTTAATAGAAATTCAAATGTTTCACCTTCACATATGTTTACTTAAGTTCATACATTGAATTATCCAAGACTCTGAACTGGCCAGATAGGTATAACATTGGTTCCGACCTTCAATCGAGTATAAGTCTGATATGAGGCTGAAATCACATCAGTCAATGTCACAGAAACAAATTGGGCTGATTAAGTCTGGCACCACATAGAATTACATAGTGACATTGTTGAGTAAGTCTGGCAGTACATAGAATTACAGAGTGACGTAGCTGAGTAAGTCTGGCAGTACATAGAGTTACAGCATGATGTAGTTGAGTACGTCTGGCAGTACATAGAGTTACTGAGTGACGTAGCTGAGTAAGTCTGGCAGTACATAGAGTTACAGCATGACGTAGTTGAGTAAGTCTGGCAGTACATAGAGTTACAGTGTGATGTAGCTGAGTAAGTCTGGCAGTACACAGAGTTAAAGAGTGACGTAGCTGAGTAAATCTGGCAGTACATAGAGTTACAGTGTGACATAGTTGAGTAAGTCTGGCAGCACATAGAGTTACAGAATGACATAACTGAGTAAGTCTGGCAGTACATAGAGTTACAGCGTGACATAGTTGAGTAACTTTGGCAGTACATAGAGTTACAGAGTGACGTAGTACTATTTAACAAAGTTGGCTGTAGCTCAAGGATATGAAAACCTTTCCTTGTACTGCAAAACGATGTACATAGGAAATAGAAAGCATCGGAGACAAAGAAAGCAAGAGGCAATATGCTCACA
Organism: Protopterus annectens; assembly: GCF_019279795.1. Lineage (NCBI taxonomy): Eukaryota > Metazoa > Chordata > Ceratodontiformes > Protopteridae > Protopterus > Protopterus annectens. The sequence continues at coordinate 1,875,345,791 of NC_056739.1, forward strand.
GTCATTTGTGAAATACTATACTAGTATGCTTTCGACCGTAATTTAATATTATTGGCATGTTTAGAGCGCAATGATTTATTAAAGTTACATATTTTATTTTACTCATTCCATCTTAACTGATGCATAGCATTGTTAATCCTAGGATGTGATCATACAGTATATAGTTGTACCATAATAGTCTGTCACCTACAATTACCAAAAGTCATCTCACATTCTGAATGAACAATTTTGTACTGACCAAGAGAGGCAAGAAGAAAGGAGAAGGAGGAGGAGGGTGTCATGCAGATAAGTGATGAAAAATACCTTTTTCTCAATGGACTCCTTCTTCCAAAATAGCTTCAGGAGTGGGTTTCCCATAGGTCTTTGTGATTAGTCAACGGTTAGAATATTAGAACAAAGAAGGGTATACATCATCAAAAGTGGTTCATGATGCTGCTTCAGCCATTGTTACCTCTACCCTGTATAACCTCAAAGGAAGGCAGATACCCCTGCAGTGAGTTAAAGGGCAGGTATTCTTCCCAAGTTCAGGTCGTCCTGAATTTGAATGCGCACTATATTATGCAAATACATTTTATACGTACATCAATTTAAAATCAGTTGTATTAGCATTTATTGAAAGAGTTATTTTGCATGCTGTTCTGCGTTAATAAGAAGTGTAAGTGTGAAACGACGGTTATGTGTATTACAACATGCCGCTCCCCATATATCCACTCAACTTTGTGGCTGCATGCGTGTGTGTTTGTATGATTGTAACACAGACTTATTTAATACATTATAATGTGCTATATTGGTAAATGATAAATTTATAGTTATTAAAATGATGCCATTTAGTGGAAAGGGTAAATTTAACATATAAATAATTTCTCAAAAAGTGCTAACTTAAATATTGCTTGCTCATCTGTTGTACCTCAAACTGAATAGACGCATTGCTACAATATTCCACTGAACATTTCTTCATAAGGCTAGGAATAACTGTTTACCAAATTGTTATACATTTTAAGCACATAAATTCCACTAGATACTTTTAATGGTATTTTTTTTTTTTTTTTTTTTTAGTTTTATTATCAATCCACTCTGACATCATTATTGTACTGAATGATGCACATGTGCTCAGCCTATTAATGACACTTGAGGACGGTTATGCCTTTCATCATATAAATAACATTGGGGCATTTTTTCTTTTATCTCTCTGAAATGAGCCACTCAATAAAATTAATTATTCTGTCATGCAATAAAATGCAGTGTTAAAGAGAAACTGCACTGCATAACTATATTGTCCTGTATAAGGAGATTAAGAAGTGGCCATGGCTGCAGAAATCAAGGAAGAAGCAGGTTTTCTTTCATATTTTACAATGACATAGAAAGTCTTTCTGCTGAATAATACTAACCAAGAACAATTTTTTGAAGACGGGTAAAGGTATATGGCCTAATGATCACTAATTGGCTAGTACCAAATGAGCAATATGCTCACATCTCCTTGCTGTTGCCCATTTATTGAGGCTTTTCTGATCTGGTTTATTTTCCTGTAGATCAATGGTGTATGTTCCCCAGTGTTTTACATCCATGTTCCAAGATCTTAGATGTTAAAATTATCCAACTCATTCCCTACAGTGGCAGAGAAACCTGTGAGTTTTTTGTTCATGTACCAAGTTACTTATACTCTTTTCTGCATGGTTGTGTGACCATGGAGTTAGAATATATAAATAGGCAAGAAGGTGTAGATAGAGTCTGGGATACTGGGAGTGTGGGGGGGGGTACTATTCTGCACAAACATTATTTGTTGTGTTATGGATTTTCCAGGGCTCAATCATTTGTGACTGATAAGTTTAGAGAATAGAGGTTGCAGATTACTCATTAATAAAGAAAGTGTTTATGCTATTAAAAAGGTTTCCTATTAAAATTACGAAGGTCCACTTACCCAAATATGGAAATGTCGACACATATATGTCGAACCGTGAAAACACCAATCATCCTGAAGCGCGAAATCCGAAATGTCGAATTGTCATGGTTGGCCCTTCTGCAGTATAGCTCCGTAAGGTAAGTGTGCGATAGTTACGGACCTTAGGGTTAGGGTGCGGATTAAGGTAAGTGCATAGATAGTAATGTATGTTAGGTTTAATGTAGGGTAGAAGTAGGGTTTTGTTAAGTGTATGTGTGTTATTTATTTTGTTTGGGTATAGCTCCATAAGGTAAGTGTGCGATAGTTACAGACCTTAGGGTTAGGGTGCGGGTTAAGGTAAGCGCATAGATAGTAATGTATGTAAGGTTTAGTGTAGGGTTAGAAGTAAGGTTTTGGTTAGTGTATGTATGTGGTTTATTTATTTTGTTTCGGTAGGTAGTATGTAGCACGCGGTAGGGTTGGACAACTATGACGGTTCGAGTTTTTGAATTTCGTGGTTTAGGGCATTCTGTGTATTCGCGGTTCAGGTAATATGTCTCAATGATTACATATTCGCTGAGTAGAACTTTTGCGATTCTAATATAGACCCATTAAAAAGATGTTTTGCCTCTGACAGAATTTATAATATTATGAGAATATGGTTAAGAATTACACTCAGTAAATAATTTCAGGCATTGCAGTTAAAGATTTCCATGTCTTCATACGTTATTACAAATCTAGTTATATTCTCACTTTCTTAAGTGAACTGATCTGAAATTTAATTGTGATATGTTTTTGCTTTGCCTTAGGTTCTTCTGTAATAAGATTGAAGGCATGAGTCATATAATAATTTGTGTGAGAGGTCTATGTCAATGCTCCTCCTTTTTTTTTCATTTTGCATTTTAAAATGTACACCGTTATACTAGCAGGGTAGGTTTTCCTGTGAGTACGGCACTCTTTCATATGAGTTGCAGGAAGATATTCACATATAGCAGGTGTCATTTTATTTTAACAGTGGAGGCATTCCTTGCTTTCCATCCACAGGAGTTATGGAAGTATTAATATCTACTATATAAATAAAATGCTCATCAGTAGGGCATTTCAGTAATGTAGCACCCCCTCCCCAAGGTATACTTCATAATTTCTTTGTCTTTATGTGTCACATACATATAAGGGAAAGAGGATGTTTCAAAATGCCTACATTAACTTGCAACTGCTTCAGTAAATTATTGGCACAGCAAGTGTCATGGTGATTTAGTGGTCTAGGTTTAAATATGACTTGAAGCCTGCACTTATTTAATAATGAACCTCCTGGAATTTGATCAGTGTCTTTCTTTTGTTAAAAGTCCCAACTGATACAGCAGTTTATTTGTCCCCTCTGTCAATGCATGATATGTTCATTTGGATATCCTTTCCTTCCGTGCTGTTTATCTGCACAATTCATTTGCACAGGTGAATGATCTTTGGTATATTCCAGTGCAAGAAACTTACTCAGAATATGTCTGTAGATATATGTTCCCCAAGTTGTACAAGCTCAAATAAAGTATATTTGTAGATCAGGAGTAATGAAGTGAGGGGCAAAGCCTACAAAGCAGGGGGTGCTGACTGGATATTGCCATCCTGCAAAAATACTTTTTTAAAATTCTGTTAATTGTGAGTATAGAATGAGGTGAACAACTGGCAGTGAAATTATGAAATTCAAAGAGTTTGTTTAATTTAATAATGCAAATCCATTTTTTCTCTGTAATATGATGTACTGAGTCACAAAACTCCAAATATAATTGGGTGAATTACCACACAGAATGATGGGTAGAATAGAGTGTCAGACTGGAAATAAACCAAACAAAAGGGATAGCAGTCTTAAACAGTGTTTGTTCATCAGTTCTTTGTAAGATTATAAGTAAATTATAAAGCACCTAAACAAATAGGTAAATAAAGAATGAATTATAATAGTGAAATTCATGAGAAATAGTTTAAACAGAACTAAGAACTATTAAAGATGAAATTTGTAATCACACACCTCAACCTCTTATAGCAAGAAATCTAGACAAAGCCATAAATAATGGGGGACAAAGGCCCAAAAATGGGGTTAATTTTTAAATATTGCTCTTACAAACTTAGAAAGTTGATAGCATTGGCGTTTTTGCATTAATAGGATTTTTTTGAAGAGTGTGAGGCCTGAAACTCAAATGTTTGTCATTATTTTCTGTCTTTAATCTTTTATGACTTGCCAATGATTTCTCAGAAAACCACAATTTTATCAAAAAAAAATGGACGGAAAATATGAGGGAGAAATTTGGGTATTCTGTGAAAATCTATACAGCTGAGCAGTACTTTTGCAGTTAATCGGTACTGTAAATTGGTTATTATTATTTTTTTTTTATTTCTTCTTAGTTCTGACTAATAACTCTCTGTAACTGTCAGAACCCACATCCAACTCATTAGTTAGCCAAAAAAACCTGATGTGATGGCTTGTAAATGTCTCCTCTAGGTTATAATTTTTATTCTAAACACAGTAACCTTGTGTGGCACAATGACAGAACATGTATCGTGAAGTGAGATGATTTTCAGGACCATAAAATAATGATTTTTTTTACTGAGTTTCTTTCTATGATGTGCTTTCTTCTTTGCAGAGTTCTTGGCAGAAGCAACACATATTTTCACGCCACCAATCCAGAAGCAAGCAAAGCAACTAAATAAAAGCAGTTGTCTGTTTTCCTGTCTCTTGCCTTGTTATTCAATGGATTAGTTCTATTAACAGCAGCCCTGTTAGTTAAAGTTTATGTGGCTTACATACGGGTCATTTTTTTGTACTTATTTTTATTTATTCAATAATATAATTAATGTCATCTATAGTATGAGGCATGTCATCATGATTGTCATTTTATTACATGCCATGTGTAACAGCTATAGTAAGTTTACTTTGATATGTGAAAATAGATAAATCACCATGCTCCTTTGCACTGGATTGCCTTGTAGCTATTAAGAATTACTAAAAATAACTGTTCAGAATATTAACAATTTTTTTAAAGTGAAAACTTTCTTGACATTTTTGGACATCAGAGTCTCAAGGCTGTGTACATAATTTTGTTGTTTACAAGAGATATACTCATGAGAGGAAAAATGCAATTCTCACCCCACCATTACTAAGGAGCTATGATTAGAAAAATGATGCATTAAATAATAAAAGCTAGAAGATTATTGCAGGGGGACTTCAGTGGTGTTAGATGACTGATCTCACTCACCAGTGCCATGGGTTCTAGACAGATTATCAATGGCAGATCTCATCTGCATATCTAATGAGCTGGTAATTACAAGGCACAGCTGTTGCAGCTTTTACTTAAGCAGAGGATTTTCAAAAGGGCTAGCTGTTCATTAATTGTTGATGAAGCCACAGCAGTTTGCTTTTCAACTCATTTTAGGCTTTACAACAAGCATTACTCTTTACAGTTTATGGCTGCTTCAAACACTTTTTAAAGAAATGTCTATCTAGGCCTAGTTGAACAGCATAGTGAGAAAGAGATTTCACCATATAATGGTGTAATTTATTACCCAACCATGCTAGATTAGATTGAAAGAAATACAAATTCAGAGCTGAATAATTTTCACAAAGTAGGTAATATTAAATATTGTGCAGTGGTACTAGTATATAGCAAGGTCATGCCTTAAGGAAGAATGAAAAACTTGAGAAATGGAATTAACGTCCATAAATCAAAATACTACCTTTTCAAGTGTAAAATAATTACTCATGTTATAATAATGCATTTCAGAGATGCACATTAAAGTAGTTATGTGGTTTAATATTCATTTGCAAGCTGGCAGAAGTACAGCAAATATGAAGCATGCTGCTACTCAACAAATGGAGAAGTTAAGTGCAGTAATTAATAGTTTCTGAGCATCTGACTCAGTGTGGCATATGCTTGCATTTGGAAGTTCTGAAGATTAAAGCAGTGTGAACCTGTCATCTCTTAGGGCATATTTTCTTGATACTTTCAACAAAACAAATGTTATGCAACATCTTGCAGTCAGTACCAGTGAATGACTTTTTGGACAACAGGGATTTTCTATAATTATTTAAATGTAGTTCCCTGCAGACTGTAAATTCCAGCTATTCTTCTGTTCTGTACTTAATGAATGCATTCCTGTGCAATTTTCAAATATGTTTAAAGATTATTGCTATTTTGCATTTATTATTAAGCAGCTTTTCAAAGAAGCATGGGGCACATAAGACATTTCTGTCTTTCTTTTAATGCCTTGTAGAAATTTTAGTGCCACTGTAGAAGTTTCACACATTACTCAGAGTCATACAGTCAAATCAGTGCAGATCCTTGTTGAGACAGTTATGTGCCCTTCGACTGAAACAGGGATGTTTATGGGAATCCTTCACAGAAACAGGAAGAGCATGTAGTGGGCAACAGAACATAAACTGAAGACTGAATCCATAGGAAGCAACATTAAACACTGCTTGAAATACTTTGTAGTAAAATATATCCATAAATATACATACATATTTATACATATACACACCCACACACATATATCATTATATATCTATACAGAACATCGGACCTCTGATCATCGAAGAACAGAGGATAGAAGTTTTGAAATATCGAACCTTGTGAATGAAGATCACCGTACAGTGTAGTGTAGTAACTTTACCATTCTCTTTACTGTAGTGCGATGTCGGAGTTGGTATATTTAAGTAGCAGGGGATGTGGGGGATGCAAAGCCCCCCTGCAAAAATGTAAAATGAGTTTTCATGTTGTAGATTTTTTTTGTAAGGTTCAGTGTTTCAGAACTTCCATCCTGTGGTCTTTGATAATCAGAGACACAGTATTCTGAAATTCCAGTCCTTCGTAGACCCATATATATATATATATATATATATATATATATATATATATATATATGTGTGTGTGTGTGTGTGTGTGTGTGTATATATATATATATATATATATATATATATATATATATATATATATGTGTGTGTGTGTGTGTATGTATTTATATATGGCTGCAGTGTGCTTCGTTGTGACATGCACTTATAGGTTCATAGGTTAGTACTAAGCTAACTGCCCTTGTGAGCCATTTTAAGCCTAGCCAATTATCCCTTGTAAGACTCAAACCCTGCACCTTGTGTTTGTAAGGCAAACACCTTAACCATTAGGCCACCCACTTATTGCGTGACACTGGATTTCGTAATTTTCATTGTTGACTACAGTGGTCGAAATATAATTTCAGGAGTTATCCTCTTTCTTTATGGATGTGCAGCCATGGAGGTTACTATATTTAATTTCCAGTGATGTGGGGGCAGAGCCCCCTAGTCAGGGTGTGTATGGGGGCAAACCCCTCCATGTAAAAGCAATGTTTTTGTTTTGTTTAAGCAATCACAAATGTAAGTGGTTTATTTACATTTGCAGTCAATTTTTTCAGTGTTTACAATCTCTGATGAGCTTTTTTGATGTATTTACTATCTATGAATATTCATCATTGATGTAAATAAAATACATTCCTATAAAAAGATAGATTGATGGATAGATAGATAGAAAAACAATGTGATATATAATCCTGGCTAATTGCATACTAGGTATTCTTACTTTTGTTTATGGTGGCTCATTAGAAAATATACACTGCACTGATGTCTAAGCATTTCATATCAACTGTGCTTTAGTGCTTCTTTGTCTTAATGGAGGTTGTTTTTATATGAAAGTGGTTCATTACAAGTGAGGCTGAGATCCTATGTTTCCTAGCCTTAAATATAGGTAGGTACTAGGCTATCGGCCCTGGGGCCTCTACAAGCCCAGCCAAAAAGGTACCCTGGCTTTTGCCACCCAAGAAAATATTTTCCTGTGCCACTGTCAAGCAGAGCCACAGAGGTGATCCTTGGGGTGAATTTCCTATTTCCCATCCAATCATCAAGATTTTTCTTGAAGAGTGCTAATGAGGAGCTTTGTTTAATATAGATAGGTAATTTATTCAAGAGTATGGGAAGTCTCTGGGACAGGAATCTATCCCTCCGGCATGTTCTGTTTATTGTGGTGACAAGGTTTAGGTCACTAGAGCGTGTAGCTCGGAGGGATTGGTATTTCTTTAAGTGGAGCATGTCCAACAGCTCTGGGTTTGACATAGCTTTGTATATTAGGCAGAGATAACCTCTGAGTAGGTGATATGCGACGGAGTAAAGTTGGACTTTTTTGAGACGGTCTGCGTAGGGCATCTGTTTGAGGCCAGTAATCCTCTTTGTGAGGTATTTCTGTGGCCTTTCCAGTTGTTGTAGATGTCTTGTGCTGTACATACCAAAAGGGGCGTTGTACTCTATAATGGGTCTAATGAGTGATGAGTAGAGGGGAACAATGACCTCTTTTTTTCTGGATGAGAAACCTTTTGTGATGAGGTGTGCTGCGTAGAAGGATTTTCTGACTACTGTGGTGATGTGATTATCAAAGGAAAGAGAACTGTCCACCTGTGTCCCAAGGTCTCTTATCACACTTTCCATGTTATGCTAATTAACGTTGTTTTCTTTAGCCTTCATCTCTTAAACTTTCAGCGGTCACAGCCCAAACTGATTAATGACACCTCCTTTTTACTTTCTTGAGGCGTGTACAATGAGTTTTCATTCTGAATGGCTCATTCCTTACATCATTGATACCATATTATGTTCTCATTGGCTGTCACAGCAAGCTGATGTAACCTATATGCCAGTTCTGGTATAGTCACTTATTGGGTTTGTATTTTGTCTTGACTGAATGAGATATGAATGAGACTCATAAAGCACCCCTTATTGATTGCTGCACTTTGTATTTTGAATAAAACACACACTTTTTTGATACATTGCACTTTTGTATATGGTTATAGTTAAAGTTTTGAACTTATTTTAGAAAAAAATGCATTCTGATTAAAACCACAGAACTGTGAATATCTGAAGAAGTTTGAGAAATAAATGAAAACATAGAAAGCCGTATAGTTTATATTTAAATAATAAAGGTGCATCCTTGTTTGTTGCCTGTCTGCATATATATATATATATATATATATATATATATATATATATATATATTTATATTTTATGCAAGGGAGTTATACTGTATATGTCTTCTGACTTAATTACTGCAAGTCAGGAAAAGGAATGTTTATCTCAAGTAGATATATTGTAAATAGATAAATATACACACATATATTTTCTTAGATAGAAATGTATTGATAGATAGATAGATAGATAGATAGATAGATAGATAGATAGATAGATAGATAGATAGATAGATAGATAGATAGATACATGTAGGTAGGTGGGTATGTGGGGGTGTGGTAATGGTAATGCATGTCTAATGACAGTAGTTTGACTCAAGAGGAATGTTAGAGTACTGGATTTTGCTTTCTGCAATGTTTCTTTTGCCTTGGGGAAATTTGCTTAGTGCAATTTTATAGCCCAGAGTTGAGCTGTCCTTTCTTCAGGTGCTTTAGAAATTGCATACTGCATCCATCGAGACAGATAGACAGATAGATCGATAGATAGATAGATAGAAAGACCGATAGATAGATAGATAGATAGATAGATAGATAGATAGATAGATAGATAGATTGATTGATTACTGGTCATCATTCTGTTTTTTTGATGAAGTTTTTTGACAGCCAGTTATGAAGCAGAAAGAAACATGCAAAAGTACACAATGGGTGCAGGTACACTGTAACATTTTTTTATGACTAAGTTTAACATTAATAAACAATATTTATCTGTCATTTGATTATAAACACTTCTAAATTAGTTTCAGATAGTTAAAAGTGTACCTGTTTTTATTCCGTATAGGATGTGTTCATCATAATGAAGTTATGTTATATTCCATAACTCATCTGCTGACACTTCTATAGAATTTCTGATACAGACAGTACTTTTGGTGCAGGAAAGCATTAATAGGCAGGGAGGTAGCAAACAATCACAATTCACTAACAAACACATACATTAATTCTTTGAAAATCGATTTCAAAATTCACTTTATATTTAAGAGTCTGAAAGTGAAGGCATTACTGATAGATTACTAACAATTTTATGTTGCTTTTGATACAGTCATTTGATTGGGTTACTAGATCAGAACGCATTGCTTGGAGTTGTTATAGAGCAGCACTATTTAGCAGGACAAAGCAGAACCAAACTACTTGGTCAGAGCCTCAGCACCCTTATATCATGCTGAACAAAGAAGCTAACATGTGGTGGGCCTAATTTATGTGAATATTCACTTGTGTGTGTTTTTTTTTCAAATGTTTTTAGGTAGTTATTAGTTGGTTGATTACACAGAACATTGCCAAATGTGTTTCTGCATAAAGTGTGCTGGTCTTAAAGCACATTCAGTAAAAAAACATAATAATAATAATAATAAAAGAATAATAAAGTAAAATATCTGTATAACCTGCACAGCCCTTGTATTTTCTCAGTAAATACTATATATCATTCTAACATTGCTGTGTCATGAATGATAAATTCCCAACACACACAAACTGAAATTCACTGAAAAATGAAGCCTGCCAATTGAAGAAACTGCAGTGACATGAATTACTACTTCTGATTTTGACAAATGTTTCTGTAGATAAGGTAAAGCAAAGGGCACAAAGAAAGACAAGATTTGTTAAAAAAAATGAGTAATATGGTAGCCTTTCTTGAAATGCCGCGAGAGATGTGCAGATAAGGATGTGAATGGCAGAAAAACAAAGAATTTCAATCAGGGTTTCAAAGCTTTCTATGTACAGCAAGTATTTAAATTGATGATAAAACTTCATAGATGTATAGTGTTTAAAAGCAGAGTTAATCCATAGGTCCTAATCTCATAGCCAATAGATACATTAATATAGCACTTCTTTCCTCCAGGAGGACAACTGAATTCAGGTCTGGGATATATTTACAGGCATGCATCCAGTCATCAACATTTGTCGTAAAGTAAGCAAAGGTATCTTTTTTTCTTGTATATGTAACTGAAGATTATGGTATAGAACTGAGTAAAAAGAATCTATTCTTCCAGTTTGTCATATTTATTTGTCAATGGAGGAGAGTCAAGTGTTTGAGGAGCCTTTTGCTATGTGGAAGGTGAAGGAGATCAAAGAAGGCTGGGCCGTTAACAGCATGAAATACTAGATATAAATGACCCTAAAAGAGATTACAGAATGCATAGTATGTGCAGAGAGCTTCACGTCTCTCTCGGTAGCTGAGGGACTTTAGCTTTTTTAGTTAGGAGTTTCTGGGGTCTTTTTAGATGTAGACCCTACACACCCAATCGTGACCTCAGGACCATACAACAAAACCTTCTGCAGGTGACCAAGCCAAACATAAATATTGGAAAAATACTTTGCAGTCGTTCAATTGCATACTCATGGAACAAGCTTCCGTTAGCCCTTCACTCCACTACCAAAAGTGGCGAATTCAAAAAGCAACTAAAAATTAACTTCCAACATGCATGGACTTGTCAGGAAATTACCTAATTAATTTTTCTTCTTCTCTCAATTAACATATTTGCTTGGTATCTACCTAAACTGTCTACATAGATTACCCTCTCTGCAGTTAGTACCTATACTATTAAATGCATCTTTGTTGTACTATGGCATGATGTTACTCTGATTTTTTTTATTTTTTTATTTTAGGCATGGCTACATTCCTTGTAATTAACTTAATGCTAACCAAATTTCTCAAACATATTTTTACTGCATTCTCAAAATACTATACTTTTGCCTTGTATATATTCGTATTGTATATTTCTCTCTGTTTTTGTATAGTTAAGTATCTTACAACTTGAATTGTTAGGTTTTTCTTATTTTTAATTACTTTCCTGGAGCTTTTCAACTCATGTCTCTGCTGAAAAAGGGCTGTCTGGGCCCAGTCGGACAAACCTGGTTAACAAATGTAAAAATAAAAAAATAAAATAAATAAATAATGTGTTATGGTCTATATTTGATCTGATCAGGGCAGAAATATAACTTCACTTGACCTAGATGGCATAGTTTTGGTTATAAATTCAGTTTGGTAGACAGATTTCTTAACTACTGTTCCTACGTGGTGGTCAGTGGTCAGTGGATTGGGAGTTTTTTATAAAAGTGGCAAGATCTCTGTTGATCATATCATTTTAGAGCAGGTTACTGTCTTTAATGTTAGCAGTTTCAAGATTTGTATAGAAATGATGAAAATATTACACTTCTTTGCTTTAGTTTAAGCTTGCTTAAAAATTCAACAGTAATATAAATGGTTTAGCCCTTTTTGTGGTGACACGGTACCAGATCCTGAGTGATCACAACTATCCATCTTGCAGTCATCATCTTATGTATGGCATAGGAAACTGCAGATTCAAAAAGCAGATGCTGAGCAGAAAGGGTTCCAGTAACCGAGACCTGTGGAATGTGAGCTGTCAACTTTTTTGCTTTCTGAAATGGCATTTATTACTTTATCTACATGGATTTTATAAATCATGCAGCTTGCTACCCATCTTATAAAATACATGCCTGCATTTATACCTTTAACTTTACAGTTTCATCAAGAAGAATGGTATCAAAGGCCCTGGCCAGATTTGAAAGAAATGGCAATTAAAGAACATAAAAGCATATAATTTAAACAATACTGTACAGCATGCATTTGTACAAATATTTGCCATGATATATTGTGCTTTTACACATATATGATTCTCTGATGCTCATTCTTTTTAATCATCCTTATTTGTCTAAAGAAGACAAATATTAATATCCCTGCTCTTTTGCCTTCTTCAGACCCCAGAGACAGTATAATTCTTTACTCCCTTATTTCATCTCTTTTCTTGACTTAGCAATAAAGAACAACATTTTACAAAAGTCCATCACCACATTACATTTTATCAAAATGACATCTATTCACAAATGTATTCATTGGGTTCGACCCCTGCCACCTATATTCAGCACAACACCCTTCTAAAACATCACTCTCAGCCTAAATTTAACACTTCTCACCTCATTCTGTCTTTCTTGTTTTACTGATCTCATCTTCTACTTTTATCCCCTACTATCTGTGATCTGATTCAACCATGATGTTTCTCTTCACTCCAACCAAACTTTCCTTTTGCATTTACTACAAATGTACTCCCCATATATCTTCATTTCTCTTTCCTTCTAACATTTTCCATTTCTCTTTTATGCTCATCTGATGTCCTGTTTCAACTCTTCTCCCTCATCCTTATCCCATCTACCCTCCTCTAATGCAACTCTAAACAGGCAAAAGCTCCAAATCATTTGAAATGTTTTCAACAGACCTTTTCCCACACCTCTGTCAGCAGTTCTCACCACTTTTCAGTCCTTCACACTTCCATCATATGTGTAACTGACCCCCTTGGTTCTCACACCTCTAAGACCTATCATCCAGCCACCACACTTCTCCTGGCTCTCTCATGCTGGTGTTTTATACCTGCTATACAAGAAAAGCAAGTGCAGATGCCCTTCCTGCTGGGCCATGCATGCAATTCTCTCCAAGAATGTCCCACATTTCTGTCAAAGGTTATCCACAACCATACCTTTGTCTTCCCAAACATGCCCTCAGGTTTTTAGCACAGCTTTGCCTAACAAATCTACCAACAAACCTCTTTCACCTGTTTGTTGATTTTTCCATACTTCCCATCCAGCCACAATCATTTTCTCCACCTCCTTTTCATCCAAATTCCCTTTCTCATCAGTATATTCTTTACTGGACCTGTTAACCGTCTCATCGAAAATGTCTCCTCTACTTATCTGAAACTTATCAATTGCTTCATCAGAATAAACGAACACCACCCTAACTGCATCACCATCCCTTATTACCAGATCTCTGAGTTCTAAGATTTCCTTCATATGCTGTTTGTTCAACAGCCTCCAGAATTCTTTCCAGTCATCCTTCTCAACTAACATCTCTTTATCCAAGTCTCAAATCTTTACCTCTCTACTACTTTTCTCACAAATCTTGTGACCAATTTGTATTTTCTATCATGGTTTGAAAACATCTCCCTGATCCCTAAACTGTCCTAATTTTCATGTCACCTGTTTCAATGCCTATCTTCACAGCCCTTAATATCTGCTCACCTCTACATTGCCACTCCTATAACACTGTCCATATCTAACATATTCTGCTTAACATCATTCCTTCCTGCTTTTACTTGATCCTTAGCAAATATTCACTATCTTTCCCTCCAAATAAACTTATCAAACAAATGTAGCTCCCTTACATATTTGTCTTGTGGACTAACCCCAGTATTTCTCAATAAGTTAATTACATGCATAATAAACATGTATTTTACTATGACTATTCTCTTCAGGGAGTGTATCATTGAATTCCACCTTTCCAACTGTTTAATTGTTTTTTCCTTTAAGTCCTCCCATTTTTTAGCACATATCCCCTCCACAGAACCCTACAGCTTTTACTCTAGTAACATTTCCATCCCATTTGGGTAAGGCAGATCTATCATTTCTATTATTGCCTTCTTATCCGGACAAACATCAATGTCTTAGGGAAAAATCATGGCTCTGGAGTTTCCCGATTTAACATATATATCTGATATATCTGGCATCTGCTTTTCTACATCTTGAAGTATAATTATGCAGTCATCTACTAAACACTGGATGACCTCTTGACTTCCCTGCATGTTGCTATGTATTGATCCACTGCACTTTGTACTAACCTCTAAATTGCTGTCAGAAGCATTCCCAGCAGCAAAGGGCTAACTCGCTTCATCACCTTTCTATCTCAGTCCAATTTGTTTGTTTCTCCTTTCATCAGTATCTTTCCCAGGTATTCTATTGTAAATTGTTTTGCAGTGTTGTGGCATTTTCTGTCAAAACAACTTGCTTTAGCATCTGAAACATATATTCACAACAAACACTGTCAAAAACTGGATTTCCATGGATACCATCTTTGCATTTCCTTTGCCTTCTGTTTTTACCCCTCATATAGAATTGACAAATTTCCTCCGATGATCTATCAATATTCTTTCCTTCAAGAAATCCACTTGCCCACCACATCGCCTTACCCTAGCAACTTTCCAACCTAGGCATTAATACCTCTGTATAACATACCCTACCAGTATTACACTAAGAAGTAGGCCTGTAGTTTGCTGGTTAATTGCATATCATCTTTACTCTTATATATAATATTAATACTGAATCCTACATTAGATCTGGTATCTGCCCCCTCTCTCTCTCTCTGATTTCTAATTAAATAAGCATGTTATGTCTGACCTTAACTGTACCTGTAGCTTTATAAAAAAAAAGGATATCCGTCTAGCCTATTGGTCTTTCCCCATTACATATAACTAATGCTCTCTACAACTTTTCTTTACCTAGGTTTGTGTGTGTGTGTGTGTGTGTGTGTGTGTGTGTGTGTGTGTGTGTGTATGTGTGTGTGTGTGTGTGTGTGTGTGTGAGTGTGTGTGTGTGTGTGTGTGTGTGTGTGTGTGTGTGTGTGTGTGTGTGTGTGTGTGTGTGTGTGTGTGTGTGTGTGTGTGTGTGTATGTGTGTGTGTGTGTGTCTAGTCTCTTTCTATCCTTCTTCCCAATGCTATTCCCTTGTGTAAACAACTGCTTTCAAAAATAATTCTTTACTCTAAGTATTTCAGTTAGCTGCACTCCCTCATAGACTCAATGTCATAATCCACACATATTTCTCTGATTCTTCAACTTCCAAATAAATGGTTCTATATCTATCTTTCCTTCCCTGTACCCATGATCCCCCTTGACAAGAAAAATGTCATGTGAGCAGTTCATCAGTCAAACATCATTGACCTCACTTATACATATTCCTTACAT
This sequence comes from Protopterus annectens, assembly GCF_019279795.1. Lineage (NCBI taxonomy): Eukaryota > Metazoa > Chordata > Ceratodontiformes > Protopteridae > Protopterus > Protopterus annectens. The sequence goes on from NC_056739.1 coordinate 1,875,361,439, forward strand.
ACCTCTCTGGTTCTGGAGTTCTGCTCCATCCCAGGCTTAGACCACTTCAGCAACTTTTTGCTCCATTTACCTTTAGACCATCTATATCTGGATTTATTTTTCTAATGTTTGCTTAATTTTCTCTATGCCTCCATCTTCAGTTATTCCCCACTTGCATTCTTCTCTTCTGTAACTTCATCCACAAAACTGTTATGCAGGTCCAGGTCTACCCATGTTATCCTCCTCTGCTCATGATCTTTAAAAAGGAGCCTATAAATAAGCATAGCTGGTTCAGACCAGTGGTCAGATGCCTAACATCTGCTGCTACTGCCCAGCCGTTCAGGTCACATTTCTGTGCCCTGCCCATAACCCCCCTCTGATGCATTCAAACCTGAGTGCTGTACTGCTCTGTGTGAAGTCTAAATTGTAGCAACTGCTAGTTACAGTTTAAAAGTGTAAAAAATAAATTCCTTTTTTTGTTGTGCTCCATGCTAAACAATGTATTTTCACAAAACAGCCACAACATCGCACTGCTTCACCTGACTGACTCTTCTGCCCTAACAATCCATGTCTGCAGACACAGTTGTCCAACTAGGCAGCAATTCATACTGTCTCGGTAGGAACATGGCCTTCAAAACAACCACTTTCACCTAACTAACACATCCAAAAGTGAATGCTAATAAATCAGTGTAAAAAAAAGAATAAAAATGAAGATAAAAAGACTAAGTAGGTTACATATTTAAAGTGATACATAAAACATCTGCTCAACTAAGATTATTTAACTCACTTTTGTGGCTTCTAGTTTTGCCATCCATCATGAGATAAGACTTGTTTCCTAATCCTACTTTACCTGCCGCTCATGTCTGTGTGTGGGTTTGTGTGTGCATGTAAACTTGTTTGGTCTGCTATTTAACTGTAGTGAATATCCTGTCTCCTTTTCTTTCTTATCTTCTTCTCCACCTCTCTGTGCCATATCAAATGCATCCATGTATTCCCTGTCCCAAGCCCATTTGGGCATTCCATTCCAGAGGTCCACAATGCTCTCTAAGAACAAGCATTTCTGAAGATCTAAGGAATGGCTGGACATTATATTCTGTGGCCTGTGCCCATTCACATTCACCCTTCTGTCTAGGACAGCTGCTTCACATCTACCTGATCTGATCATGTGCACCAATGTCAATGCTCTCTTGTGTTAGATTCTTTTTCTTCTTCTCCATGACTGGTCTCCAGTAATGTGCTGTGTACTTATGGTGTGAGGTCACCAGTTCTTGACACACTGGAAATGTTATCTGTTTGCTTCAAAAGTCTGTCTCCACGAGGATACACATTAGCGGTATTTTTCTCCTACCACTTCCATATCCTCTGCACATGGTTGTCCACTCTGCATGTACTCACCATTCCCTCATCCTTTTTCCTGCTCTGCTGCCTGTGAATGTACTCCCAGCATTACTCCTTGTGACTGATACCACACACCAGAGCTGCTATGGCCAAGGTGTGGTACTTTGCATTGGTCTGACAGCCTGAGAAACCAGCTTTTACCCAGCATGATCAGCCTTTCAAAATCCTTTCTTAACTTTTCCCACCATCCTTTACTGCTGCATTTTTTGGTAATGAACAAAGAGACTAATTGGTTTATTTTATTTTTTTAATAATGTATCAAAAAAAATGAAGAGCACAGAACCAATGACTGACATCTGCTGTACACTATAATTCACTTGCTTTATTTTTGGCTTTGTCCATTTTATTACAATCCTTTGTGTTAACCATTTTACCTTGCAACAGTCTAGTCCCTTCTTCCTATTCCAAACTCCTTGACTTTGATTGCAGCCTGCCGTGGAAAGTCCTTGCTGAAGTCAGTCGATCTTCTCCCCCATCATATTATCCCACAGCCTAGTTATTAAATTGGATCTGCTTTTTCTGGGAATTTTTTCTGGACCTAATATCATGTCTGTTTATTGCCCCGGAGACAGTTGCTTGCCATTAAAGCTGTTAGTGTTCTCCTATGGAATCTCTCCTTTCACTAAAAGGCCTAAATCAGTAATTCCTGGATCTTTCCTACCTACCCTATAATTACCACAGCTTTTATCATTCACTGTACTTGCATTTCTACAGTCAATCAATGATCCATTGAAAGCCTCTGGAATGAATTTCCTTGTATCCTGGCTATATTCTTCTCTTGGAAGTATTCCACGTGGTTCTTATATTTTCTTCTGTTTATGAGCAGCCAGTTCTCTTTCAACTTTGTTACACTCTGTCCTGATATCTGCCAACTGTTCCCCTACACTGCCCTCTCTCCACCCCAACATGGCAACTCGTCCCTACTTTTCTTATGCCATGCACTTTGATGGAGCAATTAGCTAATTAACTATGTCTGAATAAATGCCTTTTCACCAATTTACATAATCTCCCTCCAACCTGTACATATCTTTGACAAGTCTAATCCTCTCTTCCTTCTTTCTGCTATATACATAAAAATGGCTATGTTCCTCCCTTTACTCCTTTGGCCAAATCACTTTCAGTTTATGATTTTGCTGTCCTCACTTCCTATGTTTTTTTTTTCTGCTTATCTCCATGCACAGTATCTCCTTCAACTCTGCACTACTTCTCTTCCTGCTCTTGTATGCAATGTATTTTGTAATAATCATTAACCTAATCTTCCTATATATACAGTAGTCATATTGACAGATCTTGTCTTTTTTACTTTTGGCGTTTTCCTGAAAGGCTTTTCAGTAGACCTGATTTTAACATAATTAACTCTCTTCCATAGTTTATTTGCTTCATAAGTTTTCCCAGTCACCTTTCTCGTGTTTATCCTTGTTTTCAGTTCATCATAAAATCCATCTATCCACAACCACCCCCTAAAATCCTGCAACATCCTTCCCCCAACCTCTAAGCCACACAGTGGCATAATCATTTTTTGACTATGGGAGCCATTAGATGAACTGTCTGGCCTGCCTTCTCTTTGGATGGGACTATGTCCAGAACTCTTTCCTTTATGGTATAATCTCACAAGAGAACAAGGAGAGTCTCATAGTTGAAGACTTCCTTCAACTGCTTCTCTCCAGTCAGCTCTGGGAAGATTCACACCTGTCATGATTATTAGCACCTTCCTCTTACCTAATTCCTCTATTTTCTTCTACCTCTTATACCCCTCCCAAGAGGCGTCTGCAGGCTAATACACTGCATCACACAAGTTGCATTCTCCCCTGCCTCTACTTTAACTGCCAGGATTTTTAACCTTGATTGGTGCCTTGCAGTAGTTATCATGGAAGTTCCTCCTCTAGGATATCACATCTGGCAACTCCTTATGTAGATTTATTTTCCACTTTCATCCCTCCTTTTTTGTCATTCTTTAACCACCTGCATTAAGGTGCCTTCATTTCTTGTCACCATGTCCCTGACCCATGTTTCTGTGATATCAGCCATGTCTTCCACCCTTCTTGCATTAATGTCTGTAACTCACTCATCTCCTAATTTAGACTCTTTGCACAGGTTATTAGCCAAAAGGGAAATACACACACACACACACACAAACAGACACACACACATACACACTTGGAATTTATTTTATTTATTTATTTATTGATTGATTGAATTCTCTGAATAACATGTAATTCTGACTAAAGGGGACATTGAAGTAGCACACGCACACACACACGCACACACACACACACACACACACACACACACACACACACACACACACACACACACACACACAAATCATAGCTCTCAACTGCATAGATTTTCGCAGAATGTCCAGAATTTTGGCTTACAATTTTGGTCCATTTCTCATAAAATTGTAGTTTTCTGGCAAATCACTGACAAATCATTGAGGGCTGAAGTCAGAATATAATGGTGGACATTTGATTTTCAGACTTAATTTCCTTCAGAAAAATTAATGCTAATACCAAATCTGTTATTCTTTCAACTTTATAGGTTTGTAAGAGCAATATTTAAAAAGTGTCCCTATTTTTGGTGCTTTGTCCCTCCATTATTTATGGCTTTGTCCAGATTTCTTGCTATAAGAAGTTGAGAGCTATGACACAGATTTTGTCTGTTTATTTATTTATATATATATATATATATATATATATATATATATATATATATATATATATATTCACTTTATAACCTCAAAATGCTGAAATATCGAATTTCAGTATCTCAAGACTATAAAACCAAATCCACAAAACACCGACAAACAAAAACCGTGAAACCACATAACCGAAAACACAGCACACACTACACTAAACATACAACACAACACCCACATCACAACATAAACAAAAAAACAACACACATACACAACCCCCCCACCCCCCCTACTTATATATACTAACTCCGAGATCGCACAAACACAACACAAAAGCTCACTCACACACGCACATTCTCCAATCCCTCACACACACTCTAACTCCCACTCAAAACCCTTACAAAACACTCACTTACCTGACATAACACCTACATCCAAACATGGCACTGTGCACCAACAAAACACAAACCTGGACATTACATAGCGCAACTTCATAACCGCGAATTCGACATATTTTCGACATACGTCAAATTCGCGATTATGAACGTTCGCTATTTGTAACATTCGACTTTATAGCCTCGAGATACTGAAATTCGACATTTCAGTATTTCGATGTTATAAAGTGAACCCATATATATATATATATATATATATATATATATATATATATATATATATATATATCTGAAGAACGTATTATTGTGGCCAAGGGAACACTCACAAAGGTTATGAATACATATAATGGTATGAAGATCAAAAGATGCAGTACTTGGAGAACAGTATTCAGCCTTGATATGGCTTACACCGAGAACAACACGGTTACAGATCTTTAAAAAATATAAATTCACACATTTCAGATATGAACAAAAATGAGAAAGACTGTATGAAAATATAGTAATATATTGATTACAATATTTTCTAAACTTGGAACATTTCAAAACAGATAATTCTACTGCATCTATGTGGGAGTGTTTCAATGGGTCATTTATGAACAGCAAGTAATAGTGGTGCAATATAATTTGAATGCTATAAGACATACATCAAGATACTCATCAGAATCACATTTGACAACTTACTTTCATTAACTACAAACCCAGAGAACCTCACAACATTTTTCAGGATGTTTCGCAGTGTGGAGTTGATTTGTATGACCTAGGAAGCCATCTTTTCCATAAATTGAAATACAGTCCTTATATTTATTCAGGGCAAACTATATAATGTAGTAATTTGAATGTAGTTCTTCCTTTTGTGTACAGAACTAACCTCAAAAGCACACACACACACACACACACACACACACACACACACACACACACACACACACACACACACACACACACACGCACACACGCACACGCACACACACACACACACACACACACACACACACACACACACACACACACGTGCGCACACACACACACACACACACACACACACACACACACACACACACACACACACACACACAGCACACACACACACACATACAGCACACACATACACACACTCACAAACAATACATTGGATTACGATTTGGTCTCCAATCATAAACTGCTTATTATGTGTTGGAGGCATGGATGCCGTGAAATTCACTCTTCAGGAAAATCTTGGCATCCATTTCCAGAATGCCTCATTAGCGGTTATGATCAGAGACCAAATCATAATTCTTTGTAGTGCATGGAGCTTTATTAGATCCACGTATTACTTGTTACAGGGAAAATAAGAGCTAATCATTTTGCTGGATTTCAGACATAAAGCAATTAGCAAGGACTGTCAGAAAGACAGTGTAACTCAGTTTCTTGTGCTCACAGTTACCTCTCCATGACTCGCAGCTGTCCTGATTTTTGCAGAATGTCCAGGTTTTTGGAGATGTTTCTGAGGATTGAAGTTATTGAGTAGTGATGTATATATGAGTTTCTTTGGTGTTTACAGATGAGAGGGGGACCGGATCAGGGAATGGCACAGGGCAACAGAATAGTTATCTACATATCTGATCATACATTTGATAAATTATTTAAAGACAAATGAAAGGAAGAAAATACTGGTACTATTAAGAACAGATGGAGAGTGCACAAGACTCAAAGGTGATAATGTCCTCCTAATATGTATAAGTTACCACCATCAAGTATAGATAGAAAAATCAGAGGAATTCATGTTGAGCCACAGGCACACGTGGCCATTTAACTGTGGGAACTGAAGTGGTGTGATAGCACAGAAAGTCATTAAACGTGCTTCAATTCTCGAAAGCAGAGCAGAGGAAGGGGCTTTATTTAGTGAATGTTCAGTATTTCCTACAGTACAGGAAAAAAATGAGAAAATTCAGTGGAGTTGGCTGTGTGATGTAGTGCATGTGACATTTGATAGGTCATTATACATAATACTTCACAGATGGTTAGTTGGAAACATGATGGGGGGGGGTAGAATTCAGACTGCTGAGGTAGATTGATCAGCGATTACCTAAACTGAGACAAGAGGTAACAATTAAGGGGGGAGTCAAAAAGAAATGTGTGCTGATGAGGACCATTAGATTTTGTTGCAGTCACTAGTCCTGACAAATTTGTATGAGACATCATAGTGGTGCAAATGATCTTAGCATATTCCCTAATGATGCTATGGATAGGTCTGGGTATTAATGATGGCTATTTAATACCAGTATTATTAGTTGCACTGTGGCAACAGGAACTTAGGAAAAAGTATAAGGTTGTACATTATGAAATGGTAAATAAGGTTATAAATAAACAGGTGGATAAATATTTTTAAATGCAAAGGAAAATAAAAAAATAAATAAATTATAGATACAACATAAAACACCATATGTTAAAAAGGCACTTTGAGGAACATAGAACTGAAACATGACTGGAATGATTGGAGTGCATATATAGCCACTCATGGGGAATTAATTAGAGTTTACATTAGAAAATATTACAGAGAGTGGTGAGGCCCAAGATGTCATGGGTGAAATGATGGTGCGTGGAGAATAGTTGTATACTGAAAACTGCAATGTGTTTGACAGACATAATAGACACAAAATACATCTTCTATCAACATTGATGTTCACATCCAGTTTATGTATCTGGTTAGCCCATTGTTCGTGGCATATCTGTGCATGATTTTTCTTCTGCCTGAGTGTCACATTGTCTATTGTATACCTGAACAGAACAGCTGATGCCCTTTCCATTGATTGGTAGTATGCTATGCCACAGACTGGAGACACAGCTGACATTGTTTTAACACAACACCACAGAGTTAGGCGACCAGCCACTGCTCTGCTGTATTCATCTGTACAATCCAAGGAATCTGTTGCATTCTGCTAACCAGAAGTACAATTTTATACATTATTTTGCACTTTTAAACTGTATTTTGGCTATATTGCTAATTTTTTAAAAATGTTCTTGCTGATTTGTTGCATTTATGTCTGCTGTAACATAGACTATATTCAGACCTGCTGAATCTGGTTCTGTTTGTTAAACTGCGCTCTAAGCCAGGGTATCTTTTGTAGGAGGGGCCCCCCTGCACCCCTGTGGCAGGAGGGTGCAGTTAGAATTCTTCTGATTGAAGGTCACTAGCACAGGGCTCAGTTTTTAGTTTTTGTATTGGTTAACTTGTTTAATTCAGTTTGCTCACTGTTTTAACACAGCTCCACAGAGTTAGGCGGCCAGCCACTGTTCTGCTCTATTCATCTGTGCAATCTGAGGAATTTGTGGCATTCTGCCAACCATAAGTACAATTTTATACTGCATTTTGCACTTTTAAACTATATCATTGCTATATTGCTTATTTTTTAAAACTGTTCTTGCTGATTTGTTGCATTTATGCCTGCTGTAGCATAGACTATATTCAGACCTGCTGAATCTGGTTCTGTTTGTTAAATTGAGCACTAAACCAGGCTATCTTTTGTTGAAGAGGGCACCCCTGTACCTTTGTAGCAGGAGAGTGCAGTTAGGATTCATCTGATTGAAAGTTGTTGGCATAGGTCTCAGTTTTGAGCTTTATTATTGGTTAAATTGTTTAATTCAGTTTGCTCAGTGTTGCTACAGAAGCCCAGTGTTTGTGCTGGTTTGCACTTGTTTTAACACAGCTCCAGAGAATTAGGTGACTAGCGACTGCTCTACTGTAGTCATTTGCTTATGCATAGCACATCTCTGTGCACCATCATGCAATATTTTGCAGCGAGGCAACTGTTAGTCGTTATAGATGCAAAAACTTCAGTAGATAAATTTTCCCTTAGTAGCTGCCCACGATCCAGCCAAGAAGTCCTTAAATTGTGCTTAACTGCTTAGAGAGCACTTCACCTGCACTTTTGCCCCTTAAACAGTCCCAAAACAACTAAATCTGTAATAGCCTCATGCCATTTAGAAAACCCTACTAGTATAGACCCTTTATAGAGCACCACTTTAGTATACACCCCATGTAGAGCCCCCAGATAAAACACACCCTCCATTTTCTCTCCCCAGTGTAAAAACAGAATTTAACCTAGGATTATGGATGGTCAGTTTCCCTCCATTTCTCCTACCAGCATGATTGACATGAATATCTTGAGGCAGTGCAGCAACTGCCTTATATATACTGACAACCGTCTACTCCTAAATCACACAAGTACAATTTGTGAGAGATGCATCTACACTAAGAATCTGGAATCCTTGCTCTTTTGTGCACAGAACAGTAACAATGAAAAGGTTGTCAGCTCACATACTACACCTCCTACACAAACCATGCACTCAACACATAAACCATCATATGTGGAGGTACTCACCAAAAACCTACCTAAACACCACTTTCCAACACAAACACACTACACCTAATACAGCACCTACAGCACTCACTACACATAAAAACACAAGCACCAGTGTCTCACCAAATAAGCCCCTAAGGCAAAGCACATCTAAACCAAATTTTTTAGTCATAGTTGACTCCATAGTGAGACACACAGATGTCCCATTCATCAAGCTGGACAAGAAGAATGTTACAGTCAGCTGTCTATCGGGTGCCAGGATCCATCAGATTATACATGCACTAAAGTCTCTCAACAAAGGTACTGTTATGACTCCATCATAGTTCATGTTACTGTCAATGACTTGTGATATACCTAACTGGACTCTATGAAGAGAAACACGATTGAGCTCTAAGAATATGTGTTCCAGGCATGTATGTCCCTAGCCTTGAGCAGCATTCTACCCTCACCTAGGATGATACCACAATATAAACAACAAATAATTGACTTCAACAACTGGCTTAGTTTCTGGTGTTGTTCTAAGGGGATCCAGTTTCTGTCAGGCTGGGGTGACATGGTTGATAGTCTACATGGCTTTGCCAAAGATGGTCTTTACCTGTTACATCTAGGCTTTTGTTTACTGGCTAAGGCACTTGCATCCCACATAGTGCCTTTTTTAGGCAAGTTCTCAAGAAAATATCACTCACTTTCTGGAAGCACTCCTCTCCCTGGAGAATGTTGATGTCTGTGCAGTCACAGAAACTTGGTTCAGGGCCACAGAGAGTACCCTGGCCTTGCAAGGCTACAATGTCTTCCACACTTAAATGAACATGTGAGAACCAAAAGAGGATGAGTATCTCTCTTCTTCAAAGATAATTTCACCTCTGCATTGGTTAGACAGGAAAACTCTATGAAGGTACTCCAAGTTTAACTAACTATGGGTAAAACTTCCCTTCAAGTCATCATTAGCTATAGGCCCTTTTCAATGAACCACAATATCCATGCTGCTTGTTTGATCTATTTGAGTCAATAAAATGGGTCTATATTATGTTATCGAATACTCATGTATTCAAAAACGCAATAGTCGACCCCTAATTGTTGAAAACGTCAACTGTCGAACTTTTCATTGGAGATCTCCGTACAGTGCGGAAATGGAAGTTTTTCATTGTCTGCACTGTATGACGATCTTGGAGTTGGTATATTTAAGTAGCATGGGTGTGGAGGGCGCAGCCCCCACGAGGGGGTGCAGGGGGCTTGCCCCCCCTGCTTACAGCATTTAAATGGTTTCTTTGTGTGGGTTTTCATACTTTTTTTTGTTGTTCAACGTTTGACGGTTTCGACAATTAGGGGTCGACTATTACGTTTTTGAATACATGAGTATTCAATAACTTAATATAGACCCAATCAAATTGCAACCAAACACTCTAGTCATGGGAGGTTTTAACTATCCCCATTGACTGGGAAACATATCTGAGTATTGTCATGCTTGACCAAAGGTTCCTGAAATTTGTTAACACTAATGCCCTCAAACAAATATTGTGCAACCTCACAAAGGGTTCAGATATTCTTGACCTGGTCCTCACCAACATGGGTGACTGTTGAACCACCACAAACATTGGACCCTCACTGGTTAAATCCGATCACAAATCAGTCACATTTGAAGTACTTATAACACTTGAACACCTCTTAGGTGAAATCAGACTGAAAAAATTCACAAATGTTAATTATACCCTCCTAAGGGATGGCATAAATAATTTCATAACTTCTGTTCCCACAGATGACATTGACAACTGTACTAAGGTATACACAAATGGCCTGTATAAACACTTACACAAATGTATTGACACAGCTATACCTGAAAGGATCAAAACAAAGTCCTCAAGAATAAAACAAGCCTCCCTGGTGGACATCTAGCATTAATAAGTTTTACAACAAGAGAAAGAACTTGCTGTCTAAGAAAAAAAAAAGAGAGGCCCCATCACTGGAAGAACAACCTCCTCTGCTTGAACAAATAAATAAGACAACTTGTAAAATCATCTACGATCAACTTCAACAAAAATTTAGCAACCATAGCTAAGGATAACCATAAGGCATTCTTCAGACATATCTGTTACCTAAATGGTAGGATCCAGACGTCTGCTGGACTAGCTGTGGATGGCATCACACACACTGATACTGTGGAAATAGATAACCTATTAGCTGACAGGTTTGGCAAAAATATCACCCCCCTGTCCCCTCCAAGCATTCCACAAAACATTCCCTCTACATCTCCCTCACCTTGCATCTGCAGTGATCAAGTCACTAATGTTTTCTCCAAGGCCAAAAACACAGCCTGTATAGGACCGGATGGCATCCCAGGTTGTGTTTTAAATGGTCTAAAATATGAGTTAGCAACTCCATTAGATACTCTCTTCAACCACAGCCTGAGTAGAGGTTTTTATCCCTGCTAAATGGAAAACAGCAACCATAATCCCCCATCATAAAGAGGGTACAGCAACAGACCCTGGGAACTACAGACCCATAAACTTAACCAGCCTTATCTGTAACGCCATGGAACAAATCATTATGGACCTTATAAATAAGGATATAGGTGATCTCCAAACTCTTGATACGACACAGTTGTTTATGTCAAAGGCAGGTCATGCCTGTTAAACATGGTGGACTTCTTCAAAAATGCCACCAGAGCCATAGATGAAAGGCAAATCTGTCCATACAGCCTACCTTGACTTAGCCAAGACCTTCGACACAATCCCACATTTGGGCATTACTGATAAATTCTCCTATTTGAATATCAACCCTTATGTCATCAGGTGGGCTGCTAACTGGCTCACTGATAGATCACACTCAGTCAAGGTTGAGAATTTTACCTCAGCTAGCAGATCTGTCACCAGTGGTGTTCCACAGGGGTCAATGCTGGGCCCCCTATTGCTTGGAATATAATTCTTAGAAGTTCAGGCCAAAACAGAGGGGCTCTGGCTGACCAAGTCTGCTGATGACTTTAGATTAGGTGCAATCACTGAATCCCCAAACAATGTCAATATACTTCATGAGGGACTTACACAAACCAATGATTGGTGCCAAAGCCATGGACTCAAACTCAATGTGAAAAATGCATTATCATCCCCTTCACAAAAATGATATCCCTGCAGATTATCATATAAATAATACCCTAAATAACAAGTCAGTAGTGAGAGACTTAGGAACGTAAGTTAACTGTAGCCTAAACATTGACTGCCATGTATCTAATGTGGTAAGGAAGGCTTTCTATGTCGCAGATCTCATTAGCAAAGGCATTGCCTCAAGAGTGAAGGATTTTATAACACCCCATACTCGACCCTAATCAGGCCAATAATTAAGTACAATGCTCCCTTTGGTATGTACCTTACCAGGCATCTGCAGCAACTTGAGAGACCTCAGAGATTTCTATACAAGAAAATTCAGGGTATCCACCATGTCATACATTGATAGACTGAAGTCTCTATCACTCTACTTGGTAGTATGCAGACTACTTAGAGGAGACTTGTGCCTGGCCTACAGAGCAATCTTGGATCCAAACCTAATAGAAATACTGCACATCTACATGTCAAATGGGGCAAGGGTCACCTTCTCCAGGGACCTTAACCTGGCCTGCGACATAAATAGGATCTGCTGGTGAGACAGATATGTCTCTCAGAAGTCGCCACTCCTTTGGAATAGGCTACCAATTCGCATAAACAAAGCCTATGACCCTGTTTAAGCATAGCTTGGATGACTGGATGGGAAATCGTAAATTCCTGCCAGGGATTTCACCTATGACCCTCCAAGATATGGGCAGTCACTGCTAGCTTAGATCTCAAGTTTAGGCAAGATCCTTTATATTGGTTTTCTCTACTATTATATTGTGTACACAATGCAAGGCTAATAAAGACCTTCGGGTCAATAGCCCAGTAACCACCTAATGAACCTTTTGTTTGAACTATTGTGTTAGCTTTTTCATAACAGCCCTGTGTCTTATAAAGTCCAGATATAATATGATTATAGCTCAGTCAAATTCAGCAAGAAGATGCTGTTTAGGGATTTCTGACTCACTGATAAGGCTCTGTGGAATAGCTCGGAATCAACGACTACTGCATGAGGTTTGTATGTGGATTTAAGATTTTAACAGTAGGCAGAGAAGAATTAATACAGTAAAACCTTGCCTTTTCTCATATCCATTCTCTTGTATTGTTATAACACCCTGAGGTGATGCATTAAAACATTTTTCAACAATAAATAAGTAATAAATAAATCACTCTCTTGATTTTTTTTATACAATATACTAATTCTTTTGGATGCACATAGTGCCATTTATCCTAATAATGCATTATTTAGTGCAAATAATTATTCAGTATGACCTGCATGAATTGACATATACCAGTGTCAAATGAAATACAGATAGCATACAAAGTCAAGCAATATTTAAGCTGTTAATGGGATTTGTCCTTGGAATTTGTGTGGGTGTATGAATTAAATTTATTTTATTATTACTTAACATTATTTTCATATAAACTAGCAATCAAACATGTTAGACTGCCTCTCTAGATCAAATAATAAAATAAAGCATAGTAAGAAGGAAAAGATCTGCTGTCTAAAAGGGGGCAGTATTTTACCTTTTTCATATCTGCCCTGATAGCACATGAACATTAAAAACATAAACATGTTTAATGTAATTGAAAACACAGTTGATTACACTTAATTGAATCTATCACATTAAAGGGATCTCATTTTATGTCTCCCCCTCACTCAGCTTATAGGAGCTGTGGTTGAGTAAAGTCAGACAAGCAGCTATGGTGCAATGATGTATTACACAGGCTACTAAAGATAATGAAATGTTGAAGGTATGCTTGCACAAAATTCTCTTTTTTGGAAACTCAGAGAGAAGAACACACTGGACTAAAATGGACAAGCTAATTATGATCCAATTTGCATATGCATAGTATACAATGATAGAATATTCTTCTGCAGTAATGCTCCAGTGAGGCTGTGTTACTTTCAGCTGGTATAGCAATACTAAAATGCACAACTTGTACTTAATCCTTCTGCTTTGATATTTCTCAGAATTCTTCCTAGGCTGTTTAGGGGTTAGTCCTCACTGCTGTACTATTACAATGCTTCCTGTCTTGGTCCAGGATAGTACAAATGAGCCAATCTCCTTCTGCTTTCTTTGAATACATTAGTTATTTCTAATGACTACATGGGACATCACACTGTACTCATCATAAAACAACTCTCTCTTCTCACATCACCTACAGTCTTTCACACTCTTGCATTTGGCTAGGATAATCCTCCTTGTATAAGTGTATGCAGCTGCCAGCTGATAGGTTCATAAGTGGTTACTAGGCTACTGGCCCAAGGGCCATTTTGAGCCTAGCCAAGAAATACCCCAAGGGGTTTTATAGTTACCATATCAGCTTGTGCACATCAAAAATTCACAGGCTACCCTGATACCAAGACTAAATTTATGATTTCCCATCCATTGGTCCAAGTCACATTTAAATAGGGTTAGGAATGAGCCTTGCTTCACATGGTCAGGAAACCTTTTCTAGAAAAGAATAATCTGTGATTCACATATCCGTCCCTTCCAAGTAGGCACAGATCCCCGTGCAAGCATGTTTTGTACACATAAAGTCACAAGGACATTGGTGGCTGGTTGCAGAAGCATGAAATGAGCTGTAATGCTCATTCAGTTTTTGGGGAAACAGTAAGGCTAGTGTTGAGACTGGTAACACCAGGATGTGTTGGCTGCAGGGATGGGCTGCAGGTCTATCAGAGAAGAACCATATTTAAAAACTGACCATTGTGGTAAAACCATGAATCTATTGGAACAAAAATGAATGTTAATGATAAATGTTTTCATTAACTAGAGAAAGAGAGAGTTTGTTTTATCTCTTGCTGGTATGAGAGGTTTTATTATGACCTGGTATAGCTGACCTATTTAGAATCTGCATACTTTATGTCTATGTCAATTATGTATTTACTTGCATTCTTGAGACTGAAAATGAAGCTGTAACACGAGATAAAAAATTATGAATGAACAAATGTGCATTCCATTTATCTAGGGATTATCCCATTGGTAAACGCACACATCAAAAGGATATTAATTATTGAAATTCCCCTAATCCTTTCATGTTTCACAGTGCAATTACATCAGCTATTGTCATGTGGCCCACCCTTATATTTTATCTCACTTTTTTTAAAAGCTGACATTTGGTCATTAAGATGTTCTAGTCGGGTCTATATTAGAACATCAAAAGTTTAATGGTTCAAATCACTAAAGGTCGCACTTTAATGATCGAACCATTACAATTTTGAATGTTCAGAAAAAATAAATTAAAAAGAAAAAAGAAAATCTAAAGGGTGTAGGCAGGGGGGGCAAGCACCCCTGCACCCCCCACATGAGGGGCTGTGCCCCCCCACATCCCCCACTATTTAGATATACGAACGCTGATACTGCACAACATTGAAGTAAATGGAAATCTCGGAGATTTTTCGTTTACCCATTCAACGTTCTGCACTTTCGCTATTCTCGTGTCGACAATGTCAGATTCGACATTGTCTGCTTTTGAGAATATAACAGGTAACCGTCCTAGTCATATGAGGGTCCATGATAAGACTTCTGTTATAAGATCATCTGTGATTCAGTCTTGATTTATAGTGCATAACTATGTGGACATTGCATGTTCTCAACATATCTTTGTAAGGTTTGTCTTAATAGTTTGTCTTCATCCCAAAAATATTCCAGTTGATTTATTATACTAAACTGACTGCCCATGAGTATGTTGTATGTAGTTGCCTTAAATCTGCGGCTTTGTTCTTGGATGAAATGTGTCCAAGAAGGAATAATTCACTTACCCTGTTATCAAATCAATAAATAGTAATAAAAATGAGATACATAATGGATGGATGGTACTTTCAGCAAGTTCTAAATCACCAAATAAACTCACTAAAAGCCAGCTCTGGCAAACCCTAAACCTTTTTTTCAGTGGACTAAGTCACACTCTTCCAACCCCTATGTGAGTGATACCTGCCCACTAGTGAACTTACATATATCTGCTTCAGATTCCTATAACAGTGTGATAAGAGGGAAACTCTTGGTGCTGAAACTGGCTTTGCCTAAGATTGCTTCATACAACTGTCACTTGCTGAAACAATTCTTTACCCATTGAAACACTTTAAAAAGAAGATAAATAAAAAGACAGAGCCTATTTAACGGTTTCACAGCTGCTGGAGTCTTAAAATGTTTGTTCTAACAACAGTTGGGAAGGCAATCAGCTATATCTGTTAAGTAAACATCTAAAGCACATTTAAATGTTTTTTTGGGAGGGGTGGAGCTAACAGCTATATATGTTTCAATTCCTGTTTTGGGCTGATCCAGTTGGCTGTTTCCTAGGAATTCTTTTCGTGTGTATGTGTTACATGCAGTAGATGAGTTTTGTTCTGTGCTGATTTGGCTACGATGTCTGTCTTTATACACACACACACACACATATATATATATATATATATATATATATATATATATATATATATATATATATGTATATAATGCTGGTAGTGCTGATACTGAATGCTGGCAATGAGTTCCTCAGTGTTTCTTAAAAGGATTGAAATAGGTTAGGTTGTTTGCCATGAGGTGGCTAGGAGGTACATTTGGTAAGTTTTGATAGCTTTACTTTATACTGATGACTGAAGTTGTGTGAGACTACACTGCCGGTAGAAATGGGGATATGCTAATTTCCACTGTAGTATGGTTTTGGAGTTGGTATACTGTTTGAGGACAATTTTTATACCAATAGAGTATCTCATCTACTATTAGAGTGCGTGTAATAGCTGACAATTTTTGAGTAAGGTTGCAGGGGTATGAGATTCCCAGACCCCAACATGGGGGTGCTGTGGGGGTTTTCTCCCATGCAAATAACTGTAGGTATTGTTTTTTTTTTTGTGCTATTGGTTATAGTTTGTTGTTGATAGTAGTTTGTTCTACACTTGTTCTTGTATTTTGATTCCTTTATTGATGAGGCCACTGTGATGTGTGTCTACTCTACTTTGCTCTTACATTTAGCTTTTTCTTATATATTCATATTAATAAGAAAAAAACACTGGGGGAGATGCTGATCCCATTATCACAGTTCTATATTAAACAATGAAGATAATACAGAGAATGAATTGGCAGTGTGAAGAAGCACTTAGTTGGCAGGCTGATATTAGTGTGAGCGGTAATTTTTCCCCTCCCACAGCTCACCATCAGCTGCCAACAGCTGCTTTCCTTGTTCACCAGTCCCACTTACCTTAGCTCACCCCAAGATCAAATTCAAGGTGCAGTAAGGGGATCATTAATGCAGGTGCACCATCATAATGCTGCCAGCAATTGTGCTGTAAACCCACCCCTCTCAGCAGCCTTTCAAACTACTCAATGGCTGCCTTAAGGAGGTGCATGCACACTTCCCTGCATGACTGACCTGACCAAGTGGGGCATTACTTGCATCATGGAACTCGTCAATCTCTTAATGCTATTACAGTGAGCCTGGGCAGTCCATCCCTAAGACGGATGAGACAATTTATTTATTTATTATTATTTATTTAACATTTGTTTGCCAGGATAGTCCGACTAGACAACAAGTGTCCATTTTCAGAGGAGTCCTGGGGAGAAAAACTCCATAAGTTTACAGAGAGAAGAAAAATTTACAAAACAGACATTACAGAGTAGTAGCATACAGATTGTAGACTTTATAGGCATTAATATACAATAAGAGGATATTCCCCCTATTAGTTGAAAATACAAGTGCGCAAAATATACAATGAGAGTAGATAAGAACCTGGTAGAGCATTGCAAGATATTTCACAACTGAATAAGAGTATATATACATTCAAGCAAATATACATGTAAGAGTATACACATATATATATATATATATATATATATATATATATATATATATATATATTATATGCATACACATACACACATAGATATATGTATATATGCACACATACACATACACACACACACACACACATATATATATATATATATATATATATATATGCACACACACACACACACACACATGCATACATATATATACACATACACACGTACATACACTCATGTATAGGTTATTGCTCACACATGAATAGGTATAGTTAGATGGTGTTGTTTGTGTTATCCAGGATAGATGGGGTGTAGAAATAGTAAGTGGATTAGGCTTTAGGGGGTCAATTACAGTTGCGTAGATGGTTGGTGAAGAGGTATGTTTTAAGTAGGGTTTTGAAGAAGGGTGTGGAATTTTGTATTCTGAGGTCAGGATGAAGGTTGTTCCATATTTTTGCTATTTGATGGGCAAATAGTGATTCCCCGGAGTTATTTTTGCATGTGATGGTTTTGATTAAGCCTTTATTGGAGGACCAAAGTTGTCTATTTGAATTGTAGAAGTTCAGCATGCCAGTCAGGTCGGGGGTTTTCTCAGGATAGTACAGAATTACATGAGCTAGGCTGAGTTGATGGTACCTTAATAAGTTTGGAAATTCAAGCCAGTGCAGGGCTTGTAGGGAAAGGCAGTGGTGGGATTGTGATTTGGCACTGGTAGCGAATCTAGCAATTTTGTTGTAACAGATGGAAAGTTTATTAAGATCAGTTTTGTAAAGATTAGTTAGAATTGGGGATGCATAAAGTAGAGTAGATAGGAGGTGGGTCCTGGTTATTGTAATTCGAGATTTGGTGGTTAGATAACCTTTTCACTGATTGAGGGAACCTAGTTTTTGTGGACTTTAGTGATGGTTGTTGATATGTGCTTTGTAAATTTAAGTTGCTGGTCAATGGTTACTCCTAGGAGTTTAGCCTCAGTGACAGGGGTGATTTGGGTTTTGCTGGTGGACAGTATAGAGAAGGTAAGGTTGCTCATTTTAGTAGAGTGGAATAGCATTAGTTGTGTTTTCTTGGGATTTAGTATGAGTTGTGAGTTGTTAAGTCAGTTCTCTATTTCAGAGAAGGCTTCTTGGGCTTTTGTTGGAGAAGTTGGATGGTGGGTGCAGAGCATATGAGAGTTGTGTTGTCAGCATATTGGACTGTGTCAGCTTTAGAGGTAGCAGAGTGGAGTTGGTTTGTGAAGGTATTAAAAAGAAGGGGTCCTAGGAGTGATCCTTGCAGCACACCTAAGGAGGTTAGGAGTGGGAGGGGATAGATAGTTATGCCATTTGACAGATTGTTGGGGTTATCCAAACAGCCTTTATACCAGAGGAGTGTGGGGTTGTTAAGGTTGTAGTCAGAGAGACAAGATAGTAGTTTATTATGTGAGACTATTTTAAATGCCTTGGATAAATCTAGGAAGGTAGCTGAGACAAATTTACCTAGATTCCTGTGGGAGTTTATAGTATTAGTGAATCTGAGTAGGGCAGTGGTGGTGCTGTGAGATGGGTGAAATCCATGTTGAGTTGAGGAGAGAAGGTTGTTGGTGAGGAGATAGGAGAGGAACTGGTGATGAATATATCTTTCTAGGATCTTAGAGAGGAGTGAGGGAATTGCAATTGGTCGATAGTTAGAAAGATCTAGGGAGGGGCCACCTTTGTGGAGTGGTATGATATATGAGGTTTTCCACAGGAGTGGAACGGTGTGTTTGGTGATGGATCTATTTATTAGAAGTGAAATGGGATAGGCTATAGCTGTGGGATCCAATTTGGAGGTATTCGGCAGGAAGTTTATTGGCTGCAAGGGTGGTTTGTTTGAGTTTGGCTAGGAGTTTTTCGATAGTAGAAATAGGAACATACTTAAGTGTGTGAAAGGTATGGTATTGATTTGGGCCTGTGGTGGTTGTGGAGGAATTGATATTGTTTAAAAGTTTGAGTACTGAGGAGGTGAAATAGTTATTAAAGCTGGAGGCTATGTCTAGGTCTGTACCTGTTATATTGGGTGTGGGAGTGGGAGTTCTTCCAAGCTGTAGGATGTTATTTATTGTTGCCCAGAGATTTTGTTGTTTGGTATTTCATTTGTTTTGTTGAGTGATACAGTAATTTTGTTTATCAATCTTAACCTGTTTTTTTGCTTTGTTTCGGAGCTCGTGAAAGGTTTGCCTAGCTGCGGTTGATCTGGTGTGGTGCCAGGATTTTCCAGGCTTTATCCCTGTCTCTAAGTAGGGCTTTTGTGGTTTTCTGGAGCCAAGGGGTGGGGTTGCTACATATCCTGATAGTTTTAAAGGGAGCTAATTGGTAGAGGATATTTAGGAATGTGGAGTTGAAGTAATCAACTGCTTTGTCTAATGAAAGGGTTTTGATGAGAGACCATTTGCAATGTTGCAAGGCTCTTATGAAGCGGTCTCTAGGAAAATTTTTGTTAGAGTGGGTTTGTAGAAGAGAGGGAGAGGGAGAGTTAATTATTTAAAATTTTTGCCTAAGGATAAAAGTAGGGCTGTGGTCGCTCAGAGAGTTTGGTAGGGTGCTACACTGATGGGCAGTATTTGGTTGATTTGTGAGGATCCAATCAAGTATAGATTCTCTTTTTGTGGCCTTATCAATGTATGTGGGAGTATCTATAAGTTGAGTGAAGTTATACAGGTTAATGTGGTGGGTGGGGTTGGGAGAATGGATGGAGTTCCAGTCAGTGTTTACATCACCTAGCACAATAGTTTCTTGAGGGAGGGAGTATGAGGCCCAGTGAAGTATGGATTCTAGGGTGGTTAGGTTGTTACCCAGGGGTATATAGATACCCAGTAGGTTTAGGTGCTTATGTTGGTTAATGGAGAGCTTTGCAATTAGAGTCTCTACATTGCTGAAGTTGGGGGAATCTTTTTGGAGGAGTTGTAGGTTGGTTCTGTGAAGTAGAGCTAAGCTTCCACCTCTTTTATGTAGCTGGTTTGCCCTGAGAATGTTATAGCCAGGTGGGGTGATGGAATTATCTTTAATATGTGGTTTAAGCCATGTCTCTTTGATGAGAATAATATCAGGGTTATATAAGGAAATGGCAGCATGAAGGTCTTCTATTTTATTCGTGATACTGCAGGTATTGCTATTTAGTATCAGTAAGTTGGTGGGTTTGTGCTTAGATGGATAGTGATGGGTGCATGGCTTATTAGCAGAGGTTGCTGGCCCGGGGTTGGGGTGTATGTCCCCTCCTAGTTGTAGCTGGGTAGTTATACAGGTGATATTTTTTAGGTATTGGATGATTAGGTAGTGAAATTGTAGACTTGGTTGCTTTTTAGATGGATAGAAGTGGTACATGGGAGGGGTATGGTATATGGGGGTTGGGTGTATATGTGGGGTATATGCTTGTGTGAGTGGGGGTGATAGCAATGTTGTGGATTAGGGTGGGGGATTTGGGGTGGATACAGTGAGTGACTGTGAAGAGATAAGAGGTGCTGACGTTGGCTATGGAGAGGCAGGTGAATAGGGAGGTTAATGCCAGGAGGGTATAGTGGAGATGAGAATGGGGGTAATGAGACATAGTGGGAGTAAGGTTGTGGAGTTAGAGGAGGTATTTATATTTAGTGAGGGGATGAGCTGTGTGTATAGGAGATAAAGGTGTGGATATTGAACTGGTAGGTTGGCTGGTGTGGTGGGAAGTTGAAGGGCGTGTGTAGATGGCACTGATGGATGTAATTATTGGATAATGGGTGGATGAAGGGAGGGTCTTAGTAAAGGAGGTTACCTATAAATTCAGAGTATGTAGGGGTGTGTGGGAATTGGGGGCAGGGTTGGGGAGCAGAGTGAGCCCGTAGGGCAAACAGAGCTGGATGAGCCAATCAAGGTATGTGCAATTCAAAAATAAACTATCAGTTTCTCAGAAGTCACATCTATAATGTTAGCCTATCTTTTGTTACCAGTGCTTTTTTTTAAAGTAGTGAAAGTATTTTTAAATTTTACCAGTTGGATGCCCTAAACAATTCCCTTGTCTGAGGGCTGAGAGAGAGTGAATCAATTATTGTTGAGTCAGATACAGACTGGGAGGGTAGTGGGAATATATTACATAGAAGAAGAAAGAATAAACAGGTAATTGTTTCTTTAAAGACTGGAAGAGCTAGAATTACACTTTAGTGTGGAATGTACTGGGGGGGGGGAGTGACTCAAATGTCTGAGGCTGAAAGTGATTGAGTCAATTAATGTTGACTCAGAGACAAACTTGTATCCATAAAAAAATAGCTTTTACATACGAGTAAAACACATTGATTGTTGTGCAATGACAATGATTAGCCTCCAGCACTGGCCAAAGGTTTAAAATTGAATCAAACACAAATGCTTAAAAATCTATACAAAAATAACCTGTGGTACTACATCAGCACTTAATTGGTTCAAATAATGCATCAGGAGCCTCTGGAACCAGCCAAATGTTTAAAGTGGTAACAGACCCAGTTGCTAAAACATGTAGTAAGATTAGCTTCTGGTACAAGCCATAGGTTTAGGAACAACCTACAAAAAACACAGTTGCTAAGCCAGAGAAAGCAGCAGGTAATGGTTACAATGCACAGTTCATAAAAATAACATACAATCAGTTGTATGACATGTACTTACAGATAAACTTGCTATGAGACCAGCAGGGGAGGATTCCTAGTTTAAAGATGGCGCCTGTTGTTTCTGGGACTGAAATAAGCTGACACTAGACATGAAGGGGAGAGGGGTCGGAAGTGAACTAGAATGTGATAAAAAATGGTATTTATTTATTTATTTATTTATTTATTTTATTTTACATTTGTTGACCGGGAAAGTCCAGCTGGACACATGTACTTTTTCATTGGAGGCCCAGGGAGAAAAGCTCCATATACATACAATACTCTATCATACTACTACAGACTAGTAGCTATTATGATACTACTACAGACTAGTAACTATTATGATACTACTACAAACTAGTAACTATGTACAATATAGATAATAACACATTTCTAGTACAATTGTGGTATGTAGCAGACGTGAAATTTGTACATACACATGTTTCGAATTTTTGGATAGAATGTTTGCAGCTTTGCTTTTACATAGTCATACTAGAGTTAGAAACTTGTTAGGAAAATTAGGTTTACGGCTACAGTTGTTGCTTGAAGACTCATCTTTACCCAGGGGTGTTACAGGAGCATAGCCAGTTGTTAGTAAGGTGGGTTTTTAGGATTTTTTAAAATTGTGTATTGGAGGTGTTGTATGTAAGCATGGCTGGTGGTGAGTTCCAGCGTTTGGAGATGTGGTAACTAAAGAGAGATTTCCCTGCTTCATTTTTTATATTTGATGACTTCTAGAAGATTAAGGGTGCTAGATCTCAAAGCTCTTGTTTTGTGAGGTTGTATGAGATGTTGGAGGGCAGGGATTTTGTTTGGCTGGTAGTAAAGCTTATGTGCTAGTGTGAGTTGATTGAGATGGAGTAATAGAAGGAGTTTTAACCAGTTTAGCTTTTTGAGGGAGGTGCAATGATGTGTCCTTTGTGAAGATGCTGTAGCGACTCTAGCTATCTTATTGTAGTGGGATTCTAGTTTGTTTAGGTCAGATTTATGAAGGGTGGTTAGGACTGGGGATGTGTAGAGGAGGGTAGATAGCAGATATGTCTGGGCTATAGTACTTCTCGATTGGTTTGTGAGAAATCGTTTGCTACGATAGAGTAGGCCAAGCGTTTTGTGGACTTTCTTGATAGTTTGGGGCGTGTGCAGTACAAATCGTAGGTTATTATCTATTTCAGAGCCTAAGACTTTGGTGTGTGTAGTTGGAGTGATTATAGTTTTGTTATTAGAAGTTATTGTAAAGTTATCTGTTGTGGGGAGGGTTCTATGAGAGGAAAATAGCATTAATTTTGTTTTATTTGGGTTAAGAATAAGCTGTTGGTTAGTGAAACAGGTTTCTGCTTGTGAGAAGGATTCTTGTGTTAGTGACTGGAGATGGTCTAGAGTGAGGGCAGCACATATAAGTGTGGTATCATCTGCGTATTGAATAACTGAGGCATTGGGGGTGGAGCATATGAGTTGATTGGTGAATAGTGTAAAGAGCAATGGTCCTAGGACAGACCCTTGAGCGACTCCTAATGATACAGGTAGGAGGTGGGATAGTTGGTTTAGCCATTTTACTGCCTGGTGCTGACCTGATAGATAGCTTTTCATCCATGTGATGGAGGAGGAACTAAGGTTTAAGGTAGAGAGAGAGGTGAGAAGTATTTGTGATTAACCATATCGAAAGCCTTGGATAGGTCTAAAAATATGGCTGAGATGAGTTTTCCATTATTTCTGTGGTAATTAATGGTATTAGTGAATGATATAAGTGCAGTGGATGTACTGTAGAAGGGCCTAAAACCATGCTGGTTTTGAGATAGCAATTCGTATTCTAGGAGGTAATTCATACGTTGAGTGTTTATGACCCTTTCTAGGATTTTGGATATGGGAGATAAGATAGCTATAGGCCATTAGTTATTTAGTTCAAAGGAGTTACCTCCTTTGTGTAATGGTATGATGTGGGAGATTTTCCATAGTTGGGGTAGTTTGCACTCTGTGATAGACCTGTTGATGAGAATAGAAACTGGATAAGCTATAGCTGTTGCTGCTATTTGGAGGTACTTTGTTGGTGGGCTGTCTGCAGTCAGGATGGTGGGCTTGAGCTTTTGGCGGAGTTTTTGGATGGTTTTGATGGATACTGGTTGGAAGCTAAAGTGGGAGCTGCTAGTTTGTGTTTCCATAGTGGTTGGTGGGGTTGGTTGAGTGGTTTGTCTGTTTTTTAGCTAGGGATTGGATTGTCTCAGTAAAGTATTTGTTAAACTGTGTGGGGATATTGTCATTGTTGTTTCCTGTTTTGGGTGTGAGGGTAGTAGTTTTTCCAGGCTGTAGTACAGAGTTGACTGCAGCCCAGAATTTTTGGGGGTTTCTAGCATGCTTTTCTTGTAGGTTTTGGTAGTAGGTAATTTTGTCTATTTTGATGCATTTTTTGGCTTTGTTGCACAGTTATAAGTATTTTTGTCTTTCTATTTGGGTTTTGATTTTATGAAATTGTTCCCAAGCTTTGTTCCTTTCTTTGAGAATAGTTTTGGTGGCTTTAGTTAACCAGGGGGCATGTTTGGCTTTTATCCTGGTGGTTCGAGGGGGACCATGCTGGTTCAGTAAGTTTAGGAAGGTTAAGCTGAAGTGATGCACTGCCTCATCAAGTGGTAGATATTTTAAAGGGGTTCAGTTGCAACTATTTATGATCATTGTTAAAGGCATTAAGGTTAAAGTTCTTTTTGTTCCTGACTTCATTATGTCTGACTTGACGTAAGTGAGGAGTTTTGGTTCTCAATAGATATGTTCGTTGGTGGTCGCTGAGAATGTCTGGAAGGCATACAGCTTGGGCTGCTAGGAATGGATGGGATGTAAGTATCCAGTCCAGTATGGACTGGTGTTTGGTTCTTTTATCGTTTCTAGTGGGAGATGTAAAGACTTGGGTAAACCCATGGAGGTTAATGTGGGTGACTGGTTTTGGCTCAAACAGTTGAGTCAGTCTATGTTAAAGTCACCTAATATGATATTTACTTGAGGTAGGGAGTTTGAGACCCATTCTAGTAGGTGTTCCATAACTGTAATGTTATTTCCAGGGCATATGTAGACTATGATGATATTGATATGATTATTGGGGTTCAATTTAAACTTGGCAAGAATTAGTTTGACATTTTTGTTACCTGGGAGGATTTCTCGTTTTTCAAGGTTAAGGTGGCTTTTGTACATTATAGCTACCCCTCCCCTTCTAGTTAGTCTGTCCTTCCAGCAGATATTATACCCAGGAGCTGCAAAGGGAGGTGATTATGCAGGTAAAGAGCCAATCAAGGTATGTGCAATTCAAAAATAAAGTTGCTCAGAAGTCACATCTATAATGTTAGTCCTTCTTTTGTTACCAATGCTTTTTTTTTTGAAAGTCCTTTTTAATTTTACTAGTTGGATGCCCTAAGAATGAGAGTGAGTCAACTATTGTTGAGTCAGAGATAGACTGGGAGAGCAGTGGGGATATATCACATAGAAGAAGAAAAAAAACAGGTAAATGTTTCTTTAGAGACTGTAAGGGCTAGAATTACACTTTAGCGTGAAGTGTTTTACAGACTTTAAGTGTAGAAACCAGAATGTGTGATCCCCATCTCACCAACACGGGGCCCTCCAGTGCCCATGTTACTAGATAATTATGGGTCATCCGGGTTGTACTAAGGGCTTTACCCACTACATCACAGGGTTGAGGGCTTTGAGTGAGTAGTTTTGGCATACTTGAGACAATGACCTAGCAGTGAAAAGAAACATTTGCTCTGCAAGTTGCTCAGAGTGTGTGTGTGTGTGTGTGTGTGTGTGTGTGTGTGTGTGTGTGTGTGTGTGTGTGTGTGTGTGCGTGTGTGTGCGTGTGTGTGCGTGTGTGTGCGTGTGAGTGCGTATGTGTGCGTGTGTGTGCGTGTGTCTGCGTGTGTGTGTGTGTGGTATTTTTCATGTGCGGGTCTTCCTAGAACAACTAGGTAGCTGTTCTCAGGCTAATTCTAAAGTATTAAACTAATTAATTTAGCTTCTTTTTAGTGTGTAAGCACATTTGGATGTTTTTGGGCAAAGTCAGTCCTGGAATTAATTTAGAGGTGCACGATCTAGTCATCTTGGTTTGCTTTAAAGAAAGTGAGTTTATTACTCTGGTTTATACATTATAGGTTATTCCATAAAAGATGGAATCAATGAGTAGTAATCCAGTCCTCTAACTTGTCTTATATTATTGCTGATAGGTATTTATGTCTTTAGTTTGAGTGTTTTTAAATCCATTTATTTTATGGAGGTATAGAAGTTAAAGGAAGTTTGGGTACTTAATAGCACAGAAGGCTGCGCATACATCACTTCACAGGAGAGTATGAGAGACAGACTATAGGCATAAAGTTTCTAACTTGTCTTGATAAATTACTCTTTTTATTATGGTGATCTTTTTATCAGGGACATTTTCAGGACTTTCTCATATGATATGTTTGGATTAACACATACTAAACAGAGCATTATATTATATAATTAGTTAGAACAGGCCAAGAGAATAAAGGATTGATAACTACTTTTGACATGGATGGAATACATTTAGTTATTATTGGGACAGATACAAGGATTATCTGACTACTGTTGTTAAAAGATGGTCAATGGCTATGGAGTTGTCTATGAAGTTAATGAGATCTCTGACTTACAGATGTCTGGAGTAGGGTGCTGTCTATATTGTAAGCTGTTGTAGGGATTTGTTTACAGAAGGTAGCAATGATACATTTCTTTGCAGTTAATTTAATTCCACTTTGAATATATTACTAATTTGCAAAGCTAAACCCTTGGTAAAGTTGGTCAGAGTCACTAATAAATTCAATTGGTCATGCTACTTCCTAAGTAAAATATCTAAAGAATTTGTATACAGGAAATTTATTTTTTTGTTACAATTGACATCAAGGATCTGTTTTCTGTCATACCACATGATTTAGGATTGGACTGGTTTTATTTTATACTTATTTATGCCAGTTTTCTAGCTTAGGACATGACAGAATGCTTACTATTAGAACCTTGATGGAACTTGTATTGGATAGTGACATCATTATTTTTGAAAAGCAACTGTTTAAACAAAGTACAGGGATAGCCATGTGTGTGCGTGTGTGTGCGTGTGTGTGCGTGCGTGTGAGTGCCCCCATATTTGCCAACATTGTTGTAGCATTTTGAGAGACAGAGTATGTCTTGCACAGCCCTTTTTCTGGCAATTGAACATATTATGGTCATTACCTTGACGACATTATTATTTTTTGGAAAGGTAACAAAGTTGACTTGGAAAGATTTTTCGAGTACCTTAACGAGACCACAAGTTGTTTGGAATTTACTATTACTACTGGTATTGATCAGGTGAGTTTTTTTGATATTTCTGTCCTTAAAGATAGGTACAATAAGGGGTTCCACACCACAATTTATAGGAAACCAACTTACTCTAAAGAGTTTATTACACTTTGACAGATAGCACCCTTTACATCAAAAAAGTCCCTTGTCAAAGGTCAAGGGGTCAGACTGGCTAGAATGATTACTGAGAGTGAAGAATTTTTAAAACAAATTGACATTCTGTGGAATATGTTAATTAGGAGAGAGTACTCTTTAGTTTTTTTTTTTGAATGAGATCTTCCAAGAAGTTATTAATAAGAGAAACAATGGACAGTACTTTCCTCTTTTGGGTACAGCGTATAATTTAAATGCAAGCAACCATATACGAGAGAGGCAAGAGTTCAATAAAGCCATTGTTTTAACTTACAACAAGCAGTTTGTAGGACTGAGGGACATCATTTATCGTAACTGGAATGTATTTGGTATTGAGAAAGAATACACTAATATTGTGGGTACAGTTCCAAAATTTGTTTATAGAAAAGACACCAATATAAAAACTTTGATAGAAAGAGGTAATGATACGGTAAAAATTAAGGGGAGTATGTCTAGGTGTGGTTACTGCTCTCAATGTAAATATATGTTGGAAACTGACATTATTAATATTCCCAATGTCAGTAGATTCACTTTGCATAAGAAATTTAATTGTAATAGTAAGACAGCGATTTATCTAGCTTTATGTACATAATGCCCTTGTTTTTATATTGGAAAAACTGTTAATGCAATTAGGTCTAGAGTATGCCAGCATTATCGTGACATTCTCAACAAAGACATCAAAAATGCCCCAGCTACATGTTTCTGCCCATGAAGGGCATGGCTTTAAGTTTAGCATTATTGATCAAGTAACCCTGAGGGACAGAGGGGGACCAGTAAATGACTACTTAGAATATAAGGAACTCAAGTGGCAGCTTAGAACCAATGCAGGTACATTTCCTGGGTTAAGTAGCTCTGTATCTATTAGCTCTATTTTTAGATTAAAAGCTGAATTTTTTTATAATATGATTATTTATGGTAGGAAGTTTTATATTTTAAATAATTTGCATTACTATTCTTGTTTGACTTGTGTATTTCAACCTATGTTAAAGTGTTATGGGTTGTCAATCAAACATTTGTATTGTACTTATGAAGATTTTTTTAAAACAAGGTGTTTTTAAGTGCTAATTAGTATCTTAATGATTTGATTAGTTAACTATGGAGGCTATAAAAAGGTTGGGAAGTTTTGCTGAATTGCATTCTGATGAAGTTTCTTATTCATTGAAACAAAAGTGCTTAATACATTTTTGTGGATTGGTTCCTGGTTCCTGTTTGTTGTTTACATACTAAACAGCATTATATTATATAATTGGTTAGAACAGGCCAAGAGAATAAAGGATTGATAACTACTTTTGACATGGATGGAACACCTTTAGTTATTATTGGGTCAGATATAAGGATTTCCTGACTACTGTTGTTAAAAGATGCTCAATGGCTATGGAGTTGTCTATGAAGTTAATGAGATCTCTGACATACAGATGTCTGGAGTAGGGTGCTGTCTATATTATAAGCTGTTGTAGGTATTTGTTTACAGAAATTAGCAATGATACATTTCTTTGCACTTAATTTAATTCCACTTTGAATATACTATTAAATTGCAAGGTTAAACCCTTGGTAAAGTAGGTCAGAGTCACTAATAAATTCAATTGGTCATATATCTGTTTAGTTTCTAATGAAAGATATCCAAAATTGTACTGTCTACTTTAAAAAATTGACTTTTTGCTTTAAGGATAACACACAGCTGGAGAAAAGGCCTTAAATGCTGACTTTTTGAGCTGCAACATTTCTCTATTTTGATGATTGGTGAAAAACAACAGGCTGTTTCAGTTATAAAAGTATGCAAGTGTGATCAGTTTGGATCCTCAAGTTCTCCTCTGTCTTCTGACATATCAGAAAGGTAATTTAGATATAATAACATGAAATTATCTATAAAGGAATGTCAGATAAATGCATACACGGAGGAGAAGGAAGATGTGGTAATAAATGATGAAAGTTTGTGCAGTTTAGTTCTGCAGTCCTACAGTGCATTTCTAACTATTACTAACTTCTGAGACTTCCAGTTTGTTTCACAAGATCTCTTGGAGTTAATTGCAAATGCATTAAATAATAATTGGCAGCTTTGTGTTTTGTACTTCTGCTTGTAATTTGCAAGCTAGATCACTCCAAAGTTTAGGTATGCACGTTCTTGAACATGAGAAAATAACTTCCAGTCTAAAAGACCTGCATAATAAAATGTCACCAACAGTAAATCCAATATTATTCCTATGTTCTCTAAACTCTGCTAACAGCTAAATATTAAGAATAATGTGTAACATCCGATACAGTTAAGCAGCATTGTTACTATTCATTGCAGATTATTTTGATTTTCTAAGAATCGAGTACTTTTACTCAAAACAGCTGCATGGTCTTTTGTTTTATTCCAAGTACTATGGTATGTCACATATAATCAAAGATAGCAGAACACATTGGTTAATTTTTAAATACTACGGACCTATAATGTTAGGATTTCAGTTTTGTGTCTTCTGGGAAAAATGTACATATTCCATTATGTAATTCCAAATAAATAACCACATTGAAAATAGTGAATATTTGAATTTTGCAGATGTGTTCCCCCATTAATTAGATTCTTACAAAGGGCTAGAATCTTGTGATGAGTTTCTGAGTTTCTCAGAAGGTCACAGGCCTCTCTCTGAAGAATTAAAGAGCTGTGATGGTTCTTCCTGCATAAACAGTATGGTAGCTGCTAATTGAGTAATCAGTAGTTGTGTTTCACTTAGAGTGGAGAACGACTAACTGATAAGACTATCTTTTCTAGAGCTTCTCAGTAACTAGAGAGGCGCATAGCAGACTAATTAGAAAAACAAAAGGGAGGAACACTTTATTGATATAATGCTTACTGCAGCTATACTATGCTGAGCGCAAAATAAAATATAATGTAGCACAGAAAGAATAAAGTAACAGTCATGTACGGAAGAGATCACATCTTAAACCATACAACATTACTTTTATTTTCAAACAAAAGTAATCATTCAAAGCATTTTTTTATTATTTGATTTGGAAGTACATTTTCTGACTTTCTGATTCTTGTCTTTTCCCACCTTTCCTTTTTTTTGATTTCTGCTGTTTTCTTATAGGATCCAAACAGTGTCTTGAAATTATTTTTTTTTTGGAAAAATCCTAATTACGTATTTACATATAAATGCATACATATATATTTGTTTTCTGCCATATCTAGAATTTGTGCTTTGTTTTCTCCATTACTAATGGATTTGTAGTTTTCAAAACAGTAGTAACTTGCATTTTAAAGGAAATACTATTCTAACATTTTTTTGCAAATACAAAAGAATATACCTCCACAGTCATTGTGTATAATGTTTATTGGTACCTGCTTTATTATATATTTGTATATCTTTCTATCAGTAGCATTGTTGCCTCACAGCAAGAGGAACTCCCATTCGAGTCTCGGCTGGAGCGCCTTCTGTGTGGAGTCTGCATGTCCTCCCTGCGGTCGAGTAACGTTCGAAAGACATGCGTGAATGGGCGTGCCTTCGATGAAGGTTGGGCACCGGGCTGGCAACTTGACACCGTAAAAATCTGCTGCCAATCATTAGTGGACTGGAGTTCTGCTGTAGCAACCCCTAAACGGGAAAAAGCCGAGAGAAAAAGATATCTTTCTATCAGTGCATGTGTGTGTGTGTGTGTGTGTGTGTGTGTGTGTGTGTGTGTGTGTGTGTCTCTTTATATATGATTACTACTTACTTAACTTTTTCATTCATTCTATTTCTCTTTTATATTGTACTTAAAATGCCAGTAATGAAAAGTCAATATGTCAGTGATGCTCAAGGGACAATCTTTGTGGTCCTCTTTTTAAGAAAGAAACAGATTTATTTTATTCATTCATTCATGCACAGGTCTGTTGACCCTTTCCAAGAATATTCAGTGCCCATTCGGCAATTAGAACATAATACAATCACAGGGAATAGTATAAACAATGGCTGAAACATAGACACAAAGTTATAGGAATACCTGGCTGATAAAAACTTGAAAGGGAAATGTACTTTAGGAAGAAACAAAGGATGCAGACAAATCCATTACTGACAGAGGGGATAGTAGAAAACATTGTGCTAAAAGTTATATTTTGCAACATTTTCTGTGGCTTCCCCTTTTTATCGCTCTTAATGGACTTGTAATGTCCACTAGGACAATGTTCTAAAACATGTAAATACAGTATAATGCATAAGTAAGACTTTCTGCTGATGCAGAGATAATGACTTCAAAATGTGCTTGAATAATTTGATATTAAATGCCTAAATGTATCGGTGCCATGAGCTGGTTGTTTACCCTTCTTATTCATGGCTACATCTAACAGATTGTTCCATCTATACTCTTTGGATTTTTGTAAGTTTGACAGCATTTTCTTCACCTACCCTACTTGATTATATAGTACCATGAGGTAATACCGCAGAACAGATGGAATGTCAACATAAGGTGCATTATGAGTTCAGTGTACACTCTGAACTCCATTTATGTAGATGATTATCAGACAATTAATCCACTACATGCCAATATGAAGCAATGCTTTTCACTTTTCTATGGTGAAAGCTGTACTTTCTAATAAATGATGCAATCTCTAGAGAAAAAGAGAAGCCAAGTGCCTTAATTATTATCTGGCTCACTAGAAAATAACCAGAAAAAGTCAAAAGTCACTGTATTCTTTTGTGCTGACTTTCCTTTTTAGAAAGGTGCATCTTTATGCCCTGTGATTTAATCAACATTTAGCTGACATATTTCTAAAGCCTCTAGAGAGCATGAAAATGTTAATGTTTGTTTCTTTTATCATTTGCCTGAAACTGGACTCCGTGTTCTCATTAGCTTTTGATTTGTACAGAGCCAACACCATCTCAAGCCTGGATGTTTCTTGTAATACAATGTTAATCACATCTTTGCATAAGTCTGTTTACCTGAACATTATTAACTGTGATTGTTCTTATACCCTGAGTCATTGCTGCTACTGCCTCTGTGTCTCCAGGACTATGTTAATGAAATGTGATTCCTATGATGACAGTAAGCTAGATAGATAATTAAATAATAAATATATCATGCATTCCTTTAAAAAATACATAAAGTTGAGATCTGCAGATACGCCCAAACAAAGTTGTTAAAAAAGCTAGTCTTTTATCCCCCATTTTAGAGCTGGAAGTGGTTGGACTATACTCTCTTACTTAAAAGTCCCACATTTAAACAAAAAACAAATACCATTTTGCATCAGCCTTATATTAAATCATCTTGACAGAATGTTTTTGGTTAATTTTAAGGGTTGCTTGTCTTCCTATCTGAATATATTCCATTTGGACAGAAGAGTTGAACAGATGTGCCTTTCTTGGATGAAGTTGCGGATAACATTTGCTTCAGGCCACTGTTACTCTTTGCAACATTTTCTTTGGCTTCACTTTCTTCCTGTCTCCCCATATCAGCTCACATCTACCATTTAAATAAGGTAGATGAGATAAATGAGCAATTTCAGCCATGATGTCACTCTTGTGAAGAGATGCACACACCGAATAAGATGGCCTTTGAAAGCTTCTCACAACTCTTTGTTTTTTCAGATAATCTCTTAAAACACTTACTGTCTCTGACTGGAGAAAATCCTTTTACAATTTTTTTATTACTTACCCTGGGATTTCTCACCGAGCTCATTGTAGTCTCTAGGGATGTTTATGCTTCGGCATGACAACACATTAGCTCTTAATCTCTGCTGAATGTTCACAAAAAGGACAGCAGACAACAGGATTTCTTTAATACAGACCTGTGTTTAACGTGACACTAGAGTGCAGGAATTACTGGCAAATGCTTCCTCCTTGTCTGTGCATCTGACAAGTTTCAGAGTGAAATTTCTGTGTAGTGTCCTCCAGTACGTGCGTGCTTAGTCCCAGGTGGGTTCTTCTGATTACAGTTCAGATGTTCTTCTTCACATTCTGCTGCTAACAAATCTCACTTCCTCACTCATGTACATTAATTTAAACAGTGGAAAACCTTTTGTCTGGGCTACAGACACACACTTCTACCTGCACACCTCTACATGCTGACCTACTTGTTAATAGTGCCTTCAGTATCTGTGTTTCGCGGAATGCATTCATTACCCTTTATAACAGTGCCGTTTCCTCTCATTGCTGTTTCAAGCCATTTCTCAAGCTCCAGCAGCCTCACAGTCCTACAAGCTAGTGTACTCACCCACGCTTTACCACCACTTATGTTACGTGTCTCCGGTGCTCTTTTCTTTACCACAGCACCAGTATATTACCAGGGGGAGTGGAGCTTGTTAGTGTTGCATTAGGTTTATTTCATATTAAAGCAATACATGTGCTTGCAGTAATAATTCACAGTAGAACCTTCACACTTCTGTTTTCACAGTACTATGGGCTTTCCAGTTTTTTTTTTGACTCGTTCTTCATCTGAGACTATTTCTTTGCCCTACATTATTTTGTATGGTCCACTCTGTAGTGTCACACTATCCACTGAATGCATTGTCTGCAACACTGATTTTTTTTCCACATTTGGTTTGTCACATATCTTACATGCTCACCTGTCATAATCTCTATTCCTGAAAGGACAAATACCTATTGACCTATAGCTGTTAGCATTTCTTCCAGCCATGCATAATTTTCTGCTATACAGTTGCCCAAATGAGTGTGTAGTTTATTAAGGTACTTGCTTCTGTTCACGTTAATTCATTTGCATATGCATTGTAATTATATTTTCCCTGGGCTACTACAGAAATTGGTTAACTTGTGATCAGTATTCTACCCTGCTTAACAGGTGTCGAATAAATAAATGCTTTATTCCATTCTTTGGTCCCCTCAAATTGTCTATGTTATAATCGTAGTTATTCTCATTAGGACTAATATATAATTATTGACTATGGGATGGGTAAGGCCACTCTAACATCAAACAAGATATGTTATTTCAAACACCTAAAGGGAAATTTGCTAGGTTTAAAATGGCCTGCATGGACATATAGTCTTGTATTTACCTATGCACTTATGAACTTATGACAAGGAGCTTAGCAGTAACGAAATGGTAATTAAGTTCCATCAGTATGCATATATTTTTGTTTCTCTGTACTCCTGCTGTATTGCACTAAAGAACTTTGCATCATAATCACTGGAATAGATGGTGGTGTGTGTGTATAGGAGTGAATCTGCTGAAACGTGTGTGAGTTATTATATATAATTCTATTGAAAATGATTCAAGCAAAATTCTAGTTTAACAAAAGATACCACTGATATGAGTCACTGAAGTCATAGCACATAGCAGGAAAACTAACGTTTTACTACCCATTAAGCATTTGTGCTCAACTTAAAAGTATTGGACCATCTATAGTGACTGTCATACAATTAGCATGTTAGAGATTAGGCCGCATGAAAGGGTAATTTGTATTTCATTATAAGGAAAATAGGTCACAGTGTGTGAAACAGTCTGCATAAAGTGTGTGGGCAGTCAGACAAAAAATGAAATGTGATCCTTTTCAGCATTTTGCCAATCGGTGCAAACACCACTTTCCTTTCCAACCAGAATGTCAAAAGATTAAGTATACTGGACTCTGTTCTGTAGAGTACCTCAGATCCAGATCTTAGTCAAGGGGCCCTTTAGGCAGATTAATGGACTTCTTCCCCAACCATACCAATAACTCATTTATTCATTTTATTTTATATTTGTTAACTGGGAAAGTCCGACTTAGAACGAGCCAATTTTAAGCGGAGGCCCAGGGAGAAATGCTCCAGACACATGTCTTTATAACTCATTATTTGGTTGTCTCTCTCCAGCTACCATAAAACACTGTACAAACCTGTCAGTGTGCTCATTAATGTGGTTTACTTTTACAATGATCCTATAGATTTGGGTTTAAGTACAACCTTTTACTTCAAATTTTACTGCAAAACACTCTGTGGATGAAAACAGACTTAGCATGGGCAAAAGTAAACTTCTCTTCCCTCGTATTTATTGAATATGCATCTGGCAACCTGTTAAACTATAACAGATGTGCTGGGATTGGTAGTCAAACAGCCCATAGTGAAGCACAGATTTTTAGCTATGTTAAGGAATATGTGCCAGGATTTGCTAATAGTCTGGGACAGAAAACTGGATGAAAATGTCCCTTTTTAGGAGTGACCCAAGAGCACAGTCTGGTAAAGTAACTTGGTCAGAGTCACACAAAAGTCAATCAAAGGGAATCAAACCTTACAGTGTAAGAAGCTGCTCCTAAGTAACTCATAACCTTACTAGTCTGCATTATGTGTCAGACAAACTGCTGTAGCACAAACATAGCTCATTTTACACCCACATGCCTGCTAAAAAACAAGCAAAATAAAACATGTATTTATAGTTAAATATCAATAATTAACTTGTAGATTTCATGTCATCCAGTTTATTCAGAGCCAAATTATAAACACGCTGTCAGTTAACAGAACAAGAAAAACAATACCCATAGCCAAAGAACACACCTCATGTGATGATACTCCTGTTTGCTACAACTGATCTCTTTCCTCACACCATAATGACTTTGAGATGTAAGAACCAAGTATTTTCTTCTACACACACACACCCGCACACAAACATACACACACACACACACACGCGCACACACACACACACACACACACACACACACACACACACACACACACACACACACACACACATTTACACAAGTATTCCATGTGTGTGCGTGCACAGGTGTGACCATCAGTTATAGCATCTTGTTCGACTGCATACCAATCAGATGTTCTTGCAAATACCCTATAAGTGTATTTCAGCTGGCGGCAGTGAGAAGAATATGGAGCATCCCTCTGCACCCCCAATGCCCTCCCAACCTCTTAACTCAAAAATCAGAGGCAAGCAACCAAATCAGGAACAGATTTTACATGTTGATCTTACATACTTAGAAAGTGCGAGCATAGCAAACTTTGCATTAGCAACCATTTCCTGAATTTTGAAAATGTAATGAGTGACAGTGTTGACCAGCTGCAATTATCAGTAATTAAAAAAAGTTAAAAAATAACAGAGCATAAATTAATTGCCCAATATGAATTCTTTGATCCCCCCCACATTCCCAAACCCCACAAATTCAAAGAATGTTGGAAACTGACTAACTTTAACTTTGAGACTTTCAACAATTCTCTCTCAGCAATTGATTGATCCAGTCTTCCCACATTACCTCTCAATGAAGCAGTATCATACTTTAACTCCATCTTCTTTAACATACTCACCTCCCTTGCTCCTCTACGCACTATTAGAGTTAAGTCCCACATCACCCCTTGGCTCACCAACATAACTCGGTCTCTAATTCATAAAAGAGATGCAGCTTGGAAACTTTGGTTGAAGACAAAATCTCCCTCACACTACCAAACTTATAGACAACTCAGAAATCTCACTAAGAGAACATCAATAATGATAAAAATAATTTTTACCTTCAGCCCCAGAGTGCACACTCCAGAAACCCCAAGAATTTCTGGAACAGCATGAACCAAATACTCCACCCTGGTAATCCTACAACATCCAAACCCTCCCCCAACAACACACCCCTTGAAACTGCATCCATCTCCAACTCTTTCTTTGTTGACACCATAAGCAAACTTATGCAGTTCCCTGACCAGCCCTACCAC
>NC_056739.1:1875403710-1875427983 GCF_019279795.1 Protopterus annectens
TGAACCTTGATAGCTGAATAATTCATCCCATTGTCAAAAAAGGAGGCCGGAAATTAAAGAACACAGACATCAGGGTAGAGAAAGGCTCCAGGTCTCTCCGGATGGTCCAGATTGAAAAAATCTTTTTCCATTTAATTTTTGTCAGTTTTCCAAGTAGAGACCTTTTGAGAAGGTAAGAGAATACTGCAGACTAGGGAAGAAAGCCTGTACTGTCTTGCTATCACTGGAGGTGGAGAAACCATGCTGTCAACTTGAGACCATTGATATCTGGATGTGTCATTCCTGATGAGGGAGGGAGAGAGTGTCTGGAGAGGATCAATATCCAAGGTGGATGCAGCAGATGAGGCCACAGGAAGAGAAACCAAACTAAACAAGGCCAGAGAAATACAATGAGGATAAGTGTGCTCTTCAATCAGAATGCATTCTGTAAAAAATTGTGAATTAGAGGAGACTGGAGGAATAATTGTGGACTAGAGCATCTCTGGGTGACTCCCCAGTGGAGAGACCAGAGAAAAGAACCTACCACACTATACCTCTCAACCTCTTAGTGCAAGAAATCTGGACAAAGCCAGAAAGAATGGGGGGGACAAAGGCCCAAAAATAGGGACAGAATTTAAATATTGTTCCTATAAACTTAGAAAGTTGCTAAAATAAAAGGCTTTGTATTATTACATATTTTCTGAAGGATATAAAGCCTGAAACTCAAATGTCTGCCTTTATTTAGTATTATTTAGTGACATCAGTATTCCATAATTTACCACAAATCCACACATTTTATAAGGAACAGACCAAAAATATTTGGCAAAAATCTAAACATTCTGCGAAAATCTGTACAGTTGAGAGGTAGCCACACATGACGTTGTGGGGAGATGTAAAAAGATTGCAGCATGGCTGACACCATCTACAGAAAGTTCTCTCTACAACTTTGACATATAGAGACCATTTGTCAGGCAGCAGAATGGGCATGCTTAGTTTGTCTGCAAAGCAAACATGTTGGCTTCAGAATGTGTGTTTCCATCAGAAAGCGGCCAAAAGAGATCTCCCATTGTCACACTCCCATTGCTTCTTGACATACTAAATGCTAAGATCTGGTTTCTCCCTGTTTGTTGACATACCAGACTACTGACATATTGTCCATTTAAGTTGCAATCATCCCCAAGGAGTGAGCAACTTGAAAGGCCTGCAGTGCTAGGAGGACTGCTGTTATTTCCAGTATACTGATATGTGAATTGGCTTCTTCTGTGGACCATGTACCTTGGACTGTTCTTCCCAAGAAATGCATAGGCTTCTAGGTGTAAGGACAAGTGCCCCAGACTGCATCCAGAGTACAGCTGCCATGCAACCTTTCAGGAATGTTTGTAGAGTTTATCTAAGAGCATATCCATGAAACCCTGGATGTTCTTCATGTTTCACTGTTGCAGTCATCACAATTGGGTTATCTGCTTGCAGTAGCCCTCAGTCGGCCTGATTAACAAAGTCTTGGGTCCTGCATCGGTTGCTGTCCCTTCTTCCTAGACATCAGGTCATCAGGGGTATAAAACATGCAGCCGACACCATTACATCAGTCTTTCTTGCTGAGCGGTGCCCGAAGCCGAAGCAGTTCGCAAGTGCCGGTCGGCTGACTCCTGAAATTTTCATTTTTGAGTTTCAGAACCGAAGTCTTCAATTAAAGCTAAGTACCCCATTGGGGAAACTTCTTTTGCTCCTTACCGATGTCAGTAAAAGTTAATAATCGCATTACTTGTGGAAAGCAAATACCTCATAAAAATTTTCATTCATACTGTATTCCTTGCCTAGGCCATGACCACAATGTACTTTGCTGTCAGTTTTGTGCTTTATTTAATCAATGCAATATCCATCTTCAGTATATTTTTGCCTCTAAATATTTTGGTTCTCGGTTCAATTATCCAGAAATGTCATCAGTAAGCCATCCGACTACCGGAATTCAGAAAAAAATGCAAAGATAAAGACAGGGACAGGCTGCCTAGGTCCAAAGCTGCTGACGACGCTTCTCCTAAGCCAGTTGCTAGTTCACCGGTATTCAGTGAGGCACTTTTGTAGCCCCTGATACCAGCTACTTCTGATTCGCAGGCATCTACTGAGACCCATTTGGAGTCCGGTATGCACACGAGATGCTTCAGCTTTGGAACCTGCGGATGTCTCTACCTTGGATGGGTCCGGAGCCGCTGTGCAGGCACCGGCTTCTGAGGATGTATTCAGGCCTACGGACTTGCATATTAAACTGATGCCTCCTTCTTCTTTAAGGCCTAAATCTCGAACCATGCCTAGAAAACCGACGCCAAGGTCGCATGCTCAGGCCTCTATGCCTAAAAAACAAATGATAAGAATGGCTGAAGATCTTATAACTTTAATGAGGGGAAACCAACCACTCTCTTCCAAGAGACCTAGGACTAAAATTGTTTATGAATCTTCTGACCAGGGTTCTGATTTTTCTGATGATTTGGATTTACCCTTATCTACTTATGAGGATTCTGATGCAGTGGACTCTATTCCCTCTGCTTCTCCTCCAGATAATTTTTCTTTTGGTGAAACCTTGCGCACTCTAAGGGAGCATTCCACTGTGAAAGCCAGAATTTTTCTGATTCGAAAAATAGGCTTAGGGATTTCTTAGCATAGGCCTTTAGCTATACCTCCTGTACAAGACATTGTTGATGATGCCTTTTTGGAATCTAGTTTGGCCCCTGATTCTTTGCCTCCTGCTCACAGAAAACCTGACAGATATTACAGGGTTCCTGACTCTCACAAGTTCCGTTTTAAAAATCCTATTGCAGATACAGAGACTATTTCACAGGGACCCAAGGACATTAAGGCCTCTACTGCCAAAAACCCTACCCCTTCTGATAGAGACTCCAGGGTGCTGGATAGATGGAGTAAGAAGGTTTACACTTCTGCAACCTTGGCCATTAGGGCCTTAAACTGTCAGTTTTATATGTTAAAGTATCAACAATATATTACTGTATTGCTTAAACAGAAAATGATGTTGATTCCTGACTGTGCTGAAAATAAGGAATTACAGGATTTAATGCATTCTGCTGAACAGGTTGGAAAACATACTTTGCAATGTGGGTTTGATTCTTTAGAGGCCTCTTGCAGGTCTGCTGTCACTGGCTCTGAACTCAGAAGACATTCTTGGCTTAAGGAGCAATCTTTGCCTGAACATGTTAAAGCTAAACTGTTGGATGCTCCTTTAAATCAGGACCGCCTGTTTGGCAACAAAGCTGAGGAAGTTCTTAATAAGATGGAGATAAAGCTAAATCTATGCAAACTGTTAAAGATTTCTTACAAGTTCAGCCTCCAAGATTTAGTAGGTATTGACCCTCTAAGAACTGGTCCTTTCCAACTCCTTCCAGGCCTTCTCAATTCAAACCCAGACACAGCAGAAATCCCAGGTTTCAGTCCCAGGGTACACACAAGACTAAGCAGTGGGTGGCTTCCGCTTCCAAATCTGGGAGTAGTAAGACTCCCCCCTATGGAAAACTGTATCAATGAATTGATTTTAAAACTTCCAAGCTCTTTTCAACTGAATGCTCCTTTAGGGGGAAAGATTGGTCTGCAGGCCAAAAACTGGGAACTCATTACCCAGGACAAATAGGTTTTAAATAGTGTCCCAAGGATACAGATTTCACTTCCACACATTACCAATGCCAAAGGTTGGCCAGGTCTATCCCCAAATCAGTAGGCAGAGGCTCAAAAGCAAATATTCTCTCTTTTAAACATAAAGGCTATTCAAACTGTACCAGAAGAGGAAAATGGACAAAGTTTCTACTTAAGACTTTTCCTGGTACCCAGAAAAGACAAGTCATGGCGTCCCATTCTGGACCTGTCTACTCTAAACACCTTTTTTGTGATTCCAAAATTCAAGATGCTGTTTCTTCACCAGTTGCTTCCTATGCTAGGAAAAGATGCCTGGATGGTAGCACTCGATTTAAAGGAAGCATACCTGCACATCCCAATCAGGGAATCTTGCAGAAGATACCTACGGTTCAAAGCAGGCTACAATCCAGACAGCTACAATCACTACCAGTTCTCTGCACTGCCCTTTGGCTTATCTACTGCACCCAGGGTATTCACAAAGTGCCTAGCCCCAGTCATCACATTTTGCAGGCAAAGAAATATTCAAATATACCCATACCTGGACGATTGTTTAATTCAGGTAGAAAGTCAGGACATAGTTTTGAATCATCTGACCTTTGTACAAAGGGTGCTAACTTTTATGGGGTACACCGTAAATGAAAAGAAATCACACCTGGTACCCTGTCAACAAATCATATTCCTGGGACCAAGCTTGAATACAACTTCCCAGATGGCTTTCTTCATGCCAGAGAAACAAATTCATTTGACAACCTACTTCAAGCAAGTGTCCACAAAAACCCTACTATCTGCAAGGCAAATACTACAAGCCTTGGGGTTCATGGTCTCCTGCATTCTTCTAATTCCATATGCAAGACTGCATATGAGGAAACTACAATGGTATCTAAAAAGCCTATGGTGTCAGCATTCTCAGGATCTAGAAGCAATGATTCCTATCATATCTTGCCTATGCCTAGAGTTTCATGCCATGGAAGAAGGGACAGCAACCGACAGAGGACCCACGACTTTGTTAATCAGGCCGACTGAGGGCTACTGCAAGCCGATAGCCCATTTGTGATGACTGCAACAGTGAATACACTTGAACATCTACATTTATGGTTTGTACACAACTGTACTTTCTACAGGCCAGCTCTTCTGCGAGGGCAGTGTCTTCCATTAGAGTTTCTACCTCAGCCCCAGGGAGAACTGTCTCCTCAAGAGTCTTGGAAAGGCCCTTGGAACTTGTGAAACCACATCTTCTTACCATGTTGTTGATTCCAAGAGAATGATCACCGAGGGGTAGAGAAATGGATCCCAATGGCAGACAAGGTCTTTCAATCTTGTTCTCTTTTGGAGAGCATTTCCTTTACTTTGGGGTCAAATAAGGATGTTTCATCAAAAGAAGCACTGATGAACAAAGGTATCCTAAGCAGCATGAAATAGCAGCCTCATGGATGGATTAGAAATGGACTGAAGGGTGGCTACTACCTGTGATGAAACTTTCTTCTGGTCTTCCACATACATGGATCCAGAAAGAGATTTGGATAGCTCCTTCGTCAAATCTCTTTGCAGTCTAGTAAAGTGTGCCAGGTAATTTAGTGACTATAGGGCAAAGGTTGCTTTGAAGTCTAGTAAAGTGTGACAGGTAATACAGTAACTACAGGGTAAAGTTGCTGAGACATAAGCATGCTTGTCAAATAGTGGATGGCTAGATGAGTTCTGATCTGCGAGTTCTTTTTTAGTGGCTGCTGCTGCAACAACCAGAGCATATACAGGGACTCTATTGCTAGACTTCTAGGGATAGGATCTATGTTATCCAGCTCCTTCTGTGCAGTGTGAGACTAGGTTTATCAACTCATCAGCCAGTCAGACTAACCAAGTTGTAGATGGGCCAGACATGAAAACCTCCAGCAACACTGACTTCTCCTCTAAAAGTGATTTGGAAGACCACCCACATTTTTGCTTGAGAAGTTCCAGAATCTCTCCAAAGCATATGCAGTCAGGATCTGTGGGAATCCTCCCCTCCATCAAAGTTGTGGTATCCACACTGAGAGAATCTATGTATCTCTTTTTATACATTCTCTTTCTATGGACCTCATCAGTGGGATGGTCTCATGAGGTATTGGAAGTAATAGGGGAGTCCTGAGGAAGGACTGACTGAAGGCGTGATTGGGTTGACTGTCCCATTAGTGAAGACCTGAGAATTTCATAGGCCAAACTAAATAGAGGAATACAAATGGGATCCATGGGGGTTAAGGATGCCCTGTATGTTGGTAAAAAGAAGCCCTTCTCCACTACCTCAAAGGAAGAAAGGTCAGGGGAAGCAGCAAATGGTCACACCTAAGTCAAAGCAAACTGTGTTATTTGCACCCTGAATCCCCATAAACCACTGCTTAAAGAGGGAGACAGACCTGAGATGTCCAGTGCAGAGACTTCAAGGGGCAAGGATGGCTTTAACAGCTTTGGAGTTGACTCTAAATCCCCAGAACTGGTGCCAAAGCTTCAGCTCTGAGAATCATCTTGCTCCTAAACGTTCAAAACTGGGTGACTCAGGAACATGATCAGAGTGGAAGATCCAGCTAGGAGACTTTTGAATATATCAGATCCAAGTGCATGAAATCACAGGTCTGGTCAGAGAAGGAGCTATCACTTGAAGCTGGGTGGAGGTCAGGTCCAATGGAGAGCGAGATGAGACCACCTGCATTTGTGTCTGAGCTCTGAGGAACTTCCTCATCATTCTGTCCACCTCTGCTTCAGATAGGCTCCTCAAGGACCTAAGAGAGGAGCTGGTTGAAGATAGTCTGGAGAGTCTCCTTGGCATTTCCTGCAAGAGATGAAGCCAAGGAAATATCAGCTCCAGAGTGAAGCATTGAGACCAGGTCTGAGGTGACTTAGCGTTTGAAGAGCTAGGATCCAAGGAAGCTGGATCCTAATGTTTTGAAATTTTCTTGAAGATGATTTGGGAGAACAGTCAGTTGAATGATTCTTGGAAGTCTTTCTCCTTAGGAGATGAGTCAGGCTTCCTACTATCAAACATTTATTAGTAGGTTGAGCACCAGCAGACAATGAGAAAGAAGAGGAAGAAGAAGAAGAAGAAGAAGAAGAAGAAGAAGAAGAAGAAGAAGAAGAAGAAGAAGAAGAAGAAGAAGAAGAAGGAGGCAATAGACCCTTCAAAACCAATGTATTCCATCCGTCACTCAGTGCCTTATAATTAAACCTCAGAAATAGGACATTTTATGTCCAAATAGGCAGCACCCAGGGAATAAATGTACTCCCTGTAGGCATCTGAATTGTGATCTTATGCCCACAGTAAATGCACTTTTTTGAAGCCCATAGCCTTGCCAGACATATTGATAAAGAGTGAAGAAAAAGAGTCAAGAAAAAAATAAAGTCTGTTTTTTTTTTTTTTTTTTGGATAGGAAGAGATAGAAGTGAAGATACCAACAATTTTACTGAGGAAAAATACCCTACATGGGGTAAGAAAAGCAAACAGGAGAAGAATACCAGTAATGATACTTAAAGGTACTTAAAGGCCTACCCCTAAACAGGTAGGCAAGTGTGAAAAAAAATAGTCAGGCTAATCTCCTGCATATCCACAAAACAGACAGTACCAGAATTACCCATTCTAAAGACTTAAACCTTGCCTGTAATATAAATAGGACCTGCTGGAGAGATAGGTATGTATCCCAGAGGCTGCCCCGTCTATGGAGCAGGCTCCCCATTCATGTGAAGCAGAGTTCCTTCCTAATCCAATTCAAGTGCAGCTTGGACAATTGGATGGAAAACTGGAAATTCATCCATGGTTTGGCACCTATGCCTCTGATGCAAACAGGTAACCTGTAAATGGTTCATCTCCCAGGCCCATGCTTACACTTATCAAGAGTATCAGAACTCATCAGAGATTTGGGATGCATGGCTAGGCTTAAAAAGGCCATTGTG
Organism: Protopterus annectens; assembly: GCF_019279795.1. Taxonomy (NCBI): domain Eukaryota; kingdom Metazoa; phylum Chordata; order Ceratodontiformes; family Protopteridae; genus Protopterus; species Protopterus annectens. Next base: position 1,875,411,241 of record NC_056739.1, read on the forward strand.
GTCGTTAGCCTAGTAAACACCTATGAACCTATAATGGAAAGAAACCTGAAAACTATAAGAAAAGGTTAAGTGAGGAAGGGTGATAAAGATCAGCAGAAGAAAATTCTGAACAACTGACAAAAAAGACATATCCTTCACCCTAAGTCTCAAGAGTAGAAGTTCAATGACTGAACAATATGGTGCAAATGAGAGATGAAGTATGCTAGGGTGACAGGACATTATGGGTAAAGGGAGGAGTTTGAAAGTTAGATCCATGAATCTAGTAAAAGCAGCCAAGCTGGATCCAAGATTGGATCCGAGACCCATGATATGAGGAATGAATGAAAATGACAACATCAGATATATCCTTTATAACAAATATGCGATAACAGACAGCCTGTTAAAGTTATCACTGTCTGTCTCCAATGATTCATACATGTATGCACACATGCACATGTATGCAAATGCTCTCTCTCTCTTACACACACACACACACACACACACACACACACACACACACACACACACACACACACACAAACACACATACACACACACACACACTTGTTTATTATTTCGCATTTTTCAACTTTATCATTTTAATTTTATGATCACTAAACAGCATTGTTTAGTGATCATAAAAAAATGGCAGCTATATAGTTTTAAACTTCACAGCAATGAACTTGTTTTTCAGTGGGAACTACCTGTACGTGAACATACTGGAAAGTGTTCATTCTCCATGCAGTCTGATGGTGTACAGGATGCCCGTTGTCTACTAGATTTTATTGAGTCTGTGCATCTTCCTGTGCTCAGGCCACCAACAGATTATTTTAAGCAATGAATTTCAGACTGTAAATGGTCATTGAATGCCTTTTTATCAGGCATGGGTCTCCTATAAGAAAAATCAAATCTACAGAGAAAGAGAGAGAGAAAGAGAAATATGCAATGGAGTTTGACTGTAAGACAACCCATTAGGGCCCTTAATGCCCTTTTATGGAACTGTTATACCTTCTGCAGGTGCATCAGATGTAACATGTGTAGGTTAGAGGACAGAGTACAGTACTGTGTAAAAGAGTGCAACAACTCTCAACCTGTAGAGGATCAGGTGAGCAAATCCTTATTATACCATGACCCCCCCCAAAACTTGCACGCTGATTGGCCAGCGTGCACATTGTAAATCGAGTTATACTAATGGAAAAAGGTCCGGTCGCCCGGACTTTTTTCCATTAGTATAACTCTACTTTTAAAACACTGTCTCGCTATGTTAAATGGGTTTAACATAGCGACACAGCTTTAAAATAAGCAACGGAGATCTCCGTTGCTTATTTTAAAGCTGTCTCGCTATGCTAAACCCATTTAACATAGCGAGACAGGTTTTAAAAAGCAACGGAGAAAGCAAGATCTCCGTTGCTTTTTATTGTTTTGCTATGTTAAATGGGTTTAACATAGCGAGACAGTTTTAAAATAAGCAACGGACATCTCCATTGCTTATTTTAAAACTGTCTCGCCATGTTAAACCCATTTAACATAGCGAAAACAGTAAAAAAAAGCAACGGAGATCTTGCTTTCTCCATTGCTTTTGCCCACAGCTCTGATGTACTATGCCACAGTACATCAGAACTGCCGCGGATGCCAGACATCTGCGGAAGGGCAGTAAACAGGCATTATACTATGCCATTATTTAAGAAAAGTAATACTTTCTTTTCTTAAATAATGTCATGGTATAATAGCAATAACCCACTTCTGGGTGTGGGTAATGCTGTATTTACCCACGGTTGGCTTTGTTTGCCAGCCGTGGATAAATCCAGCATTACCCACACCCAGGCGTGGGTTATTGCTATATCATCCAAGGGTAGTAGCAGAAGGTATATAGACATAAAATAAAAAGTCACCTTCTTCAAGGATTGATATGCTGTTTACTGTTTTGCAAATTATTAGTTGTTTACCATCAGTAGTCCATAAAACCAGCAAGCGGATTGCCAAGTGTAAGGATACTACATTTTTAACAATGAAGGCAAGATCATTTATTTTGTACTATTAATTTATTATATTAAGTATTATCTAATGTAATGTGGCACCAGCAAGGCTAAGGACAGTGCTCACAAGTCTACAATTCTCTCTATGTTTGATGACTCGGGTACTGGAGTCAGTGCTGACATCTAAGAAAATTATGCTGAAAAAGAGACCCCAGGACTGAACCTGCCTTAAAATTTGAGACTAAGTATATTTAAGATGCTTTTATTTGCACACAGAATTTTTAGAATGTACTGCTGAGAGTTTGCATTGTTGAATTTTCTTTTGGTATTGTAGCTGATAATTGACTCCACTTTGTAAGGTCAATAGATTTTCCATGCTTTGCTTTGATATATAAAGAAAATATTACGATCGCTGACAATTTCAAGAAAAAAGAAAAAAAAAAACTAAGAATGAGAGGCCAAGTAGAATTACTTTGATATAAGAGTGGATGTCTTATATTTAAGTGTTATGTTTTATAAATAATCAATTACATATCCAGTATAATATTATGAGAGAGGGCAATTGTTATTTTTTTCAGACCTTGTCTGGGATTTCTGAAGTTTCTTGCAACATCTCTACTGTTTTTTTTTTTTTCTTCTCACTAACTTTAGTTGGTAAGACAGATGTACTAGACCTCCTGCAGTTCACTGCCACAAGAGCAAAGGCTAATTATTCCAGAGCCTTGCTTGATAATAATACTTGTGGAATTCAAACATGCCAATCATTCTGGATAAATACCCATTAAATCCACTAGTGCCCATTTGATAATTACTGATTACTTCATCAGATCACGGAACAGATGATTAATTCATGATAAGTTGCACATAGATTTAATTAATATGCCTTTAAGTATTAATAGGAATTGTAAAGAGGCCAAGAATAGGAATGGCAACATCTGAATATTGAACTAAAATGACTAGGAATGGATTGCAGAAATCTAAATGTAAGTACTGCTTTCATCTAGGATGTCATTCTGAACTCAGTAGCTCTCCATGTTGGCTACTTCAAAGACAGCATTGTCAGTTTCTCCAAGTGCTGTATTAGTTTGAGTATTCTTTTGGAAACAAACATTATACTAACTGTACAGACCATAACACTACCTCCTTGCCATTAAAAGAGATAGTAAACATAAACATCTGAACTGCTGGCACAAATAAATTCCTTATTACTCTTATGTATTGGTTTACTAACCAGTTAAGTGCAGTGGTGGAAGTGTAATTACACATTGAATGAATAATAAAGCTAGACTTTCAAATATCTCTGCAAACTAGAAAATGTGTGCTTGTTTGTTTGTTTTTTTACATGGTGAATGGGTTAGTATATATGATTCTAGCATGTACCTGGGTCAGAGGGAGAAATGCATTATAAAGCAACCATCAAAACAGGTAAAATAAAACAATACTGAGTAAGAACAAAAAGTGCATAGCTAACTATTACTTCTGTTATGTGAATGAAGGGCAGAATTATAAAAATGCCAATATGTTATGTGCAGAATGCAAAAGCATTATTGAAAGTTGGCAACTAAGGGTCTTAAAACAAAAGCAGAGTAAGAGCATTTACAATATATACAATAAAAAAACACAGTTGATAAAGAAATGCATTAAAAACAAGCCATAAATACATAATGAAAATGTCTCAAGAAAAAGCATAACTGACAAAAGCAATGCTTTAAAAACAGCCACAAATTGCACAATGAAACAACTGCACTGCTAGTTCAAATTAGCAAGTAAACTAAAATGGCGTTATAGTACTGCATTTTGAAGACATAATCATTTATTAGGAGAATGTAACAAAAATGATTTGCAAGTTTGAAAATCAGAACTTATGTCGTTATTTGTTTATGTGTTTCTTGTTTTTTGTATGTTTATTTGGCCATATGTTTGCTTGTTTGTACTGTGCTGCTAGCTTTCTGGCTTTTTTATTCAGAAGCTGTGATGTAAGCCTTCTCTACAACAACAGATGTTAATATCTGAAATGTGTATGTTGTTTTTAATAATGCAGCTACTCATACTCCAACTGTATTTTTCTGCTTTTAGGGATGAACAAATAATTGAAAAGGTTTAAAAATAGCAATACAACATAAGGCTTATTTCCAAAATTTTAATCTAAGTGCAATAAAAGTAGTGAAGCAACAGACAATAATAACTTCTGTTAGTCATTTAAAGTATTTTTTGTGTATTTTACTATGGATACATTTGTGTGTATTAATGTGTGCGTGTGTGTGTGCATGTGTGTGTGTGTGTGTGTGTGTGTGTGTGTGTGTGTGTGTGTGTGTGTGTGTGTGCGTGTGCGCGCGCGCACGCATGCATATATGAGTATGTATGCCTTGGATGTGATGATACTACCAATTATCAATCATTTCTGCTTTAGGAAAGGTCATTAATTGCTTTATGTAATTGAAGGTGCATGTCCTATTTAATGACAATTTTTCCCACATTAAAAACAGTCTAAATCCTGTTTCTTTCTTCTCATTTATTTATACTGGATTTTACCACAATTCTAATCTTTATAGCACCAGGGAATGACTTTGCTTTACACGTGCTGTTACACTTGTGTCTTACACTGGGACTTGTGTGTCTAACTTGTAAGCATTTTTTTTTCATTTGTGACTATTGCTATTAATGATTATGAAAGACAGGAAAATGTGCAGTGTTCAGAATGTGGATGTGCTGTTATCTTACTTGCACTGTTAGCTGTTAGGTTATTTTTGACTACTTTGTAATGTATTATGTTGCATGGCTTAGTGTTTATTGTGCTGAACAGTATGTATGGCTGCACTAATCATCGTTTCAGAAAAGGCAGTGAGCATTTGCCTCACATTCTTATGTGGCATGTATTCTTGTAACTCGAGTTATATCTGCGTTAATAGTACTTGGCTGTCTTTGTAGCATCTATGCTGTGAGTTTTGTACTTTCTCACCATATTACAACTTTTTTGCCCATTTTGTGTTCACCGTGCTGTCATTTCTTATGAAGAACATCAAGGTTGTCCATCTGTTTTTTCTGTGCTGTTTCTGCAGCATATCCTATCTACCAATGCTTTGTCTCATACTGTTAGATATGAATCTAAGTTACTGCTAATGCATTTCAGCTATGATATTATTCTGAAACTTATTACACTGATATAATTAGCCAGCATATTACACCACACTTAATCCTACTGTTTCTCCTCTCACATTATAGGATCATAGGTTCATAGGTTCATAGTTAGGTACTAGGCTATCTGCCCGAAGGCATTTATAGCCTAGCCAGAATGTGTTGGCTTTTGCCGCCCCTTAGATTAGTTTTCTGTACCTCTGTCCAGCAGAGCCATTGAAGTGATCTCTATGGTAAACTTTCTGTTTCCCATCCACTCTTCAAGGTTTCTCTTGAAGAGGGTTAGCGAGGAGCTCTGCCTAATGTAGATTGGAATCTTGTTCCAGAGCATGGGGAGTCTCTGGGACAGGAATCTATCCCTCCAGCATGTCCTATTTATTGTTGTGGTTAGGTTTAGATCCCTGGAGCGTGTGGCTCGAGGGGATATGGTTCTCTTTAGGTGGAGCATGTCCTAAAGAACATGGCCTTGTATGTCAGGCAGAGATCACCTCTGAGTAGGCGGTATGCAACCGAGTACAGCTGGAGTTTCTTCAGTCGAGCTGCATAGGGCATCTGCTTGAAGCCAGTGATCCTCTTGGTGAGGTACTTCTGTGGTCTTTCCAGTTGTTGCAGGTGTCTTGTAAGGTACATCCCAAATGGGGCATTGTACTACATGATGGGTCTGATGAGGGATGCATAGAGAGGCCCAATGACCTCTTTCGATCTGGATGCAAACCCTTTTATTATTAGGTGGGCCACATAGAAGGATTTTCTAACCACTTTGGCAATGTGATTATCAAAGGAGAAGTTACTATCTACTTGGGTCCCCAGAATCCTTATTACATCTTCCATATTTAGGGGGCTACCACCTATTTGGTAGTTTGTGGGTACTTTGTTTTTTGCCAAAGGGGATGACTTTTGGCATTTAGCTTGAGGCCATGGTTTTGACACCAGGTATCTATCTCAATGAGAACCTTTTGGAGGATGTCTGTGTCAGCTGAAGAGTCAATTATAGCCCCTAGTTTGCAGTCGTCTGAGAACTTGGTCAGCCATAGTCCTCCTATGCTTGCCTGTACCTCTGAGAAGTATATGCTGAACAGGAGGGATCCTAGGACTGAGCCTCGGAGAATGCCACTTGTAACCGGTTTAGAGTCAGACCTAGCTCCTGCAATTCTTACCATGTGGATTCATTCTTTCCCTGAGCCAGTTGGCAACCCATCTTTTGACATAGGGGGTTTATGTTCAGTCTGGTGAGCTTGTCTATAATACCCGAGTGGGGAATGGTCTTGAAGGTCTTTGCGAGGTCTAGGTAGGCTGTGTGGACCACCTTTCCCACATCTATAGCCTCGGTAACTGTCTCAAAGAAGTCCACCAGGTTTAGGAGGCATGATCTGCACTTAACAAAGCTGAACTGGGTAGGGTCCAGTGTTTAGAGGTTCCCAATGTATCTGTTAATGAGCTCCATGATGATGTGCTCCGTAGCTTTGCAGACCAAGCTAGTCAGGCTTATAGGGAGATAGTTCTCGGGGTCCATTGTGGCCCCACCTTTGTGGAGCAGAATAACTGTTGCTGTGTGCCACTCTGTGGGCACGTAGCCTGTGGAGAGGCTGCATTTAAACAGTGTGTTTAGGTGAGGGGTTAGTTATTCTTTGAGCTTGTGTAGGATGCAGCCTGGAACACCGTCTGGTCCCATTGATGCTGTGTTTTTGGCTTTGGAGAGGGCTGTTTTAACTTGAGTGTCTGTGATTTCAGGGGCACTACATTCTTCTGGTATAGTTATGAGCCCTTTTGGGGGTGAGAGGGGGGTGAAGTTTCCACTGAACCTGTCTGCCAGGATGTTGGCTACATCAGTCAGTTCAGTGTATTTTGTGCCATTCTGCCCTAACTCAGAGCAGATCTGAGAATTGCCACTTAGATACCTGACATAGCTAAAGAATGCCTTGTGTTTATCTTTGGAGTCCATGGCAATTTTTCATTCAAAACTAGCCTTGAATGATTTTATGAGGGAATGTATTTTCTTGCTGAAACTGATCAGGGATGTCTTCCCTTCTTGGGATTTTACTCTTTTCTGTACTAGCTTCCTCCTTCTATTGTATAGCTTGTTTATGGCAGGGGTCCAACAGTCTTTTTTCCTTTTCTTGGAGGAGTGAGTCTTGGTTTTGTTTGGGATAGCACAATCCATGCATTCTTGTAGGTGCCTGTAGACAGAATTAGTAAAGGATTTTGCAGCTTGGACAACTTTATCCTTTAGCATGGGGGCTTTGAAACTTCCCACCTTGGTCTTAAGTAACGTGAAGTTTGCTTTTGAAAAGTTTTTCATGGTGGTTTCTTTGCCTGGGGGTGGTGGTGGAATGTGGATATCCAGAATGATTAGTTTATGGTAAGATCTAACCAGCGAGGGGTTGATCTCCAGTGTGGAACACCGGTCACCCATGTTGGTGTTGACCAGGTTCAGTATGTTGCCACCTCTGGTGGGGGTGTTGACCAGTTGATCCAGGGCATTTGAGTTTATAATGTCTAGGAAATGTTGGGCAAGGAAGTCTGTACTTGTGCAGTTCTCCCAGTTAATGTTTAGGTAATTGAAATCATGCAATATCAGGGTGTTTGGTAGGACCTTTATGTTTCCCAGTGTTTCCAGGAATGCGGATTGGGGGTCCTGAGACATGGTGGGTGATCTGTAGCAAGCTATAATTTGAATTGCAGTATTGCCCCTTGTTAGTTGCACGTGGATGATCTCTGAAGCATCGTGTTGTGCCACTAACCTGGAAGTGTGGGTATCCTTGATGAATATGGATCCTCCCCGCCTTTTGTATTTTGGTCCGGGTTTTGTGGCCGAAATGTATGGTATGAGTTTTAGCCTGGTAGTGTTAGGGTGCTCTCTGGAGCCTTAAACCAGGTTTCTGTTACTGCACATATATCGATTTTCTCCATACTGAGGTGTGCCATGAGTGTGTGCATTTTGAGGTTTAGACTTCTGGAAATGAGTAGCATTACCCTCAGTTTTTTGTTACTTGTGCTATTTATGGTGGTGGGTTTGTCTTTTGAGCCTTGCCTAAAAAAGGCATTATGGTGGTGGCAAGAGCCTTGGCCAGTATTCGAAAGCCTAAGGGTGACAGATGCAAGCCGTCTCTAGTGAAGCAGCGTGGCTTGTCGAGCAAGTCATCCCAGGCTGACAGACACTGGATCCCCTTTGATTGACACCAGAAGCTTAGCCAATTGTTGAAATTGATAATTTTTTCTCTTTACCATGGTATCATTCTTGGTGAGGGCAGGATGTACTCAGGGTCAGAGTCATACCGGCCTGGGCCACGTGATCAGAAAACTCCTCCATGTCTCTTTTCATGTAGCCCAGGGAGGTACAGCTCAGGTCAATCACACCAACATGGACAATGACAGAGTCATATTTGTACTTGTTCTGGAGTGACCTCAGTGCTTGTGTTATGTGGTGGATCCTGGTACCTGACAGGCAGCTAACAGTAACCTTCTCCTTGTTCAGCTTAGTGAGTGGGACGTCCGTGTGCCTGACTATAGAATCACCTATTACTAGTGTGTTGGGTATGTTATTTTGCCTTAAGGGCTGTGATTGCGTGGCACACTGGTCTTGTGAAGTATGTGGTTCATGGTTTGTATTGGGGGGTGTAGGTTGCTTGAATGTCTGCTTTGGAGGTCTCTGTTGCTTTTTCAGATTTTTATTTAGAGCCTCTGAGTATGTTTTTGTGTATTTATGTGTGTTTTTTGCCAGTGCTGGTTTCATAGGTCTATGTGAGACTGGTGGTGTGATGCAAGTAATTCCCTTCTCCTCTTGACTGCCTAGTCCAGTTTTGGGTTGAGAGAGCTTAGCCTCCAGTTTGGCAGTATAAATGCATCTCACGCATGTATTAGTGTTTGGTGGAAGGAGGAGAGGGTTGTCTGTGTACATGAGACAATTGTAACATTGCCTCAAAATGCCCAGATTCACTAGTTGGACTGGAGAGTCCACCTGAAACTGCCCTTTGGACATGCCTGGATAGGTGCAGTGAACTGTTTTACTGATTAGCTGGTAAGGTCGAATAGAGAAACTTGTCCTTCTCTACAGTATAGGGGGGTCTAGTGCTAAGGTTTATTAGTGCTTGCTATGAGTTTTGAGTGCTTAAGTTGAAAGTTTGTCTAGTTCCAAGGGAAAAATTTAAGAGTACACTTTGTGGAACCAGTTATAGTTATACCCTAGCTAACCAGCGATGCCCGGCACGCAAAACCATGCAAATGCAGGTTTTATAGCAGGGAAATGAAAGAGACAGAAATTAGCACAATATGGCCAATAAACTACTAATTTCTGGGCTGAAATCATGCCTCTGGGGACAGATAAGATGCTCAAAGCTCCCTCTCTCACAGTGAACAGAGAAACTTCCTTCTATCCAAGTAAAGTATGAGAAAACACAGACACTTGTAACACAGCCCTGAATTCAGCACTAACCTGATAACATGACTATACTACTTTGGAAATACGGGAAAATAAGTATATTTTTTTGTTTTTTTTTTGTTTTTTTTCAGAAAATAAGGCAGATACAATAAAAAGATAACATTTTAAATGCACAGAAATGGCTATCACACTTGACTGTGTAGCCTACAACAGTTAAACAGGTAATTTAAACACAAAAATTACTTTGTTAAAGTGCAGGCAGTAAAATAAGGTCAATATGTAGCTGAAACAAGCTTTTTAAATCACAGAAACTCTAGAAAATCGGTGTTTTAGTCAGAATTAGCTAAAGGCAGCAAGAAAATGCAGAAAATGATACTTAATCACTCCAAAGTCTCTCTTTTGTCTCTCTGCTGCTGTAGAAATCTGCAGGGCACCAGGAAGGAGCTTGCTGAGCTGTATTCTATGGCAAAAGCCTCGCAAAATGCGGGTTTTATAGCAGGGAAATGAAAGAGATAGAAATTAGCCCAAAATGGCCACTAAACTACAAATTTCTGAGCTGAAACTACTCCTCCAGGGACAGATAGGCTGCTCAAAGCTCCCTCTCTTATAGTGAACAGAGAAACTTCCTTCTATCCAAGTAAGGTATGGCAAACCCATAAACTTGTAACACAGCCCTGAATTCAGCACTAACCTGAAAACTGGACTATACTAGCTTAGAAAGGCAGGAAAACAAGTTTTTTTTTTTTTTTTCAGAAAATAAAGCAGATACAATCAAAAAAACACTTTAAATGCACATAAATGGCTATTACACTTGAGTGTGTAGTCTACAACAGTTAAACAGGTAATTTAAACACAAAAACGACTTTGTTAAAGTGCAGGCAGTAAAATAAGTTCAGTATATAGCTGAAACAAGCTTTTTAAATCACAGAAACTCTAGTAAATCGGCAACACCATGGGTTTGCAGTCTTACCTGTACCCATTCTTTCACTAGCTTTCTTGCTTTAGTGACACTGAAGCAGTGAATGAACTGCCTCATGCTCCCCCTCAACCCCTTACTGTTACCAGACAAAGAATTCACTTAACTGAGATATTGATACTCATTTATTTTGGCTGCCAGCCTCTCATGACCCCCCTTTAATGACATAGTCAGGGCTCACTATACACCCATAACACCATATTACTCTAATAGCTAGAAAACTATTTCTGCAGGCACATTTAAGAAAATTCCTGCCAATGTCTCTTTGGGCTGCCAAGGAATACATTACTGTATGTAGACCTTAGCACCACCATTCCATGTTATTTACCAAATACTTTGTTGTTTTCTCCATATGCAAAGGTCATCTAAATGATAAGCTGAAGCCCATAAAGAAGCAGGAGCATGTTAAATATATGAGGATGCCCTTCTTAGGTGCTTCAATGGTCAGCCATACTGTTGTGTGATCGTGGTGCTGAAGCCAGGTTATGCAGAGACAGAATAATGGTCAGCTGTCTCTCAAGTGCCAGAATTCATGATGTCACCAAGTCTATGACATCTACATATTAGAGCAAATGACCTTCGATGTCCAGCTTAGAAGATACAAAGGGAAGCATGGCTGAGCTGTCCTTGTATGTTTCCAAGGCTAGAAAACAGCCAGTCTTGAGCAGTATCCTGACATCACGATAGCTGATGCAAGATAATAAGCATAAGATATTTAACTGCAACAATTAGATCTTTAATTGTGTCCCTTTAAGGGATTCTGTTTGTGTCAGGTTGGACAGTACTACTTGCTTTGCTATGGAAGTCCTGCTCTTCTCTCTTTATGGTTTTAATACATTTCCAAAAGTCATTTATACCCTAGTAGTGATTGTATTGAACAAAGCTAGTCTCCTACAAAGGCCACTTTAACAAATTATGACCAAGCCATTATTAATTAGGCATTACTCAACAGCAGAAGTTTATACCAAAAGTTCCTTGTCTTAGAAGCTAGAAGCTTTTGTGACCCTTGGAAATGGTATAATTTATCTAGACAAAGAAAGTAAAAAAAATGCGTTTCTGATGCAGTAGCAAAACTCCCTTACTACCAGGAATTAATGACTACCACTCAATTAGAGCTATAACTGAGGGAGACTTCATCCCTAATAGGAGGTAAATCCATATACCCTCACCTACAAAAGACTCATATCTAATAAAGCTGTTTTTTACAAATATGCTCTAGTTAAAGTCAATATCCTCTAGTATTCTCCATAGAAACCCAGTTTTAGATACACTCAAATCCTACTGCCTTCATGAACACTTCCAAGTCCAGCCTCTTAGAACTATTTGAAAACTTAAGGAGATTTAAGCGCTAATAAAAATAAAAAGGACTAAACAGCATGGCTAAAAACAAAATCTTTAATTGGAAAGCAGATTCACACCTATAAGGCCCTTCTTGAGACCATAGATATAGTGTAATCATTCAAACCTTTATGTTTAAGTACAGAGTATTAATTAAACTCCATTCAAACAAATCTCGTGACTTTAATGATTTAATTATGATCTAATTTTAAAATTTAATGTAATTAGTGATTTAATGATGGTTTTAAAGGTGTAGGCTCATTCACAACATCACCGTTGTCAGCTTGTAAAACAATCATCCATCTAAGCTGATTATTTTCCATTTTATTGCTAACATCTAATCTTAAATCACCAGGCATCAAATGCAGAGCCATAAATTTAAAAGAATGTAATGTGACATTTACATGCTTTAGGTCCACAGGATAAGCTAGCATTTATATAACATTAAGAGTTGGTATAATTACAAATGCTCTAGCGAAACGTGTGTTGCAAATGGCTCAACCTATAGTTTTACATTTTTAGTAATTGAAGTAGTGAGGGGGAATATATTGTGAGGAGACATTAGGAACTTGACTGAAACATCTGAGGCTAGATGGCTTATTAGGATGAGGGCCAATACTGGTAGGGGTCTGAATGATAAGGTTCCTATTAAACCAATACTTAAAGTCAGAGGTGTTTGTAGATATATTTTCATGGTATTGTTATTTATATTATCATTTTTATTCCTTTATATATGGATTTATTATTATATTTGAACAATTTGATTTTCTATTTTCTTGATAATTATTATGTATTTTAATGGTAAGATATTTTCATATGGACATTTGTTGGTATTTATTACATTTATTAGCAATTTTGTTTCTCATTTAAGAGGGTTTAGCATTGTTCCACATAGTGACACAACTATGTAACAACTTCAAGATCAATAGGTTAGCCTTGTTACTTAGTTACAGGGTGATAAAGTGAAATGATTGGCTGAGATGTTTGAATTTGTACATAAGGCAGTTTTGATTTTAATGGCTGTACATCGTCTGAGGAAGCAGTTTGCAATAACTGTGAAAGCACTTATGTTATTAAAGCTTTGGAATATTTGATTTTAAACTTCTACCTTGTGTTGGTTCTCTTCTTTTTGCAGACTTTCTATGGTTATTTTAAAGTGAACCATTCATCCTTTACACTACCTGTGGTGTCCCTTGCTTACATGTTTTATGATTATCGTGACTTGTTTTATGACTATCTTTATCCACATTTGTGCATTTCAGTCCTTGAGATTTAAGTGCTGTCTAGCACAACTGGACTTCATAGCTAAAATAGCTGCTTGCGCTATTGATTTCTACTCCATCTTAAATTTTTACATTATGGCATCTTTCACTATGTTACAAATAAAGTGCCAAATTTAAAAGCATGCCCCCATGGTGAAACCCTAGTATTAGGAAGTTCTACAACAGGAAGGAAAAAATGTTTGACACTACATCAAAAGCAAACTTAAAGCATCAAAAAATACTAACATGAAGGATTAAAACCTACAAGGTAAAATATATTCAAGGACAGTCATAAAACTTTCATTAACTGCATGAATACGTTTAGAAGAAGCAGTCAGCATTCTGCTGACTATGTATCTAATGGCATAATCAACTCAGACCCAAAAGTAATTATAGATATACTAGCAGACAAATCTAACTCAGACTTGTTTCTTCTTTCTCACTCTCTTGTTCCCCTTTTACACAGTATCTTGTCAGCATCCTCCAAGTTCTGAAACTCCTCTCCAAAGCTTAGAATGCTAACTATATGAGCCAAGACAGCATACCATATTGTTTCCTTGTTAGTATAAAACAAAACTTCACTGACTCACTCACAAATCTGTTACATTTTTGCCTCTCCTCTGAGTTATATACATATGCATTTCTACAGTGACTAATGGGTCAAGGGTGCACAGTTCATATGACTTTCCCTGCATATAACAGGTGAGACAAAACAGCTCATATGAGACATCTGTAGACTAAAGACCTAAAGTTTCCTGGTTCAATACCAGGTTTCAGTAGAGAAGCCTTTCTAAGGCTCTGTAGTTAAGTCATTAAGGTGGTTAATAATCTAAAGGTTCTCAGTCTAAGCCTATCTTTGGTAATACATCCTTATGTGGTTTGACAGCTGTAACACATGTAGTGAAGAGTTTTGTGGTTGGGGGTTGGCATAATGGTTTAGATATTTACATTCAAGAAACAAGGTCCAAGGTTTGACTCTCACCTTTGAAGGAAATTGGTCAGGCTTAAAAATTACAATAAGGGCAGCTAACTTAGTACTCATCTATTGCACAGCCTCCTGCCCAGCAGGACAGGACCACCACTGACTCCAAGAATAAAAAGACCCAAAAACTACTGCCCTATTTACATTAAGAATACCATTTTTAAAATAGTGGAATGCATTATCATGGAAACTTACAAATACAGATGTTGATACTTTACAGGTCCTTGGTCAATGGTGAAATAAAGGTTTAACTGTAGTATTGTGGAGTACTCACTGATGGTTGTGTGGTGGGAGTTTTTGTGTTTACTTTGATCAAAAGCAGGCTGGATTTATGAAGGGTAGGTCCTGCCTACATAACACAGTAGATTTCTTTAAGTCATAGTTATGTGCACACTGCTTATCTTGGTCTGGCCAAAATGTTCTGTGCTATTCCACACTCTGACTTTAAAGAAATATGACCCAGTTGAATGTAACCCACCTTGCTGGATAATTATCTGGCTCACAGTCCTCATTTGTTCCAGAGTGGTGGCACACTTCCACCTAAAAGACTACTCTCTAGTGGCATTCTTAAGTATTCTGTGCTTTGACCACTACTCTTGATCAAAGGCTTCACTGACATTGAAACTAATGTCAGGGTCCTCTAGTTTAATGAAGACTGCAATAATGGTTCTGCCATCAGCTCACTGAAAGACATTATTATATTCACTGTTTCATAGGTAGTTACTAGGTTTGTAGTCCAAGGGAACATTGAAGAGCCTAGTCCAAATTCTCAGTAGCCCCCAAGCATTGTCTGGTTAAGTGACTTACTCAAACTCACACAGCAGGCTAAAGATGACTCAGGAATCAAGTCCTGTACCATAAGTATTACATTTCACAACCTTAATCCCTGTGCTAACTGCCAGATTCCATATGTTTGTGTCCTTCGGCTTTTCCTGGTTAGGGGTCGCCACAGCGGAACTCCGGTCCGCTAATGATTGGCAGTAAATTTTTACATGCTAGCTTGCCGGGCCTAATGCACAACCTTCAATGAAGGAACGCCCATTCACACATGTCGCCACACAGAAGACGCTCTAACTGAGAATTGAATGGGCAACGTCTAACTGTGAGGCGACAACGCTACCGCAGCACCACCACCGCAGTAACTGCCAGATTCCATATATGCTCAAAAATTGCTTACCCCTCACAAACTCATGGTGACTATATCACAGATTAAAGCAAAATGTAAAGAGATACAGCACTAACAGAAACACTCCTACACATACAAATATTTGACAGTCCTCTTCAGAGGAAATCCTGCCATTAGACACATGAGCACATTCTTGTATAACTTGCTCCTCTTTGAGCACAACGTACTGATTATCATTGTGAAATACCTTTACCTAGCTCTGCTAATTCCTAAAGGCATATCTAACAGTCAAAATAAGTTATTGTTTCTATTCATCCCTCATGCCAATGCATGAATATAATACTCCATTTGGCATGTGCTTGGCATATCACCTAGCCTGAAAAACCTTGAAGTTCTCTTACAAAGAAAATCTCAGATGAGAACGTCCTAAACTATGCAAAGTGACAAAAAGCCAAATCTCTTTCCTCTGTCTTTTATTGACTTCTACATGGTGACACCTGCTTGGTCTATAGAGCAGAAAACATCCCTGCCATGCATGATCGCTTGATTGCTTAAAAACTCCTAACACCATAAATGCCAGGTCTAATGACATAAATCTACATTGTAATGTAAACATGTATGTCTCCTAGAGAATTCTCAGTCTATGGGATATGGTTCTGCTCCATATTAAAAAGCAGCTCTCTAACCCTCTATAAAAATGGCCTCTGTGAGTGAATGGGGGGGGGGGGGGTTGGAAATCCTTCCCTTGTCTGTTCTTCTCTTATTGATAGTGGGATGAGTAGTTCAAGGATGAAAAGCTCCAACTGAGATACAATTTAAGTTCAAATTTAAGGAGAAAGGCAAACTCATGCAGACATATGAAAGAGAAAACTATTTTAAGAGCAGTATGCAAAGGTATGTGAAAATCCTTCAACAGACTATACAGAAAAGAGAAAAAAATATGTATTATTTATTTATTTGTCTTTGTTTACCAGGAAGGTCCTACTGGGATAGAAATGGCCCTTTTCAGCAGAGGCCAAAGGAGAAAAGCTCCACATTTACATTCATAAGTTACAAGTGTTCATAATACATAGACATTTTTAATAGATTATTTTACATTGTAGCTAGTTCACATGGTAGTTAGCTGTTAAGAAAATGCCATGTCCAGAAAGAAAAAAAGTAAAACAAATGGAAAAACATTAATTTACATTTGCATTTAGTTTTGCAGTAATAAAGTGGAGAGAAACATATACTATTTTCAGAGAGGATGGGAGAGGAGAGGAAGAAAACAACAGAGAAAGTATTCATTGTTTACAGTAGGAGAGAAAACGTAAAATTGTAGTAAGCTCACCATCATGATGGGTTCCATATGTAATGAGCTAGGAGGGTGAGGCATGGTTTTATTGGAGGCACTGTAGCTTAATAAGTTACTTTGGTAGGTATTAACCAGATGAAGAGCAAAAGCAGAGCCAGGAGTGTTGTAGGTGTTGTTTTAAATGGCCTTTAAAGCATTTATCATGTTCTATAAGTTTTAGTTGTAGTGGAAGGACTTCCGTGTAACACAATAAGAGCACAGTGAGTTACCTGTATATTGTTTTGACCTACTTAGAGG
>NC_056739.1:1875428483-1875570983 GCF_019279795.1 Protopterus annectens
GTGTGTTCAGGTATCGCGGATGTCTGTTTGACTACCCATTCCACATGGTGCTACATAACCAGCTGATTTACTACTGTGAACAATTGACATACATCCAAAGATGCTGGTTACCAACTGCTTCATATAAACCGCAGACATCCCAATGGGACATATCCGTCACTGTATTTCCAGTATAACACCACCGGAACATGTTGCTTACCTATGCATTCATTTAACCATGTTGTCTTCACAGGTGGGAATGCCATAGCTTACATATCCTACTTGACGTTGTGTGTGTGCCATTAGTATGTGTTCCACAGGTCGTACATCTGTTCCGCTGTACGGTAGCGGGTGCTCCTCAGTCTGTTGCTGGCAGACTGAGTGCTGTGTACGCCGGTGTTGGCACGAGTCCGGCTCTGTATGTGGAATGTCAACTGTGGTCCCTATGTGTATTTCCTGTGTCATGCCTTACTGCGGCTATGTCATTTACCGGGTTTGCAGTTGTGGGTGCCATCCTGGACATACGGGTGTCCATCCATGACAATTGCCTACTGGACACTACTATAGGGCTGTACACATTCCACACCTACATTTAGCATTCTCCGAGTATGGTTTGCATTATTAGCGGAGAGTAAGGCAGGTGCTACGCAGAAATCCCTCCCACAGGGCGGGTAGAATGATTGCCTGCGAAACAACACCGAGCACAGAGTCTACATACCCAGAATCCCTTGACCGCAACAATTGCCAGTACCCATTACACATCCGTCATGTGTGCGGAGGTGTGATGTGGATGCAGTGCTATGGACCCGGTACCCTGTGTAATTCTGTGCATCTGTGCTGCATTACATGGACAGCTATCAGCAACATTAAACACGTTTGCGGTGCATATGTGTACCTGTGACGTCAATGAGTTCAGGTACGCATTGAAATAAGACATAATTTGGTTCTTTCCACAATTTTTGGGTCCTACAATGGACACCACTGTGCATATGTAAAGTGTAGAGCTTGTCGGGCTGTGTCCTTGTGAGCAGTGGGTTTCACTGATGCTGTGTGTTCAGCAATTGTGTATGTGTGCTTGACTACCCATACTATGTTGTGCTACAGGAAACATGTCTTCCGACACCAGAAACCAATGCTATACATCCATTGTTGCAGGTTAACAACCACTTTCATACCATACCCAGAGGTCACGATTGGGAGGTATTGCCACTTTATTATCGGAACAACACCCCAGACTGTGTACATCATGGGAACTTTAGGCCAGTCTTACCGGCCATTTCCAATTGTAATTGGCAGACACATGTCAATACATGTATGATAACACATATTGTCATGCAGAAGTTGATCTATGTTATTTGGACATTGGCTTCTGCTTTTGGCATCCGTTGCTGTGAGTGTTGCCAGTTAACATACACATTGCTTGCTCAGAGGCAGACTACACACTACTGCGCAGTACTGTGGTCTCCTTTAAGGACCCTGAGCCAGTGGTCAATGGTACAGCAGCCACTGCATCAATCACATTTGCCATCTACCAGTACCTACAGGACTGCATGTACCAGGCATTCACTTACCCAACTGTGGTTCATTGTACCAATGCCAAGCGTCCAGTGTGGTGTACCCCAGCCATACACATGATGTACAACACGAGGAGGTGGCTACTACAGGGTGGAGCAGACACCTTGTGAGGTGTGACACCCTTGGTCATCATATGTGTAGAGTTACACAATGTCATGGGATTGTCCAGGGCACATTCCACAGATATACCTACATGGACCTGGCTGACAATCATACCACCTTCAGTTGCTATGCTCGACACCTGTGAGGTCACTACCACATATGCTCTGACTGGGTTCACATAGAGGTGGGGTTTACTCAACATACACACATTGCCGACATACAGGCTGACAGGTCCAGTGAGGACATCTCCACACCCTCCACCACACATGTGGAGATGTCTGTACCAGCGGTTTGTGGTCACCAAATGTTCTGTGACACACAGGTGGGACATGCTCTCTCCAGGGTAGTGTGAATAGCATCCATGAGACCAGATGGTGAGCCCGCTGTGTACTCCACTATCTCATTTGGGATTAGGACCCACAGTTAGGACAGCTATTTCTTTATAGCCTCACCTCAGGTAGGGTGGCCAGGTTGTATCGCATGACAACTGTATTCCCACATCACAGGGCCAATGCCTCCACTGAGGCTGGTTATTACTGTCCCAGTACCCTGAGGAGACCTATCTGCATAGACATGGGGTGGGTTCATACTGCGGTTCGTCCATGACTGCATAGGGGACATACATACCGCATCCCACACGGTTTGTCTTGTTCAGGGGCGGTTCATGCCTTTAAGACATGGTTGACATTTTCGGGACGGTCACCCAGCCCATTGCTGGGGATGTTGCAGTCCATACAGCCTACCTCGTCCTGGCAAAGGGCTTCATAACATTACCCCTCAGGTAACGCGTTAATGAAACCATTGGCTGGGATGTGAACATGTACATCACAGAATGTGTTGTAAACTGTCTATGTGACACAACCCACATGGTCATAGTTGCTGGCTGCATGTCAGACCAACTGCCTGTCACAGGTGGTGTCCCATGTTGCCATTCCGTGGGTGCACCCCTGTCATACATCTACATTTCCACGGTACAGGCACACACAGCGGTGTTATGGGTAACATTGTTTGTAGATGCTTGCAGAACAGATGCCATACTGGGACGGACATCTGACACAGATATCCTTCGCAGGGGCCTCCCGGATATGCATATCTGCTGTCAGGACATGTCCCACAGCTAACTGGTACATAATGCAAAGTCATACCTGTCGAGGGTAGTAGGTCACCCCTGTACAACGTATAGGTGGCTGTCCACACAGCACAGGGGTGACTACCAGGGATCAGGGACAGGGTTTGTCGGTCGCCTTTCATTCAACACACACATTGCTATCGTGGTTCTGTGGGACTTCTACATTGACCACCTGTATGTGCAGGGAGTCACATCTGACTTCACAGCCCGACACGCACACACGGTCACTATATAGCATAGAACTTCACTTATTTGCCTAAGTATGAGCTTATTGTTGTGGCAGTTTGGTAGCTTATTCTGTTTCTTGGGACATTTAGGTATTTCAGTTACGGAAATAACCGATTCAGGCTACAATTACATTAAATACGGAAATCATTATGACCTACACTCTTCGCACACTTCCCGCTTTTAATGCTTTATTTCGAACACGTATGCCAATACAGGGACTGCCCTCGCAAAGTGGGACGGTTGGTGACCTTAGTCGCTACTCCTATGTCGGTGCGGCGTGCTGACATGCTGCTGTACACCTTCTCTGACTATGCACACTCACAGTACATTGCTGTACGGACACGGTATTACGCGTATCCTTTGTTCCTTGGACAGGTACATTTCGGCCGCGTGGGTTTTATTTGCTTCTCTTGTTTAGTTGGGACGGGTACTTTGTTGCATACTCTGCGGACATTTCATTCTGCACGGGCCATGGCTGCAGCCATTTCTATTCTGGGCGGACTATGGCAGACAGCACGTTAGGTTGCTCTTCGCCTGCCTGCTTAAACACGCCTACTGACGCATCCTACTTGGGCTCGCTCACGTACACTACGCACATGCCTGTGGTTACGGTGCACTCTCATTAATATGCATATGGCGCTACTGCGCCGGCTATGCAATGCACCGCCGGCGCAAGCCTTACGCCGGCCTTGCGCCGAGCTTCATGAATCCCGGGGTTAGTGTTTTTTTATGGTAGCAGTTGGGACTGGGTAGAATTATTTATTTTTTATTAATTGTATTTTATTTTACATTTGTTTACCAGGAAAGTCCAACTGGACAAAATGTCCTTTTTCAGCATAGGCCCAGGGAGAAAAGCTTTGTATTTATAGATAGCAGTGTGATACATATTCAACATACACTTAGAAATGTTGATTCAATCTCATATACAAGCACCAAATTAAAAATAGATGTCATACATTTCACTAATACAATCAGATAGTCTAGGTAGGAATGTACTTTATGCCTAACAACCTGTGTTACACTGCAATCATTAGTATATAATATGCTTATAAGTTCTTTTGTAAAAATGTGCATACACACTTGCTATAGTGAGGTTCATATTTAAGAATCTTACATTTGCCAGGCTTCAACAGCTTTGAAGAAGAACATCTTGTCTGCAGGGCCAATCCATCTCCTCATCCTGATACATGCCTATGTCAAATTGGGGATGTCTCTGAGACACTACTCATGTATCCTACCCACACCAACTGTTATGATGAGTGAACAGAGAATTTGTCTGATGATTTGACAGCATCAACAGAGTCTGAAATAAAAACATGCAGGTGTGGACATGAAAATATGAAAAACAGGTCCATAAATAATTCAGCTGTGATTTTTTTTTTTGGAAACAAGAATGTTAACCTGGAACCATAACAATTAAAACTTCTAAAAAATGTATTAACTGTTTACTGTAATCAGAACTGTCCCAGGTACATCACAGTCAATCTAACATAAATGAAATAAACAAATACTGCTGTAAATAGTCACCATTTAGCTAATAAATGAAGTAGCTGAACAGTCAAGCACTGGCTGGATATAGTACATTTATGGGATTCTGGCTGCTCTTTCCTTATTAAAGCCAAACATAAATCTTAGATCCACTGTGATTCAAAGTTTAAGCACACTTAAAAGGAAATCTGACAAAAAATTCTGTTTTTCTTGGGAGTAGTAAAGGGTTTGACAATAATAAACAAAATCTAATATCTCCATCCAAATATAAAACTGTCATCTTCAGCGTGTAGGTTTGTGACGTGCATGACTGAAATGACACAGTTAGTTGATTATTCTGGCAGGTCTATGGCCTCCCTCAAATTTCTGGTCTGTAAAGCCATAATGGAAAAATTAACCTGCCAATAAATTATTAAAATTACTTTAGCCTGAGCTTAAAAAAACAAGTTTCCATTTTTCATACTTTTCTCACTTTTGAAACTTGATTAATTCTGGATTTAGATAGAACTAACGCAAGCTAGGAAACTTTCAGCTTCTATTACATTTGGCACACATTTTAAGATAAATACAGACATAACTAAATGCATGCATAGATGAATACATAAATAAATAATATTTTTTTCCTAACGCAGTGTCAAAAGAGACAGAAGTTGATAGCTTTGACTGCATGGGTTAAGTATTTGTTTTTGAAGTTAAAGGTTCCTCAAGTTCCAAATGAACAAATTGGTCTTTACCTGCTGCCAAGAAGCATTTCTGTCCCCGTAGAATTAAAATTTGACTATTACATTACTGACAGATTTTAAACAGTGGAGCAACTGGTCTCAGTTATGCAGTGAAAGCAACAGTGCACAAATTAATTCCTAAAGGATCATCATAGCATGGACTAGAATGTTACCTAAAAGGAATGAGGGGTTAAATGCCAGCTAGAATGAATATGGAGCATGTTTCTTCTTCACTTCAACTGCTGTACCCTACTCAGAAACTGCATGTACTACAAAGAATTATGTTCAGTTCACTGATTGTACATTCAGCTTATGTGTTGTGGAAATGTATTTCAAACAATTCATTTCTCTTGAACTTTGATCTTTTTAGAGACAGTTTTATGTGCCAAGGTTTTGCTGGTCCATGATTTCATTTTCCTGTGGTTCAAAAACCTAGCAGTCAGTTTTATCATGCCCAATGCTGCAGAGGCCAAAGAAACTGATATGGGGGATGGTCCTTACCTCAGTTTACTGTTACTTTGGTGTCTGTGAATTAGACATATAGGAGTTGATTCTTTTACAGAGATTTAACAGGGTGACGTGATGTCAAATAAAATCCCATCATTTAGTCCCCCTCCTGCCATTTGATGTTGAGGAGGAAAAGCAAAAAAAAAAATTCCTGTCAGAGTTGAGGACCAAAAAAAAAAAAATAAAACATTGCCTCTCAATGGTCAGGCAAATAAAGGTCTTCAGGCTTAGCAAACAGCAAAATAGTTGTTTGCTTGCATTAAACATATCCAAATAGTTGATTCCTATATTAAGCATATTAGGTAAACTGTAACAAAGAGCTTTAGTAGCCACATACTGTACTTCATTGACTGTCATTTACATAAAACAATAAAAGACTTCAAGTTAAGCAAAGCGATATTATCTATATAATTGCACTTTCACCTCATAAGACTATCATTTTTAGAGCACTGAACCTGCTGATGTGGTGGGGATAGGAAAGTTCACTGGATCAGCAAACTGACCAGTTCCTTAACACTTGACTCCTGGCTCCACTATGGAATGAATGGCAAAATGTTTCTCAAGTTGATGGAGTAACAAGTGATAAATCGGGTGCAATAAGGGGGGACTGCTGGGTAGATACTATTAGACCCACAAAACAAACAATGTTTCCTTCTTCCTGAGTCTCACACATCACAGTATTAGTGGTTCTAGCCGTTCTAATGTTCTGAAACTCAAATAAAGTGAGGTACAAAGGTTTACCAAAATGGTCTCATATAAGAACATTGGCCCATCATCGAAAGAAGATCTGCTTAAACCCTTAAATGGATTTTTTTTTACTCTGGAATGAAAATTTTATTTATTTTTACTAAGTTTTGCTAAGTTATCCGTAGTCAGAATCCAACATTCTAAACAGTTATCCTTATTATTAATCTATTAAATAAAAAAATCCAGACAGGTTCACCTCATTTCTTGTTAAAAGTCTCACAGAAGTACTCAGTCTATAAAATTCTACTTTTTTGTGTGGGGGACACAATATGCAAAGTATATCTCAACGTAGCTCTAGTCAGAGAAGTAAACATGGCTGAAGTTGGATTCTCGGCTATGTGATGCTATAAAATGTATTGTGCAATGTAGTGTTTTATAGTTAATATGGTATATCACCTCAAAATGTACACAGAAAGGTATAATTCTGTTTACTGATAATTCACAAACCCTTTCAATTAATATATTATTAGTATTGTATGATGTTTTGAGATAAGACTTTCCAGTATTATGTGTAAATTGCATCTTTGCTCACTTTGTTATTGTGACCTCAGTTTGTAAAGGCATTTCAGTTTTTTGCAAAGCCCTTCTCATCTCTGTTATCTGCATTACTATAACCAAGTTTAATGCCATGGGTTTAAATTGTGGTAAAGTTTGTGCTTGTGTTTATAGGTTAAGTCCAGTGGGCTTGCATTAACTCATTACACCCTAGTAATGCCTCCGGGTCTTTCTGCAGTTCCATCCTACTGTTGCTTCCAGGCATCAAGTATTGCTTGTTCACATTTGCATTAGTAATTTCAAAACCATGCTGCATACTAAGTATTAAAATATTTTATCTTAAAGCTTACACAATGGCAAACACAGCTGCATTAATACAGGGCATTTGTATAGTGCAGGTAAAGAAACATTAATCACTGTTTGTATAATATTTATTATATAGTCGTGTGTCATGTTTCTCTAAGTATCATGACCAACAAGTAGCACAGACAAAACTGTTTAGCCTTGTATAAAAGCTATCTGCCAGATGAACAAAACACTGCTGACAGGTCTGACGAATACAACCACAATAAAAAACAATTTACTATGAAGAGTTTGACGTTTACATTTCTTTTGTAACCCGTTGGTTCCAGAGATATGAACACTTACTTTAAATGTGAAGACATAGTTTCATAGTTTCATAGTATAGTACTAGGCTATCTGCCCTGGGGCATTTGTAAGCCTAGCCATAGTGATGTGGCTTTTGCCACCCCATGAAATGGTACAAAAATGTACAGAATAAATCAAGAATACTGTGCCTCTGTCTAGTAGTGACACAGTGAAGGTCCCCTATATAATAGAATTAGTTTACTGTGCCCCTGTCTAGCAGTGACACAGATGTGACCCCTGGGGTAAACTTACGATCTCCCATCCACTCATCAAGATTTCTCTTGAAGAGAGTCAGTGAGGGGCTCTGCCTAATACGAACTGGGATCCTGTTCCAAAGCATGGGAAGCCTTTGGGTTATGAATCTATCCCTCCAGCATGTCCTATTCATACTTGTGCCGAGGTTTAAGTCTTTAGCTCTCGTGGTCCTGATGGATTTGAATTTTTTGAGGTGGAGCATGTCCATCAGATCCTGGTTGGACATGGCCTTGTACGTCAGGCAGAGATCACCTCTGAGCAGGCGGTATGCTACTGAATAGAGCTGAAGTTTCTTTAGTCTGGCAGAATAAGACATATGTTGGAGACCCTTGATCCTTTTGGTGAGGTACTTTTGTGGTCTCTCCAGCTGTTGCAAGTGCCGGGTGAGGTACATACCAAATGGGGCATTGTACTCAATCATGGGTCTGATGAGGGAGGAATATAGGGTACAATGACATCCTTGGATCTGGATGTGAAACCCTTCATGATGAGGTGTGCAAGGTAGAATGTTTTTCTAACCACTTTGGCAACGTGGGTGTCAAATGAGAGGTCGCTGTCTACTTGGGTCCCTAGGTCTCTGATTACTTTTTCCGTACTCAGTGGGTTGCTGTCTATGTGATAATTTGCGGGTACTTTGTTTTTTCCAAAAGGGATGACTATACATTTTTTGGCATTTAGTTTAAGGCCGTGACTATGGCACTAGTTGTCCGTTTCAGTGAGGCCTTTTTGTAGGATGTGTGTATCTGCTGGTGTATCGACTATGGTGCCTAGTTTGCAGTCATCTGTGAACTTTGTCAGCCACAGCCCTCCCATGTTTGCTTTAACATCTGAGAAATAAATGCCGAACAAGAGGGGTCCCAGGACAGATCCCTGTGGGACACCACTTGTGACTGGCTTTGAGTCAGACATTGCTCCAGCGATTTTAACTTTATGGGTTCTGTCCTTTAGCCAGTTTGCAACCCATCTAGTGACATAAGGGTTTATCTAGTCAGAGAAGTAAACATGGCTGAAGTTGGATTCTCGGCTATGTGATGCTATAAAATGTATTGTGCAATGTAGTGTTTTATAGTTAATATGGTATATCACCTCAAAATGTACACAGAAAGGTATAATTCTGTTTACTGATAATTCACAAACCCTTTCAATTAATATATTATTAGTATTGTATGATGTTTTGAGATAAGACTTTCCAGTATTATGTGTAAATTGCATCTTTGCTCACTTTGTTATTGTGACCTCAGTTTGTAAAGGCATTTCAGTTTTTTGCAAAGCCCTTCTCATCTCTGTTATCTGCATTACTATAACCAAGTTTAATGCCATGGGTTTAAATTGTGGTAAAGTTTGTGCTTGTGTTTATAGGTTAAGTCCAGTGGGCTTGCATTAACTCATTACACCCTAGTAATGCCTCCGGGTCTTTCTGCAGTTCCATCCTACTGTTGCTTCCAGGCATCAAGTATTGCTTGTTCACATTTGCATTAGTAATTTCAAAACCATGCTGCATACTAAGTATTAAAATATTTTATCTTAAAGCTTACACAATGGCAAACACAGCTGCATTAATACAGGGCATTTGTATAGTGCAGGTAAAGAAACATTAATCACTGTTTGTATAATATTTATTATATAGTCGTGTGTCATGTTTCTCTAAGTATCATGACCAACAAGTAGCACAGACAAAACTGTTTAGCCTTGTATAATAGCTATCTGCCAAATGAACAAAACACTGCTGACAGGTCTGACGAATACAACCACAATAAAAAACAATTTACTATGAAGAGTTTGATGTTTACATTTCTTTTGTAACCCGTTGGTTCCAGAGATATGAACACTTACTTTAAATGTGAAGACATAGTTTCATAGTTTCATAGTATAGTACTAGGCTATCTGCCCTGGGGCATTTGTAAGCCTAGCCATAGTGATGTGGCTTTTGCCACCCCATGAAATGGTACAAAAATGTACAGAATAAATCAAGAATACTGTGCCTCTGTCTAGTAGTGACACAGTGAAGGTCCCCTATATAATAGAATTAGTTTACTGTGCCCCTGTCTAGCAGTGACACAGATGTGACCCCTGGGGTAAACTTACGATCTCCCATCCACTCATCAAGATTTCTCTTGAAGAGAGTCAGTGAGGGGCTCTGCCTAATACGAACTGGGATCCTGTTCCAAAGCATGGGAAGCCTTTGGGTTATGAATCTATCCCTCCAGCATGTCCTATTCATACTTGTGCCGAGGTTTAAGTCTTTAGCTCTCGTGGTCCTGATGGATTTAAATTTTTTGAGGTGGAGCATGTCCATCAGATCCTGGTTGGACATGGCCTTGTACGTCAGGCAGAGATCACCTCTGAGCAGGTGGTATGCTACTGAATAGAGCTGAAGTTTCTTTAGTCTGGCAGAATAAGACATATGTTGGAGACCCTTGATCCTTTTGGTGAGGTACTTTTGTGGTCTCTCCAGCTGTTGCAAGTGCCGGGTGAGGTACATACCAAATGGGGCATTGTACTCAATCATGGGTCTGATGAGGGAGGAATATAGGGGTACAATGACATCCTTGGATCTGGATGTGAAACCCTTCATGATGAGGTGTGCAAGGTAGAATGTTTTTCTAACCACTTTGGCAACGTGGGTGTCAAATGAGAGGTCGCTGTCTACTTGGGTCCCTAGGTCTCTGATTACTTTTTCCGTACTCAGTGGGTTGCTGTCTATGTGATAATTTGTCGGTACTTTGTTTTTTCCAAAAGGGATGACTATACATTTTTTGGCATTTAGTTTAAGGCCGTGACTACGGCACTAGTTGTCCGTTTCAGTGAGGCCTTTTTGTAGGATGTGTGTATCTGCTGGTGTATCGACTATGGTGCCTAGTTTGCAGTCATCTGTGAACTTTGTCAGCCACAGCCCTCCCATGTTTGCTTTAACATCTGAGAAATAAATGCCGAACAAGAGGAGTCCCAGGACAGATCCCTGTGGGACACCACTTGTGACTGGCTTTGAGTCTGACATTGCTCCAGTGATTTTAACTTTATGGGTTCTGTCCTTTAGCCAGTTTGCAACCCATCTAGTGACATAAGGGTTTACTTTTAAGCTATTTAGCTTATCTTTGATGCCTGAGTGGGGTATTGTGTCGAAGGCCTTAGCCAAGTCCAGGTATGCTGTATGGACTGCTTTGCCCTCATCAATGGCTCTAGTGACTGTTTCGAAAAAGTCAACCAGGTTTAAAAGGCAGGATCTGCCCTTTAGAAAGCCGAACTGGGTGGGGTCAAGCGTCTGTAGGTTCCCTATGTCTCCGTTTATGAGTTCCATAATGATTCTTTCCATAGCTTTGCAGACCAGGCTAGTCAAGCTTATGGGGCGGTAGTTTCCAGGGTCTGTAGAGGCACCCCCCTTGTGGAGTGGGACCACTGTTGCTGTACACCAGTGTTCAGGTACATATCCCGAAGTAAGGCTAAGGTTAAATAGCATTTTTATGTGTGGGTTTAGCTCCTCTTGGAGTTCATGTAACACGCACCCCGGGATACCGTCAGGTCCCATTGATGCTGTGTTTTTTGCTTTGTTTAGGGCAGCTCTCACTTGGACATCTGAGATGACAGGGAGATTACATTCAGCTGGGATAAGTATTTCTTCTTTTGGGGGTGAAGGAGGCAAGAAATTTGCACTGAAGCTGTCAGCCAGAATGTTAGCAATATCTGTGGGTTCAGTGTATTTTTTGTTGTTGTGAACCAACTCTGAGCATATCTGAGGGTTTCTGCCCAGGTTCCTAACATAGCTGAAGAAGGCTTTGTGGTTATCTTTAGTGTCCTTAGCGATTTTTCTCTCAAAGTTTGCCTTGGATGTTTTTATGAGAGAACGTAGTTTTCTGCTAATGATGATCAGATATGTCTTCCCTTCATGGGATTTCGCTCTGACGTGCAGTAGCTTCCTTCTTTTGTTATACAATTTGTTTATGGCTGAGGTCCACCAGACAGGACGCTTACTTTTGGTGGAGAGGGACTTGGATTTGTTTGGGATTGCATGATCCATGCATTCTTGGAGATGTCCATAGAAAGCATTTGTGAAGGATTCGGCATTGTGGGATGTGGTATCCACTGGCACAGTGGGCTTAAAGGATACCATCTCAGTCTTAAGAAGAGTGAAGTCTGCTTTTGAGAAGTTTTTCACTGTGGTCTTCTGTGCTGGTGGTGGAGGTGGGATATGTATATCCAGGGTGATTAGTTTGTGGTCAGATCTCACTAGTGAGGGGTATACTTCCGGTGTGGAGCATTTTGTCCCCATGTTTGTAATGATCAGGTCTAGTATATTATCTCCCCTAATGGGAGAGGTGACTAGTTGTTCCAGTGCATTTGAATTTATGAATTCCAGGAACCTTTGGGCTAGGGTATTAGGGCTAGAATAATGTACCCAATCTATGTTTGGGTAGTTGAAGTCTCCCAGTATGATGGTATTTTGTGATACATTCATATCCTCCAATGTCTTCAGGAAGGCTGAGTGGGGTTCTTGAGATTGGGAGGGTGGTCTGTAACATGCTACCAGTTGGATAGCAGTTTTGCTTATGGTTAATTGCACCTGTATGGTCTCTGATGCTTCATGTGTTGCTACTAACCTGGAGGTGTGGGTGTCCTTTATGAATATGGACACTCCCCCTCCCTTTGTGGTTCGGCCTGGGTTTTGGGGCCGAAAAGCATGATACGAGGTGTAGCCTGGTAGCGCTGGGGTACTCTCAGGAGCCTTGAACCAGGTTTCAGTTACTGCACAGACATCGATGTTCTCCATGCTGAGGAGTGCATCAAGTGCCTGCATCTTGAGGTTTAGACTTCTGGCGTTGAGCAGCATTACCCTTAGTTTTTTTCCATTTTTGTTTTCTAAGGAGGTGGGTTTGTCTTTTGAGCCTTGCCTATAAAAGGCACTATGGGGGTGGCAAGAGCCTTAGCCAATATCCAGAAGCCCAGTGGTGACAGGTGTAAGCCATCCCTTGCGAAGCAGCGTGGCTTGTCCAACATATCATCCCAGGCAGACAGACATCGGATCCCCTTAGAATGACACCAGTACTTGAGCCAATTGTTAAAGCTGATCATCTTGTCTTTGCATTGTGGTATCATTCTTGGTGAGGGCAAGATGCTGCTCAGGGTCAGGGTCATACCAGCCTGGGCTACATAATTGGAGAGCTCCTCTATGTCTCTTTTCATGTAGTCCAGGGAGGTACGTCTCAGGTCATTCACACCAGCATGGACAATGACGGAGTCATATTTGTACTTGCTTTGGAGTGACCTGAGTGCGTGTGTTATGTGGCGGATCCTAGCTCCTGATAGACAGCTCACAGTCACCTTCTCCTTGTTCAGCCTGGTCAGTGGGACATCAGTGTGTCTGACTATGGAGTCACCTATTACTAGTGTATCAGGCAAGGTGTTTGGCCTTAAGGGCTGTGATTGGTCGACACACTGATTTATTGAAGTATGTGTTGCATGTGTTTTGTTTTGAGGTTGTGGATTTTTGGATGTCTGCTTTGGGAGCCTCTGTTGTTTTGGTAAGTTTTTTATTAGAGCCTCCGAGTATGTCTTTGTGTTTTTATGTGTTTGGTTTGCAGTTGTGGTGGGTCTATGTGGGACTGCGATTGTTGTGTGTGTGGTTGCCATCTCCTCCTGTCTGGTCATGCCAGCCCTGAGTTGAGAGAGTTCAGCCTCCAGTTTGGCTATATAGTTGCATCTCTCACATGTATTTGTGTTTGTTGGGAAGAGGAGAGGGTTGTCTGTGTACATGAGATAATTGTAGCATTGTCTCAAGATGCCCAGATTGACCAGCTGAACTGGAGACGATGCCAGTAATCTACCACTCAACATACTAGAACAGTATAAGGGAGTGGTATACCTTTAAGGGAAGTGGGTATTCACAGGGGTGGTAAGTAGATGTAGTGCTTTACTTAGTACGAGAGTGCTTACTTAGTAGAGAAGTATTGAGAACAAGTGCTAGGCTTATAATACAGTGAGTAGTCTGGTTTTACTAAGAGTAGAGCTTCCTTAAGGGAAAATTTGAAGAACAGACTTGGCGGAGCCAGAAAAAGTTTAACCTTGTTTAACCGGCTCTGCGCTATGCGCACGACCGCGCAAAGCTGTGCAAACGCGGATTTTAAACAGTGAACTACAAAAGAGCTGGAAATGGTCCCAAACAACCAATTACTACAGCTTCTTGTGCTGAGGTCACTTCCCCCAAGGACAGGTAGGCTGCTCAAGGCTCCCCACTCCCACTGGTGGGCAAAGAAACTTCCTTCTATCCAAGTAAGGTAATGGACAACACAGGAACTACACCACAGCCCAGAATACAGCAATGCCTGTAAACTGGTCTAAACTAGTCGAGGAAGGCGGGAAAACAAGGATTATTTTTTTTGTTTTTTTAGTAGAAACACACAGAAAATGCAGAAGCAGTGATAAATCAGTTGCACAGGCTAGCACACTTTAGTGGGCAGCCTCCACAGTTAAATTAAAAAAACAAACAAGCAAACTTTCGATCAAATTCGACTAAATGTAACTTTAAGTGCAGATTTTAAAATAATGCAGCAATCAGTTAAAAAATAGTTCAGGCTAGTTCAAGGTAAGCTACAGAAGCTATTTTAAGTGAAAAAAAGCAAAGATACTTAAATCCAGAAGGTAGTCGCTTTTCTGAGTTCCCTGTTGCTAGGACCACTCTGTAAACCCACGTGGAGCTTGTCTGAGCAGTATAGCCAGAAAAAAACGCCCAGATGCGAATTTTAAACAGTGAACTACAAAAGAGCTGGAAATGGTCCCAAACAACCAATTACTACAGCTTCTTGTGCTGAGGTCACTTCCCCCAAGGACAGGTAGGCTGCTCAAGGCTCCCCACTCCCACTGGTGAGCAAAGAAACTTCCTTCTATCCAAGTAAGGTAATGGACAACACAGGAACTACACCACAGCCCAGAATACAGCAATGCCTGTAAACTGGTCTAAACTAGTCGAGGAAGGTGGGAAAACAAGGATTATTTTTTTGTTTTTTTTGTTTTTTTAGTAGAAACACACAGAAAATGCAGAAACAGTGATAAATAAGTTACACAGGCTAGCACACTTTAGTGGGCAGCCTCCACAGTTAAATTAAACAAATAAACAAGCAAACTTTCGATCAAATTCGACTAAATGTAACTTTAAGTGCAGATTTTAAAATAATGCAGCAATCGGTTAAAAAACAATTCAGGCTAGTTCAAGGTAAGCTACAGAAGCTATTTTAAGTGAAAAAAAGCAAAGATACTTAAATCCAGAAGGTAGTCGCTTTTCTGAGTTCCCTGCTGCTAGGACCACTCTGTATACCCACGTGGAGCTTGTCTGAGCAGTATAGCATAATTTGATTTTATCAAAAAGCGTAGGCCCTGCATGTTGGAAGTTACAATGCAAACTTCCAGATTTCCATTAGAGGGAATGAGTTAAACAAATGGAAGCCAGGACTGGAACTCTGTAGAATCTCCATTCTTAGACCATGACATAATTTTCTCCTGGTCTTTAATCTGAAATGCAATTTACTATCCTACAGATAGTTATATAAATACTGTCATAAATGATAAGTATAAAAGGCTTGTTACTTTACTGTCATAACTCAAGCCACCAAGTCAGAAGAAATGTAAAAGTACTTAATAAAATGTTAATAGATACATACAAGTACTTTTTTAGTTGTTTATATTATTTCCTTGAAAGACGTCTCCATCAAACAGTTGTTCATAAATCATGATCCAGTGAACAGCCGTTCAGTGAATGTTAACAATACTCAAACTTCTTTTCTAGGGAAAGAAAGTACTTTGCCACCAGAGCAACCCTAATATGAAATACATACTTTTACACTTACGAAGGTGGGGAGCAGTACCCCCCCCCCAACACACACCTCCCCCACCTTATATATACCAACTCTGAGATCACACAACAGTGGGGAAAAAAGCTCATTCATGATGCTGGCCACTTAGGTACTTTCCCAGAGGAAAAACTTTGATGTAGTGATCATTCACTGAATACAGGACTAGATGTAGTTGTGTTGTTGAATAGGGATTTGATGGAGATGTCTTTAGAGGAAATAATAGTGATCTCTTTTTTAGCACTTTTACTTGGTTTTCAACTTGTTGACTTGAGTTAACTCTTTTTTTGTGTCAGGCTGTTGAGGCTGTACTTGTTTCTATCAATTGAACATTCCTTGTTTTATTGTTACTTGGTTGTTATAAATGATGAGCCTGATCATTGTGTTACTTTATTCTTCTATATTTAAGTGAACATTTATGCTGTCACCGAGCCCTGGGGATGCATTTGTTTTCTATAAAATCTGCCAGTATAGTTCACCATGTTCTAGTAACCAATCTAAATCACTATTGATTTCATTTAAACTTGTAATAAAAATAAAAAAGGTACACTTTTTAATTATCTCTACAGATGGCAGAATGCTTATGAAGAGCATTTTGCTGTAGGCCTTTTCTACTTGTGTAGGAATGTTCATCCATTCTCTAATTTAGATTTCTGTTATTTTGCCAGCATAAAAGTTATTACATGAAATGCAAATGGCTACATATACCTCGTTGACTTATTGACTTGTTTATAACTAAAGTATTCAGCTGTACCATAGATGCCTCCAGAACATAAATCAGTAAACAGGGTAATATTGGAAAGAAAATGACATTGACTGCACATCACAGAGCAGTGCTCACCATTTTTTAGCAGTACTTATTATCTCCATCTCATAAAATGAATCACTCTCAAATAAACTTTAAAGGTGTTTGCCCTTACTATGCATGTAGTCAATAGACTTTTAGAATTTACTTTACATTTTCTTCTGTTTTTCTTTAGACATTGAATGCCTGTTATTTCTTTTGTGCATATTGTTAAAACATTCAAAAGTGTCAAAATATTCTCTCAGATTACAGTACATATAATATGCTTTCTTCTATTTGAAAAAAATAAATAAAAATATTTGAAAAAAGAAAACTACTAAGCAAAGTCCAAGTAAATTAAAAACTTCTCAGAGTTCCTTCATTTACTTTCTGTTTGTGCTATTTTAGTCTTAGAGAACTCACATCACTGTCAATTAAATTGAAAACTTCATAGAATTCTCCTGTAATATTTTCTTTTTTTGGCTATTTTGGTCTTAGTGAACTCTTGTCACTGTCACTGTCAGGTACTGGAAAGGTGAGTTGGGCCTTCTGTATTTGTGATTTTTTTATATGTCTGCACTGAGGTCATTTAAAGGCTTCTTTGCTTTACTGCCTTCTACGAAATAAGCTGTTATCTGTGTGCAACTGCTATGTTGGTTCAGTCTCCTTTTTTGTCTAATTTTTATCTTTTACTTGCAAATTTGTATGTAGTAATTTGATGCTTACCGGTGAGTTTTGACTTTTACTGAGTGAGCTGCTGCTCTCTCTAGTGTAACTGATCCTTTTCTCAGAAAGTGAATCAGTGAGTCTCAGTTCCTTTGTAGAAAATGTTGCGATGTAGCAGGTGATGAGGCTTTTCAGTTATTTTTCTATCTGGATTGACCACTCCTACTGTATGACCTTTGTGAATAAATAATAAAAATGTAAGGATAACTGAGCTTTCCAACAAACTGTGGCTTGCTACTAAATGCATCATGCTTGAAGTCCTGAGTGAATTGTTGTGTTGGTAATCAGAAGCATTGGTAGGGCGTTCAGAAATGAAAACAGTATTGCTTGTTAATTTGAAAATGTAGACGCTGTTGCTGACTAAGAGCATGTTTACAGCTTAAAAGTGCATTGGTTTTCTATAAAATATTGAAACTGCATGGTTTGCGTATTAAAAAAAACATATCAGTTTGACTAACAGTGAGCAGTATATAGTGTCATTTTCTATACATCGGCTGTCAAAAGCTGATACAAGTGACACCAAGAGTTCATCTTGAATATTGCACTGCATTCCATTGAAGCAGTTAGAGCAAATCTCGGGTAGATTTTTGTCTATGAGCTCACTCCTCCCAAAAAAAAAAACAGAGAAGATACCCATTGTAGCAAATTTTATCAAGGCCAAACCAATAACTAGACTGACATCATCTAATCACCACTGTTCAAGCTTCAGATACGAAATCAGACATGAATCATTTCCATCAAGAGGACAGCTCATTGCCAGGTACCATGCTCAACTTCCCTTCTGACTGTCTTATCCACCACATAAGGGTATCCATCAAAGCCCCCCCCCCCCACCGATTGAGTCAGGAGAAGCACCACATGTCTAAAGCCTTGAACATTGCCTATTTGGCCAAGGAAAGGTTCATAGGTTCAAGTTCAAAGGTAAATACTTGCCAACAAAGCAGCAGATTATTATAAACTAATAACATGAGGTCAGAATCAAACCCTATACTTTGTGTCATTGAGGTGAAGACCTTAACAATTACACCAACCTCAGAAAGAATTAAAGTGTGGAAGACTGGAAGACATCTGCCCATGTAGGAGAAGCTGTAGCTTACAAGGTAAGGGTGGAAGGGAGTAGTCACTGCTTTGCTGAAATACAACTGTGAAGAATTGAAGGGATATATAAATCCCTGTCAAACCCCACCCCTAAGAATGTTATAGGATCTCAACAAAGTCCAGCAAAACACTCATTCTATGAGTTTCACCAGTTATTCGAGAGCTTCACTACTGCATTGCAGAAACATGGAATCTTCCTGTCACAGGCGCAAGCTCTTGTAAAATGTACCACTCATCTTGCACAAGTGAGAAGTTAGCCTACCCTAAGTAATAATCAAGTCCTTGGTGACTTGGAAATAAAATGCTGATTACTCAGTCTGATTTTATATTATCACACTTTACATTTGAAAGCATTGCCTACTTACTTTTGTAATTCCTGCTGTTATGATATCTTGTCACGTATGTCTTATCGTGACTTTCTGATTAACTCTGATAATTTATGATGTGCTATTTGCATATTCCTTTTAGAGGTTATACTTATTTGATCTTATTGTAAAGCACACTGCAAATATACATCTGGTGTTTCCATTATTACATTCATTACTTCTTTGTTATCTACTTGTTTTCTTACATAATGGATTAAGCAATCAGTTTGTTAAACTATTGTTTTTATGAACTATGTTGATTAGGTAATTGTAATTCTTGTGTCATTTATTACTATGGTTTTTCTTCCCATGGCAAGATAAATATGCAACATTTTATGTCTTGCTATACTGATACATATAGTTTAGCCATCTATATAGGACGTAATTCATAAGGACTTTTACCTGAGACTTGATAAACATTTTCAAAGTACTTTGAAACAGATAGTCATCTACTCACTTAAAAAAATGTAATCTAAATAAATGTAACCTGCTTCAAGGTTGCAGAATCTCACTTTTTTTGTTGTTTGCTTTGTGGTGGGGTCTTAGAATGTGATCAGTTTAATTTAATGACTCAAACCAAATAAAACTTATTTTACTGAATTAGCTTTTTCCTTAACTGTTATTTTTTCCCTTATTGTGTCACTTTCTTGTTGTTCTGTAATCTGCTGCATTTACTGTAATGCTTTACTGACAGAGTATATTTTGCTTTTGAGTTCTGATATCAAGATTTGTGTCATTTTCTGTATTTGAATTCCTTAACTACTTCTTGTCCCATTTATATATGACTGTCATGTCAGGTGATTATTGTTCTCCTAGAGGATTACATGGTACACATTAACTATTTATTTTAGTCTCACTGTTTATTTTAACAGTTAACTTGTCATAATAGTCACCTCTTGTCCTACCATCTGGTTGTGCTTTATTTCCTGCTTTTCTTCTTTGGTTGTTTTATATGTGCTATTTGTTTGCAAGTGGTTTTATTGCAATTTCGTGCTGATGAAGTGTCAAGGATCACACAAAAACAGAAATTAACATTTTCTAATATACTCACCTGTCTATCAAGAACAAATTAACTTATTTTCCTTACTAATCCTTACATATGAAGTTTTTAACTCGTGAGTGACTAAAACCATGTTTCACTGGATCACTGAAATGACATACCTTCTTTGGGAAAAAGAAAAGGTATTACATCACGAATGTGTTCCAGTGTCGTTGTGTTGGCTAATATACCACACTCATACATTTCAGTAGTCCATTAGTGAGACAATTTGTCACCATGCTACTTAATTCCTGCACCTAGATACTCTTATTTCTTAATCTGTAATGCTGTCAACTAACTAAGGCTATCTAATTTCCATTAAAGAGGGTGGTTCTGGGATGTAATGTACATCCAGGTGATAATTTGCAACTGCTGTCAACAGGAGATTTAAAAATACTTCTAGAGTGTGTACATTCATTTGCATTTCTATGACTACATAAATGATGAATAAAAAGAAAAAGTCCTAAACAAAAAGCATTGAAGTAAAAAAAAACATATTATGAATCACTATATATTCAGGAGTAGTCCTAAAATATTACATTTTGGAACTTTTCTCAGATTTTTGTCAAGAGCAGAATATACTACATGCTTATTTATCATCAAGATTTAGGAAGCTTCAAAATTGCTTGGATATATTTGATTATGAAAAGTACGGGGAACGTAGCATTTCTAGTCCTTTAAGCAGAGACGCTAGTTCTAGATGATATGGAGATCAGAATACATGAAGTTTGAATAACTGGGTTGTGTAGCACCAGCAAATATCAGTTTTGATCTTCACTACAGCCTCACAGGAGAGCAATGTTCTCAGCATTGAGTTTGGCCTTTAATAAAAGCAAAATTAAGCGTGCTCTATCAATGACATTTGGTGAGTGCAGTTAGCAGGGAAAAAAATTAAGCTGTAAACACATCAGCTTGTAGTGAGCTAAAACGTTAGTACAGATCTATTTTCAACCGGAAAGCAATTGGAAAAGTAAATTAGATTGTCTTGGGATGGAAAGGTGGCAGTGACAGCTTCATCAATCATAACAAAGTAGGAAGAGATAATGTAAAAGAATAGTCAAATGTAGCATAAAGTCAAACTGATTAGCATGAATGCATTTGTGGGAAAAGGGTACTAGGGGATGATATGGAGGAAACACTGACTACAGTAAAAGGAGGCAATAAAACTCATTTACCGTTATTAAAAAGTCATATTAATTAAACCTGCTTAAGTGTGCTGTGGTATGTTTATGCCTGTTTGTGTGTGTGTGTGTGTGTGTGTGTGTAAGTGTGGGTCTGTTTGTGCGTATGTCTGTGTCTGTGACTGTGTCATTATGCTTGCATCTGTGGGAGGCTTATTGAGTCTGTGTGCTAGTGTGCATGCATAAGTATACATGTGCTTGTGTGTTTGTGTAGACTTGCATGCCTCAAAGTGGACATCAGACTTCCAAGTAGAAAGATTTAAACTTTTAAAGGGAAAGAGTGCACATCCATATGCAGATTCTGGATATGCATGCATTGTGTGTGTGTGTGTGTGTGTGTGTGTGTGTGTGTGTGTGTGTGTGTGTGTGTGTGTGTGTGTGTGTGTGCGTGTGTGCGCGCACACGCGTATGTCTCTGTCCTTGCTGAGTGAATGCATGTCTATGTATATGCACTTGCATATCTATGTGTATGTGTTACCTAGTACTCAATCACCTGAGAATTTATAAGGGTAGTTGGTGGATATTTCTCTCGGTCTGCACTGAAAGTGAAGTGGTTATCCCTTTTTTCAAAAGATAGTGATTTTCAATGTATGTGTGATGTTTATTATCATCAGTGCTACAAATGTGTTGCAAAAATTTTACAGTAAAAAAATTGTTTCAAAAACAGCATGTAGTTTAGGTAATAAATGGATGTTTTCTACACCAATATGCTCATTCTCTCTCGGTCTGTTCTGTCATGCAAACTTAATTTTGCTTTGTATTTTCCAACTCCTCCTCTGCTGTCATTGTTTTCTTTGAAATATGTCTTATTCATCATTATGGTGACACAGTGGTGCAGTGAGTAGCATTGTCACATCATGTTGAGAGGTTTCCAGTTTACTTCCCAGTGGATGTGTCGTCTGTGAGGAGTCTGC
Organism: Protopterus annectens; assembly: GCF_019279795.1. Taxonomy (NCBI): domain Eukaryota; kingdom Metazoa; phylum Chordata; order Ceratodontiformes; family Protopteridae; genus Protopterus; species Protopterus annectens. Next base: position 1,875,450,304 of record NC_056739.1, read on the forward strand.
ATGCCCTCCATGTGTTTGCAGCCTTCTCACACACATATGCATTAAGCAGAGTGGTAACTTCTAAATCATTCTTGGATGTGTGTGTGTGTGATGTGGAAGAAAGGCCTGGGAAATTGCTTCTCCTTTATCTGTACCTAAGGTATTCCAGGGATGTCAAAAACTGTCAATGGTGTTACTGTTAGAATCAGCAGACACTCATAACTCATAATTAATGGACTTTTACTTAAATTGATTAGACTTATTTTCACTGTCTTCTTCTAGTTTTTCTTAAATGTTGTTACTTTTCCTTAGACAAAGTCCTTTTTTACTTCTCTTATGTGATTTCATGACTTCTCACACAACATATGCTTATTGTAAAGTACATATTCATAGCACACTGCCTTCTTTCTTTTACCTCCATTGGGCTGCCTGTCCATGAGAATCTATTGATTTATTCACCTTTGCTTAAAATAGTGGTAAGTAATCCGTGTTGGTCCTTTTTTTCTATTTTACATTTACACTGGGAGTCACTGCTATTTGCAGATTTTGACTTATTTTTTATTGCTTTTCTTCGTTGGCTGAAAAAAAAAAAAAAACACGTGTGCCTACAGGAGAAAGATTCCCCAAAGAGTCTGTAATTTACAATATTTTTTCTACATGAGAAGTAAAGATTCTTCGGTAATGAAGAGAATAAGAGTTTCAGTGAAAGCGAATAACATTCCATGCATAACATCTCAGGATCACAGCGCTCTTATTTTGCCAGAAGATGTGATATCAACACCTTTCCCAGGTTCTATCACCGGTAGAAGAAACATGCATTACTTGGGGAAACTCAGGAGAGTGATACACAGAAAATTATAGTGGTTTAAGAAACTGCAGGTAAGGGTTGCTTAAGAGATCTCACTTGTTATCTACATGCCTTCGGACAGCAACCTCCAAAAAGGTGAAGTTTTGTCAGTTCCCAGTCTAGTTACCTGTGTTCACTACCCATTGTAATTCTGAGACCCATAATTGCAAGTTCCAGAATTATGAAATAAAAATAGCAAAACTATTAGAGAACAGTGAATATATCAATGCAGGTTGTTTTCTTTTAAAGTTTCTTTTTGTAGAGAGGCACCACCTCGAAGTCCCAGTATGGGTGAGTGGACCCCTCACACCCCCAGGACAGATTTATGCCAACTCCTAGAGTGCCATGCCTTTGAGAAAGGAGAATACTTCAAAGATGCAGTGACACTGGACTTTGTAATGGATGTCCCCAGTTTTGTAAATTCAGTCTTGTGTGTATGAATGTTAGAATTTAAAACCGCTGCCACTTGTGTTACTGGCATCCTTGTCTGTATTACCATCTTAGAGGCAAATAGCAAGCTTCCTAGCATCAGAAATTAGCTAAGCCTCATTTAGATTGTTTAAGTGTTTCATGGACTCATACTAGTCATCTTCCATGGCAGCAGACCTTATGCAGGAAAGTGATTTTATGAAGAAAACTACATCCAAAGATATCTCTAAATTGTTGTATAACTATCTGTAGGAATGTATCTGCCTCCTACTCCTAGGGTTTTTTCCATCTTTACAAGGTTTTCAGTTTGAATGATGTCTGATTGGTAGTAATCTGCCCCACTGATACCTCACTAGGTCATAGCTGAAGGATAAGTGGTGGTCTGGCAATGGGCTACTGCTGTCCTCCTTAAGTATACCCCACTACTTCTGGCACTGTCCTACTAGATGAAAGGGAAAGGACCCTTCATCCACCCATCTGTCCAGCTGTGAACTGGAAGAGGACTAGGATCTGCCATACTCACAGCAGACTTGCTTAGCACTTGGCTATAGTACTGGTCAGGAATTATATCATTGTTTCATGGAATGGACTCTTCCAGATGATATCTATATCAGGGAGTCCATGAGCATCATTAATGATCTGTTTTGATGGGATGTGCCCAAAAATTTGTATTAAGGGTTTCTGATTATGAAAGATCCCAGACTGGAGGCTATTCTTCCATTAAGTAAAGCATTCAGATTACCTTCAATAGAGATTTGGTAAATATGATTTTTCAGCCCCGTATGGGTGAAACCAGTTTATATGGTCTGCAACAATACACATACCTGTGTAAACTCCCATATATATATATCCTTAGGAAAGTGAAATGGTTTCTTGTTCCTGCAAGAAGAGACAGACAACTGCTACCTATAATGTTATTCTAACAAAGCAATGTGTTTGACATTCTGTAGCGTCCAAAATAATAGTTTGCACCACATCCTAAGGCCTAAGAAATACCACAAAAGTATGTTACCTTATCTAGACATTCCTTTGTACAGCAATTGTTAAAAAGGCTCTTACAATACTGGAATCAGCAGTTTGGAATAAATTACCATGCAAAGTAAGGCAAATAAAAAGCAGCTCACAACGTTTACCACCAAGCTTTAATAATGCTTATTTGAATAATGCAAATTCACCTGTTTTAATTATTGAGGCAGAAATGCCAACCACTGTTCAAGTTCTACAGCAGGATGACAGAACAGATAGAAATCTGATGATTCATATAAAGTTGTACATTCCTCTAAATATGTCACTGTTATCACATGTTCATTCTGTTATCTTGTGATCTGTGTCTACTTGTTAATGCATGCATCTGCTAAAGATACCTTAATCTTGCACATATCTACCCAAGCATTAGTTTGATTACAAAAGATTCTTGGTAGTACTATTGAAAATTTCTCAGTAAATATCTGCTTTGTACAAAATGTTAATATGTTATGCATTTGAATTTTCATTTTGTGGGTAGTTACTATATCTATTCTCGGTTGGGCCGAGGTCATAGCTTACAATGTCCATTAGGCCAGTTTATCTAACATGTTAAGAAACAATAAATACAAGAATACTGTGGCAGATCCTGCCTGACTATCGATGGTAACTGACAGGGAAATCGGGGTATATCTATATCTATTTCTATAGATGTATTCCTTATGAAGATATATATATATATATATATATATATATATATATATATATATATATATATATATATATATATATATATATATATATATATATATAAAAACGGGTCCACTTCACATGGTCGACTTTTCAGAAAGTCGACTTTCATATGGCCGAGATGCATTTATATCTCACTGTCGAAAGATGAAAATAGCGAATGCTATTTCATCTAACTTAAAATATCTAAACCACATAATATCGAACAGTCAGAACAGCAATTTTTTTCCTTGGGAAAAATTTGCTTTTCCGAAACACATACGCACAACACAAGCACACATAATAAACATCAATCCATACACATACACTTATAATCCTACAACTAACCCTACACTAAACTGTACATACACTACTATCTATCCACTTACTTTAACCCAAACCCTAACCCTAAGTTCTGTCACTATTGCACACTCACCTAACCTGCGCCCTAACCCTAACTCACTTAACCCACCCCTAACCCTAATTCACCTAACCCGCGCCCTAACCATAACTCACCTAACCCACGCCGTAACCCTAACTCACCTAACCCACGCCCTAATCCTAACAACCATGCAATCGCACTTTTACCTGAACCCGACACATAAATTTCCACCACAGCACTGAAAATAGCGAAGCCACAGAACCGACCAACCACATTCTTTCCCTAGGAAAGAATTTGATGTTCTGCAGCTTCGCTATTTTTAGCATTCTCTCAAAATGGGTCGATATTAGAACATTCGAAGTTTTAAAACTTCGATGTTCTGATATAGACCCGGCTGAGACCATATGATTGACTTTCAAAAAGCCGACCTTGGGGAACCGCTATCTCCGTACAGTGCAGAATGGGAAAATTTCCTCTTCCGCACTGTAGTGCGATCTCGGAGTTGGTATATTTAATTTATGAGGGGGTGGGCAGACCCCCCCCCATTGGAGGTTCAGGGGGGCTTGCCCCCCTGCTAACAGTTGAAAGGTAAGTGTTTGGTGTGTGTTATGCGTTTATTTTACATGGTCGGCTTTTCGAAAGTCGATTATATGGTCTCAGCCATATGAAAGTCGACCTTCTGAAGAGTTGACCATGTAAAGTAGACCCATACACACACATATATATATATATATATATATATATATATATATAATGTGTGTGTGTGTAGATATATATAGATGTATAGATATAGATATATAGATATAGATATATATATATATATATATATATATATATTTCCTCTGTTATTTCTATCTTTATTAGTTGTCAGAGGTATATGATTCAATACCAAGGGACTTTACTCAAGCACTTAAAAGGTATGGCTAAAGATATACGTAATAAGAGAGAAGCTTAATAGGCTAACTTAAAATAGCTTTAAAAGAGAGTATGAATACAATCAGATGTAGGTACAGCTCCTTATTAGCTTGCTTAGGCTGGTATGGAGAGCAATGGTCACTAGTACAAGTATGCATGCCTAGCTCATGTCTCAAGCACTGTCTAAGGATGTGAGGGTCAGTTGTTCAAAACAGACCTAGACAAAAGCTTGTTTTGACCCTTTCTCAGTAGACATCTTTAAGAAACTGGGAGAAAACTGCAAGATAGCTTTTTCAACCATTTATGCAGAGACAGAACAGAAGTGACAACATCAAACAATCACATTTTACATAAAAAATAATATGTTTTTGAATGATGGTAGGCTGTAAGAGGAATTTCCTATCCCTTTAAAATTAAGTAATTCAAATTTATATTTTACTTTAGATAACATGAGATATCTTTATTTTATGTAGTAGACTTGAATGTTTCTTTTCATGACTGGGAACCAAACAAGCAGAACCAGCAGGATCAAAAATGACCAAAATAACTCAAGTAAATCCAACAACAGATTTATTAAACCATTTTTTCAACACTGAATGTCTTTGTTCTCTGGTTTTGAATCACAAGTACAGCTGTTGAAACTGGACTGTTTGTTTCAGTAGGATTTACATGTGCTGTAATGTTTCTTTTCATAGTAAATTGATTTGTTTCATGTCTTTACTGATTTATCATATGTCCTCTTGACTCAGAGGCTTGTCCTTGATGCGTCCAATCCTATAAGTGCCAAAGTCTATACAGTGATGATGTCAGCCTAATCCTCATCAGGGATCTTCTTTAATTAAAGATGTTAGACACATTTCTGGAGGCTAGGAAGGCTAACAGCAGGACATCTTATCTGACTAAATAGGAACCTCTCAGTTTGTTTTACCAAAATGCAGGTAAAAGTAATACATCTCTATACATCTTCCTCATGGTGAGGTACCCGGTAGAGTTGTTTGGCATAGGGTTGGGGTATGCCTCATTTAAGATCCACTTGTCATATACTTCAGGTTATCTTCCTGTGGACTCCCATATTTCTTCTTCATCAGTAGTCAACATTTTCTTCAATATGGTAGTACATCTACCTTGGAGTTCCATCATTCCTTCTTTGCTACATAAAAATGTACCCTGCCATTTTTGTCTCAGCTGCATTGAAGTTCCTTTCCTTTTGTCTCTAGAGGAACAAATTTTCCTCATAATTGATGTGCACAGGCTTTTCAGATATTGTAAATATGCGATAAAAGGCTTTGGGAAATCAGATTACTCTGTCAACATTTTGAGAGTGAAGTGGGGCAGATGTATAACAACATGCACTCTGTGTACATGGTTGAATATTTGTCCCTTCTTTAGGAAAGTACTGACATAGATCAAGTGTTTGTCAGGCAGATGGGCTGTAATTCACATCTTTTGCAAACATTTGAAACTGGAAATACAGTTTGCAAGTAATGCAGGCTTTTGTCATTCTATTTGTGCAAATTATGTTGTAGTCCACCCCCATCTCCCCCTCATGTAGTCAGGTATAACCCAGTTTCAATATATCAGGAGTTGCACTGCAGTTGTGGTCCATATGATGAATATAATAGTTATTGATGTTCACACAGCTAACAATAAATGCTTGCTTAAGAGGATCAGTCTTGCAAATAGAGCTTCATACCACCTTATTCCTCTAGAATTTGTGCAAACAAGTGACATCTCCTTGGCTGAGTCTGAACCCCATCCCTGGAATGAGCTTTAGCAAAAAGAGTTATCTCATCACCCCAGAGCACTCCCTCACTGAGCACATGTTAAGTGTCCACTGGCTTTCTTCTGATGATGCATTGTTTTATATAACCTGAATGTCTTTTTTTTTTTTTTTCAAAAAAAAATGTATTTTGTTTTCCTTATAAACATATGCAAATGTACATATAACAAATACAATAAAACAATGGCATTATTCATCCATAATAATCATTTTATCCATGAGAAGTTATCAGTATTTGTTCAAAAGGTTTTCCAATTTTTGTCATGCTATTTTTGTATGAGTAATGTTATGAGTTCTATAACAAATGGTTTGCAGTTCTTTTTTACAAACAACGTTTGCTAAATTAATAAAATCTTTAAACATCAAATTTTGTTTACTTTTCCAGTTCAAAGTAATAACTTTTCTGGTAATTGCAAGAATTGACAAGAGTAACTGAATCTGAGATTTAGGTATTACATTAGCTGTAGGAAGATTGAATAGGACTAGTGAATTAGAAATATGACAGTTATCAGACCATAAAGCATTTTCAAAATATCTGAAGTCTTTCCAGTATTGAACAACATTTTTACATTGAGTGAACATGTGAACCCAGTTGGCCTCTAGTAATTCATCACATTTCCAACATTTATTTTCACTGTTTTTGAGTATAAGATTTATTTTACGTGGAGTATAGAAACTGCTATGCATAAATTTCCATGTATACAGTCTGCAGTATAATGAAGAAGAGGTACCATACATAGAATTCAATAACAATTTTTTGCATTCATCAGATATTTGTTCTCCATTAATCTTTACATAGTAATTTTAAAAATCTGAGTCAAACATTAGAGTGTCTTCTCTTAGTATCTTATAGATAGGTGAGATACTTAAATTTTGATTATCTGTCTTTTCAAGATACCTAATAAAAAGCTGAAACAAACTAGGTATAGATTTAGTCTCTAGTTTGATTGATACTCTCTTTTTGTTTTCTATAAATTGTTGTAATGAGTGTATAAACAACCAACTGTCTTGACTATTATCAAAACTACATAAAAGAGAGCTTAGTATTTTAATACTCTTATTTTCAATAAACTAATGCCAGAATATCAAGTTATTTTCCTTTCATTTTTGTATCGCATTGATGTTGAAAGAATCTAGGCAATCAGGAGAGTATGCTAAAGGGAATATAAGAAATAAAAATAGTTTAATGTTGTAATTACAATCAGTTATATTTTTAAAGTTATTAAGTATTTGATTAATGCCATAAGAAAAATGATAACACTTCTTATTAAATAAACAAAATTCACTTAAAAGCCAATGAACTCTACTTATTCCATATTGTTCCTGAAATTGATTTTCTATACTTCTGACATCAGTTATATGAATCTCATGTATTGTTTTCTAGCCAGATATATATGTAAGTGTGATCCAATGTAATATTACATTAATTATAACTGATTTGGAATAAAGATCTATGCTAGGGAATGCTATCCCATTGCTTTTCCAAGCTCTAATGTGCCATTTATAAGCAATCCTAGGTTTTAAGGGGAACCTTAAAATTTTTAGTAACGTGGAATTTAATTTTTTAAATAAGTTTTTGGGAGTGGATATTATCAATGACTGTATATAAAACAACATTGTAGGTAAAATTATCATTTTAATTAAAGAGAGCCTATCTTCTATTGTGAAGAACAATTTATTCCATCTTTTGATTAGTTCACTAACGGTGGTTATTAATTTATTGTAGTTTAGTTTAACAGACTCTTTCCATGTACTCTTTATACTGACACCCAAATATTCTAATACATCATTCTCCCAATTAAACAGATTATTCTGTCTTAGGTTTTTGTTGATCTTTTTGTTAATTAGTAATGTTTTGGATTTATTATGATTAAATTTAAGCCCTGAAATTCTTTCAAACTTGCTTAAAGTATTTATAACATCATGCAAAGAATCATCAATATCACCCAACGTTAACAACATATCATCAGCAAATAATTGTATCTTAGGACAATAATCATTAATTTGAAATAATGGTGACAAGGACAACCTTGTCTAGTTCCCTTGAGGATTTCTGGTGGTGAGGATAGACATGATCCGATTTTCACATAAGCGTGTGCCCCACAGTAAATTTTCATTAATAAGTTGACAAAATCTGAGGAGAATTCAAAACTAATCAGAATTCTTTGTAGATAAGACCAACTAATAGAATCAAAAGCCTTTTCTATGTCTAGGCTGATAATACTTAGTTGTTTTTTTTGTATTTGCATGCTATGTCTATTAATGATAGTAATTTAATAATGTTATCTTGCACTTTTTTATGAAGAATGAACCCTGTCTGATCATTATGTATTAGATTAGGTAATATTTTCTTTATTCTATTAGCTAATATTATCATGAAAATTTTATAATCAGTGTTTAGTAATGAAATTGGCCTATATGAATCACAAGATTTGGGGTATTTACCTTGTTTTAATATGGGGAAGATAATTTAGTATTTCCATGATGGGGGTGTTATACATTTTTGCTTAACCATAGTAAAGGCACTCATCATTTTATTTATTATATATTCAGGAAAAATCTTATATAGTTCAGGAATTATTCCATCCAGTCTTGGAGCTTTATTATATTTTATTTTTTTTTTATTTGCTCTTTCACTTCTGTTAGTATTATTTGTTTATTTAGTGTGTTATTTTGTTACATTGATACCTTAGTAGTTACATTTTCTTGAATAACAGTATGTATTACATTATCTGTCTCCAAAAGTGGTGTGTTATTATTTATATCATTATAATAGTTTTTCAACACTTCTAATATGCCCATTAATTTAGATGTACTCTTAAATGAAGCATCACTTTTATATTTAATCTCATTAATACGATTGTGATTGTTTATTTATTTATTTTGGATATTATCACTATTTTATGGAGATGTTTGCGATTTACAGCATAAGATTGTAATTTAAATTTTTCCAGGTTTATGGCTACCTTATGATTCAGTACTTCTAAATATTTTTGATTTAACTTAGTAATTTCATTATGTGCTACTTTGTTATTTCATTTTGCATCCATTTTTATCTTGTCTATGTTTTTTGTAAGTCTAAAAGTTATTTGTCCCAATCTCTCTTTTTTTAAGCTACCAAGATTTTATTCTACTATATATATATATATATATATATATATATATATACTTTAAAGGTGTCCCATAGTATAGTATCAGTCACTTCACCATTATCATTTGTTTCCATAAACATGTCTATTTCTTTCATTATCCATTCCCTAAAGTCATTTAAGCTAGTTATGTAAGCAGGAATTCTCTGTAGAAATCTTAAATCATCTGTATGTGTAGTTGATGTAAAGTTTATAGCATTTTGGTCCGAAAGTAGACAAGCCATTATAGATATGTCACTTATTTTAGAGTATATATTATTTGATACAAAGACCTTACCAATGTTTGTTTGTGTAGCAAGCCAATATGAATAGTGAGTATAGAATAAGGAATAATGTTCTCTTAGACCATGTATATCTTTAAGGTCCATCAGGTTTGTAAAGTCATTTAACTTCTTGGCTTGGGATGTTAGTTTTATTTTACCATTTTTAGAAGTATCATTGCCTGATAATAGGCAGTTAAAATCACCTGTTGCTATAATTCCCCCTTTTGCATTTAAAATCATCAAGTCCAGATATTTGTCAACATATTTAGTACTCAGGCCTGGTATACAGTATGCATTTATCAAAGTATAATACTTCCTATTGATTTCCAAAATAACCATGCTGAGCAGCCCATCTTTATCTGAAATTGCATCTATAATTCTTGGCTTAGTATAAGTATTTTTCCATAGAATAAGAGTGACCCTTCTCTTAGTCTTAAACCATGAATCAGCCAGGATAGTATAGCCATTGAATGAATATTTTTGTAGATCTTTTTTTAATAGATGGGTTTCCTGCAAAAAGACGATCTGGGCTTTATGCATTTTGATATATTTAAGCAAACCAGCTCTTTTGACATTATTGTTCAAACCATTAATATTTAATGATAAACATTTATAAGCCATTGACTATAATGTGTATGTTATTACTAACTGAAAGACCTTTCTTCCATGTTGACTTGAAATCTATTGAAAACTTACTTTCAAAAACCCAAAACTATTTACAAACACATACATGAAACATAAAGTTTCTGGTTTAGTTAAAAACCTAATTAAACCATCCATCCATCACCTCTCCAATACCAAACGACACAAATTATCCATATATATATATATATATATATATATATATATATGGGATCCGGACACATGCTCGACTAGCCTGTTTCATAGATTGGACTACAGTGCAGGTAAGGGAAAATTCCCTTTCCCCACTGTAGTGCAATCTCGGAGTGAGAATAATAAAGTAAGGGGTGTATGGGGAGTGCAGGAGGTGCAGAAACATTGAGTTTATTTGAACTACACATACACGGAAGAGCTATTCGATGTTAAGTGCTTTCATGTATGTGTGTTCGATATTTTGTGATTCAGAAATATGCTAGTTGAGCATGTGTCCTAGACTCATATATATCTATCTATCTATATATATATATATATATATATATATATATATATATATATATTGAAGCTTTAAGAGTTTACAAAAAGCAAAAAAAAAAAAAAAAAACCTCAAGCTGCCTTGTCAGTGCATGTCATGAATCTCCACAATGAGAACAGTCGAACAGACCACCAGTTTCTTCACAAAGCATCATCATGAAAAAATGAATCCTTTCATATAAAAACAGCTATTTAGAAGTAACAACAGTTGCCTCAAATCAGAAATCGTATTATAACATTTCAATCATTTACCCACCAGTTAACCAGGCTAGAGAGAGAGAGAGAAAAAAGGAACCTAGTACACACACACACACACACACACACACACACACACACACACACACACACACACACACACACATATGTGTGTGTGTATGTGTAACATATTTAGCTATCTATAAAACACAATTAATGTACTCTATTAATGTTTAGATCTAAAACATCAAGTTACACACACTAATCAGAAACACCTTGTTACCGCACCACTGACCCACTAGAAAAAATGCAGTTTGGTATTAAGTCAAATTATGCTATTACTGAATAATTAGAAGACATACATCATTTGTAGTTATTTAAAAGGGAAAAGTATGTAAAGTACTTATAATGGGGAAAAGGGAGAAAAGGAACATTGTTAACAAAAAAGAAAAGGAAGAAAGAAGAGAGAGAGAATGTTATTTAAACACTAAGTACTATATGTAGTTAGAAGAAGTAGATATAGATTGTAGGGAATCAAAGATCTTCACTCCTTCTGGTAAGGTCATTTGTATTCTCGCAGGAAAAAGAATATGAGCTTTAATATTTTTTTTCAAGGACTTAATTAGAGGAACACACTCCTTTCTTCTGAATTTGACTGCAGAGGTGGTGCCATTGTCAAAACAAATAACTTTTTCACCCATCTTGATAGGGGAATTAGTCCAAGCTGATTTCAGCACTTAAGTCCTTGTCTTGTGAGGAAAGAAATCTAACTATTATAGACCTGGGATTAGATGAACTCAGAGATGAAGTTGGATTTGCCAGGGACCGATGAGCCCTCTCAGTTCCAAAAGAGAGGGATTTATGCATATTTAGTGCTGATGAAAACCACTTTTTGAGGATTTGCATCATGTTAGCACCCTCTTCTTTCTCAGGGATTCCATATATTCTTATGTCATTCCTCCTTGAAGTACTTTCAAGGTCTTCCAGTTTCTCAGATGAAATTCATTGTGGTGTTCATTTTCTGTCATTCTAGTTACTGTTTCCTCTAAGGCAAGAATCTGTTCAGATTTTTTTTTACTATTTCATTTAGAAGTTCCAGTTGTTTACTGCATTCTTGTTTGATAATATCCATTTTGTTTTGAATTTGTCCATTTTAGTGACAGTTCTTGGATGTTTGTTATTATAAGATGTAGTTCTTTCTTCACTGCACTCTCCTGGTGTGGGTTCTTCACGTTGCTCATGTTTTTAGTGACAGTTCTTGGATGTTTGTTATTATAAGATGTAGTTCTTTCTTCACTGCACTCTCCTGGTGTGGGTTCTTCACGTTGCTCATGTTTTTAGTGACAGTTCTAGGATGATTGTTATTATAAGATGTAGTTCTTTCTTCACTGCACTCTCCTGGTGTGGGTTCTTCACGTTGCTCATGTTTTTAGTGACAGTTCTTGGATGTTTGTTATTATAAGATGTGGTTCTTTCTTCACTGCACTCTCCTGGTGTGGGTTCTTCACGTTGCTCATGTTTTTAGTGACAGTTCTTGGATGTTTGTTATTATAAGATGTAGTTCTTTCTTCACTGCACTCTCCTGGTGTGGGTTCTTCACGTTGCTCATGTTTTTAGTGACAGTTCTTGGATGTTTGTTATTATAAGATGTAGTTCTTTCTTCACTGCACTCTCCTGGTGTGGGTTCTTCACGTTGCTCATGCTTTAGTGACAGTTCTTGGATGTTTGTTGTTATAAGATGTAGTTCTTTCTTCACTGCACTCTCCTGGTGTGGGTTCTTCACGTTGCTCATGTTTTTAGTGACAGTTCTTGGATGTTTGTTATTATAAGATGTAGTTCTTTCTTCACTGCACTCTCCTGGTGTGGGTTCTTCACGTTGCTCATGTTTTAGTGTCAGTTCTTGGATGTTTGTTATTATAAGATGTAGTTCTTTCTTCACTGCACTCTCCTGGTGTGGGTTCTTCACGTTGCTCATGTTTTTAGTGACAGTTCTTGGATGTTTGTTATTATAAGATGTAGTTCTTTCTTCACTGCACTCTCCTGGTGTGGGTTCTTCACGTTGCTCATGTTTTTAGTGACAGTTCTTGGATGTTTGTTATTATAAGATGTAGTTCTTTCTTCACTGCACTCTCCTGGTGTGGGTTCTTCACGTTGCTCATGTTTTTAGTGACAGTTCTTGGATGTTTGTTATTATAAGATGTAGTTCTTTCTTCACTGCACTCTCCTGGTGTGGGTTCTTCACGTTGCTCATGTTTTTAGTGACAGTTCTTGGATGTTTGTTATTATAAGATGTAGTTCTTTCTTCACTGCACTCTCCTGGTGTGGGTTCTTCACGTTGCTCATGTTTTTAGTGACAGTTCTTGGATGTTTGTTATTATAAGATGTAGTTCTTTCTTCACTGCACTCTCCTGCTGTGGGTTCTTCACGTTGCTCATGTTTTTAGTGACAGTTCTTGGATGTTTGTTATTATAAGATGTAGTTCTTTCTTCACTGCACTCTCCTGGTGTGGGTTCTTCACGTTGCTCATGTTTTTAGTGACAGTTCTTGGATGTTTGTTATTATAAGATGTAGTTCTTTCTTCACTGCACTCTCCTGGTGTGGGTTCTTCACGTTGCTCATGTTTTTAGTGACAGTTCTTGGATGTTTGTTGTTATAAGATGTAGTTCTTTCTTCACTGCACTCTCCTGGTGTGGGTTCTTCACGTTGCTCATGTTTTTAGTGACAGTTCTTGGATGTTTGTTGTTATAAGATGTAGTTCTTTCTTCACTGCACTCTCCTGGTGTGGGTTCTTCACGTTGCTCATGTTTTTAGTGACAGTTCTTGGATGTTTGTTATTATAAGATGTAGTTCTTTCTTCACTGCACTCTCCTGGTGTGGGTTCTTCACGTTGCTCATGTTTTTAGTGACAGTTCTTGGATGTTTGTTATTATAAGATGTAGTTCTTTCTTCACTGCACTCTCCTGGTGTGGGTTCTTCACGTTGCTCATGTTTTTAGTGACAGTTCTTGGATGTTTGTTATTATAAGATGTAGTTCTTTCTTCACTGCACTCTCCTGGTGTGGGCTCTTCACGTTGCTCATGTTTTTAGTGACAGTTCTTGGATGTTTGTTATTATAAGATGTAGTTCTTTCTTCACTGCACTCTCCTGGTGTGGGTTCTTCACGTTGCTCATGTTTTTAGTGACAGTTCTTGGATGTTTGTTATTATAAGATGTAGTTCTTTCTTCACTGCACTCTCCTGCTGTGGGTTCTTCACGTTGCTCATGTTTTTAGTGACAGTTCTTGGATGTTTGTTATTATAAGATGTAGTTCTTTCTTCACTGCACTCTCCTGGTGTGGGTTCTTCACGTTGCTCATGTTTTTAGTGACAGTTCTTGGATGTTTGTTATTATAAGATGTAGTTCTTTCTTCACTGCACTCTCCTGGTGTGGGTTCTTCACGTTGCTCATGTTTTTAGTGACAGTTCTTGGATGTTTGTTATTATAAGATGTAGTTCTTTCTTCACTGCACTCTCCTGGTGTGGGTTCTTCACGTTGCTCATGTTTTTAGTGACAGTTCTTGGATGTTTGTTATTATAAGATGTAGTTCTTTCTTCACTGCACTCTCCTGGTGTGGGTTCTTCACGTTGCTCATGTTTTTAGTGACAGTTCTTGGATGTTTGTTATTATAAGATGTAGTTCTTTCTTCACTGCACTCTCCTGGTGTGGGTTCTTCACGTTGCTCATGTTTTTAGTGACAGTTCTTGGATGTTTGTTATTATAAGATGTAGTTCTTTCTTCACTGCACTCTCCTGGTGTGGGTTCTTCACGTTGCTCATGTTTTTAGTGACAGTTCTTGGATGTTTGTTATTATAAGATGTAGTTCTTTCTTCACTGCACTCTCCTGGTGTGGGTTCTTCACGTTGCTCATGTTTTTAGTGACAGTTCTTGGATGTTTGTTATTATAAGATGTAGTTCTTTCTTCACTGCACTCTCCTGGTGTGGCTTCTTCATGTTGCTCATGTTTTTAGTGACAGTTCTTGGATGTTTGTTATTATAAGATGTAGTTCTTTCTTCACTGCACTCTCCTGGTGTGGGTTCTTCACGTTGCTCATGCTTTAGTGACAGTTCTTGGATGTTTGTTATTATAAGATGTAGTTCTTTCTTCACTGCACTCTCCTGGTGTGGGTTCTTCACGTTGCTCATGTTTTTAGTGACAGTTCTTGGATGTTTGTTATTATAAGATGTAGTTCTTTCTTCACTGCACTCTCCTGGTGTGGGCTCTTCACGTTGCTCATGTTTTTAGTGACAGTTCTTGGATGTTTGTTATTATAAGATGTAGTTCTTTCTTCACTGCACTCTCCTGGTGTGGGTTCTTCACGTTGCTCATGTTTTTAGTGACAGTTCTTGGATGTTTGTTATTATAAGATGTAGTTCTTTCTTCACTGCACTCTCCAGGTGTGGGTTCTTTGAGTTGCTCATCTTGAGATCTCCAGTAGAAAACTTCTTGACAGGAATAATTACAAAATTCTCTTGACTATGTATTCATTTATAGAAAATAATAAGAGTCTATGTTAATCTAATTTTTAGTATGCTTTTAGTTAGATTTTACTAAAAATTAATGTATATTTCCTGTCAGGATATTAAAGTATAAGCAGAGCTATGGATTTCTGCTGCTATCAGTCTGGCATCTTGGCCATGCCCCTCCCTGAATGTCTTTCTCATGTATTCTGGATACAGATATTGGTGGTAAAAAAAAAACAAAAAAAAAACAAGATATCACGGGCTTATTTTCCACCTTCAGCTGAGCATCCTTGCTGAAGTTCTTAATGTAGGGAAGAAGCCATATTTGTACAAGGACTGTCTGACTACCTTAGATTCAGGTAAACAGTACTTGTCCTGGCACCCGTTTAAATAAACCACACCAAAAACATAAAGCCATTTGATAACCTTTATTGAATATTATTGAAAAATGAACTTTATGCACACAA
The DNA here is from genome assembly GCF_019279795.1 of Protopterus annectens. Taxonomy (NCBI): domain Eukaryota; kingdom Metazoa; phylum Chordata; order Ceratodontiformes; family Protopteridae; genus Protopterus; species Protopterus annectens. The sequence goes on from NC_056739.1 coordinate 1,875,466,054, forward strand.
AACAACATCAGTTATCTTCATTAGCAATGATCTCAGGGCAGTGTAACTACTCACCCTGTATGATTATACCTCAGGGCAGTGTACCTACTCACCCTGATACCTCCTCCACCGGGGCAGCATACGTACTCACCCACCACACTTAAATAGGCAGCGTAGCTGCTCACCTCCTGACCAAACAACCATTAACCAATGAAAAACCACCTTCTTTACAGGGGGAACAGAAGAGGACAATCCTGTCCCTCTTCTCTGCCACTAGCCTGATCACCAGGGGGTTCCCCCTCCTAAACACTAGCCTCAACCAAACCCTTTTAAAACAGCTTCAAATGCAGATTAAACAGATCCAATCCCACCTCATTAAGATGCACCCCATCTGTTTGATACCAGACCTCCTCTCCATCCCCAAAATCTCTGTGTTTAATGGTATGCATCTCCAAAATTCTTAATTGGTTAACCAATCTCTGATTGACGAACCTCCTGACCATTTCAATTGCCCTATAACTATAAGAATTCCTCCAACACAAATGAGGAATCAACTCTGACCAAACAATTTCCAAACCCAGGTATAATGTCTGTAATCTCAACAAGTCCTGTACAATAATATCCACTAATCACTTCTTGGAAGAAATGTCCAAATCATTGCCCCCCAAATGAATTATTAATATACAAGGAAACCCCACCTTCAAATTAACCTTCTCAAATACATGCAGCAAACTATCCCACCTAAGACCCCTAACCCCATGCCAAGTCACTCACCACCCTAAATGTATTAAACCCAAAATGTTCCCATCTTCCCTGACTAATGCATGCTTCTCCAGCCAGTGGGTATACGAATGCCCCAAGATGATAATCTGCTTCCCTAAAGGAAAACAAGAAAAGAAAGTTATTAATCAGGCCAACAACTTTATCTAATATATGATAAGAATGCATTTGAAGACCACCTCCCCAATCTCTTAATAACGCCAATGGAACTACCCTCTCTAGCTAAATCTGAAGCCCTGCCGATTCTAAAAGAGTGAGCTGCAAACCTATCCATTGGAAATCCCATGCAACGTAAAACCCTCCTAACCAAACATATGACTCTACTACTTGACACCACCTTCGCATAAACCAAACAAAAAATTAACTCATCTACACTGCCCATCCTCCTCCTCTTGAATTCTTTCACCCACATTACTGGATAAAGGCTAGGATTCTTGTCAGGCTTAATCACCACCATGAATCCCCTACCTAATTGATCTGTCTTACTCTTCCTTAATGCAGTAGTAACCGTTCCCTCACTTATGATAACATCCTTCCAACATAATGAACCTAACAACTCAGAAACATGGAAGGTGCCAAAATACAATCTTGTACACAGTGTGCCCCACATGAAGTAATCCAAAGACCCACCTTGTAATAACCCTAACCCTGTCAACAAAACATTCAATACCACCCGCGTAAGCAGCCATCGAATGCCCCTACATTCCATCACCACTCTCCCCCATCCCCTCAACATCTGCCCTAATGTCCAAGACTTTGTGAAATAAATCTTGCAACCCTGCCACCTTAGCAAAAATGCTAATAGCAGCCAAATCCACCTTGACTGTCTGCAAAGCCTTACCTATCCCCAAGCATGAGCTACATATCGCAACAATAATTCCTCCGACCATACCCCCTCCTCTTCTGCCAACTGCAAAACAAACTGATTAAAATCAGAAAGAGCACTACCGTAAGCCTTCCTCATAGAAGGAGCCCAGGATTCTACACCTCCTCCGGCAGGGTTTCTGGCACTTCCTCTGCCTGTGCAGTCAACCCTCAAAATATGCAAAACTGAAATCGGGACAAGCTATCAGCCATATCATTCTTTATGCCAGGCACATGCACTCCTGTAAAGGAGAAATTTATTAACAGGCTCTGCAACCCAATTTACGTAATACCAACAACAACAAGCCCGACTTAGCCATCCTCTTTTGTAATACCCACACCACAGCCATATTGTCAGAATGAAAAACTACTCATTTGTCCCTCAAATGCTCCTTCCACACCACAGAAGCTGCCCATAGAGGCATCAATTCTAGAAAGGCCACGTCATGCCTCCATTCCTAATTCCAATCCCGAGGTCATTCAGCTGCAAACCACCAACCCCCAAATTAGGCCCCCATACCGGCACCCCCAGCTGCATCCATAAACAACTGAAGTTCCTCCTGCCCCACCCAGTCAGACTGCCAGAAAGAAATCCCATTAAATTGTTGCACAAAACCATCCCACAACACCAAGTCATCCCGCACCAATTTGGTCACCCTAACCCAGTGGTATTTACTCTGACCCCCTTTCAACATATAAGCCACTGACCTACAAAAGGATTGCCCTGGGTGCACAGCTCATCAGGCAAAATTCAAAAGCCCCAACAACTCCATGACTGATCAAATCTGTATCTTATCCTTGCTCAGCACCAAACGTGTAGCCATCTTGAGCCTCTCTATCTTATCCTCGGATAGACAAAGCAGTCCCCACTCTGCGTCTACCATTAATCTCAGAAATTCTAAGGCTCTCGCCAGACCTTCCATGTTATGCTGAACCAACAGTACCCCCAACTGCTCGCACATGCTCGTAAACTCCCGCAACCCTTCCTGTGCTCCTGCCCTTCCTTTGCCCACCAGCAGAAAATCATCTAAATAATGCACAGCATTTTGCATTCCCACTCTCTGCTGCCAAATCCAATGTAATACCATATTGATCTTCTCTAAGGTCACACATGTCACTGAACAACCCATAGGCATAGCTTTAGCAAAGTAGTACTTATCCCCTACCTTCATCCCCAGTAACGGCCAATCCTCACTCCTAATAGTCAGTAAGTAAAAGGCAGATGCAATGTCAACTTTAACTAGCCATGGCTCCTAAAATTCCCTGATCACTTTTACAGCATCATCCAAGGATGCATAATGTGCCCTGACCTCCTCATCCACAATAAAATCATTTGCTGAATTCCTTTCTGGATGCGACAAGTGATGTATCAGTCTGAATTCCCCGGCCTGTTTTTCAGCACTAACCCTAAGGGCGACACCTTATAATGGCTGAAAGGTGGACTGCCAAAAGGACCCAATAAACGCCACCCCCAACACTCCTTCACAACCAAAACCTCCAAGATACCCTCTTTACCTTGATCTGATCACAGGTTCTTACAACCTCCCCCCACCCCCTCTCATGGTGGACATTATAGAAACCCCCCGCTGAAACCCTTGTAATACCTCAGTCTTGATTGCAAGGCCAGAAAACCGACAAAGCATACCTCGCAGGACCTCCACCTTAATGGGGAATGGCACCCCCCCCCCTCTATTGCCTCTAAAGAACCCAACTCCCTAGGACCCATGAAAATTACCCCTACCCTGAGCCAGTTGAAACCCCCTGCAAGGTGAGGAATCCACCCTCATGAGCTATAACATTGGAATTCCATGTGGAAAGGTCTTGCCAACCACAACAAATGGCCAAAGGACTCCCTCCACATCTTGAGCAAGTATGTGCAAATATGAACCCTACCCATGAACAAGAACCACTATTAAAAGACTAACACACACCCGCTACTTCTCCCCTGGTCACACTCCTGTTAAACCCACCATAACTATCCATCATTGTAGTTAACCATATATGCGGATGACACACCTCCCAATGTAGTGACTGGCCCACAGCCTTCTGTTTGTGGGAAAGCTGATTGTACCAAAGCCACTCATTCCCCAGCCTTAACCGTTGTGCCTCCTGAAAGGTAAGGAAATATCCTAGAAGAGGCAAGGCCAATGACCCATCCTTCTCCAGCTGCACAGCCATATAGTAAATAAAGCCAACCACCCAATTATCCCAGGTACTAGGGCAAAGCTTACCTACCCTCTTCCTCCCCAATGCCGCTAAAGCTGGCAACAAGTCCTTGCCATTAGATGACTCTACCTCCACTAACCACTGGACCCCTTCCACATCGATCAACTCAAACAAATCCACATGCTCACCTTTCCAAATGTTTGCTTTCACTGGCCCTGGAATGTGCGGAGTCAGAAAAAATGCTCTTGCCTCTTGTCCCAAAGCTTGGGTGGCCAACCAGTCCATTGGCCACAGCTCAAAGTCAGAGCCTACCTCTGAGTCCAAAATCAAAGTGTCCCAGGAAACCTACACCCACCCCAGTTGCATCTCAAACAGCATACCTGGCTCCCTGTGCTAGCCCCCTCTGAGCACCCTCTATCATTTGCAATCCCCACCAAGATCCCCACCTAACAGTTCCCCTTCATCCCCACCACCTCCACAATCCTCAACACTCAGTTCCTCAGCTAACACTGCTAAAGTAAAACAATTAACTGCAACTTCATCTTGAGATGTACTGGAAGCTGATGTATCCACTGCAACCGCCTGCTTCGCTGTCTGCTGTCTTTTCCCCCGAGCTGAGGTTCTCGCCGGAATGTACCACCTCTTCTGACCTGGAGCTTGTTCCAGTTCCGATACCACCTCTGCTGTCACCACACCCTGAAATAACTCCTCAGCCTGGGCCACAATAGCTTGCCATCTGTGACATAATCCCGGTAAGTTAGCCATTTGTAAGAAAAGAAACACATAACATTAATGCTGCTCCATGAACCGAACTTCCCTATTCCACTCCCCAACCCCTTTACGAATACATCTCATCATACACTTCTCAATATCAGTTCCAATAAATTCTCCATATCAGAGAGATTCAGTTAGGGTCTCTTAACTTAAATGGTAACAAGGGCATCTTTTGAAACAGATGGAAAAAAAAATAAATCATTTAAAGGAATGTCACAGTGGGGAAGATTATATCTCTGAGTACCTCAAAACAGGTAGAATCCATCTCATTTTGTACAGGGTGGCTAGATAAAACCAGTTTCATAGTTTCCCATACTCAACATATCCAATATCTAGCTGACAGAGACCCAAGGTTTTCATTAGTTTATTACTGCTTGGCAAGACAAGAGTCGGGTGAGGGAAGGAACAACCTAATTTTGGACAATATAGCCATAAAACAAAAAACAAAACAAAACAACAAAAAAAAATTACAGCTTTTTTGCATTGGGATGGCCATGAAGAATTTACAGGGATATGTAGGCAAACTGCACAGTCCGCAAATCACCCAGAAGTGACAGAAATCTGATTGGATGAGACTGCTGCCTTCTTGCATGAAACGTCTGTTGTACAGTGCATAAGAACATCACATTCATATCACCATACATGTGTCAAAAATGGAGACAGTTATATATGCAAGACAGAAAAAATGTGTTATTAAGCATCAGGATCATTTCTAATTACTAATGCGTCAGGCTCCTCTGTGCCATTGTCCAACTAAAGCTTGGTCTTGATGGGAATATGGTCAGTTGTTATCATGTTTCTTAAGTCTTATAAATAAGTGACCTAACCAAAGCTAGTTCTAGTTGGAAATAATCCAGGATCTAGTCTGACCATGATATTGGTTCTACAAACAGGTTAAATATAATCGCACTGAGTGACAAGGTTGTGTCTGGAGTATTGTCTCAAATATGCGTAGCAGGGGAAATCTCTTCAGTAAAGCTCTAATGTTGCAACTGGCAGCCCGATCCAGACAACCATAGAATGGCCAAAGAGCCACAGGATCCCACCAGGGAGCACTAAGAAATCTTCCAGCCACTACCCTCAATGCTAATGGTTCAGTAAAGCATTACCGACATTGGCCGTAATGGCCACTACCTTAAATGCACATGTGTGAAACTGGAGGCCCGACTCAGACGACCGTAGAATGGCCAAAGAACCACACAGACCCACCAGAGAGCACAAAGAGATCCTCCAACCAGTACCCCCAATACTAATGATGCAGGAAATACCAAAGGAAATCATAACCGCCTCCCACGACCACAAGGACGTACACCGACCAGGTCGCCGAGCCACCTGGCTGCCACATGACTGCATGGTCTTATCACCCCCCCCCCTTTGGAGTACTGAGACAGCAATGGTCCCAACGAATAAACCATAGCCACCACCAAACCACCAATGAGCATCCTCAGCACCCCCACATCCACCAGACCACCGGGGAATCAAAACCAACACCACAGCTAAGCCAAGCACCAAACTCATACATACACTACCCATCAACCACACACTCCGCTCCACTCTCAGCCACAGATTCCTGCCACTTCTTATGACTCTCCAACTCCATCACCCCCTCAAATTCACCACGCTAACCACTCAAAACCCTGAGGGAGAAGAAGAAAAAAAAACTAACTCACTTCCACAAGCACCTCTCTCTCACCATAATCTAAGGCTTACCTGAATCCACAATACCTACAGGTTGTCTGGACATGAGCTAGCTGTAATTTCACCACCAAGTCATGCCAAAATGTACCTACTTCCCCCAAGTCCTACCACTTAAGCCTATTCTAAGTCCCTCCCTCCCCTACATCACTTCAATTAACCTCTCCATTTCTCTTTAACTCTTTCACCACTACAATCCCACTATCTAACCTACATGCAAAGACTCACATTAACTTCTAACATCTATAACCCCCCCCACCCCTTGCTCATGGGACCAGGACAACTTAGTTTGTCCCAAACTAAATTTGTGTCCTTTTGCTGCTATTCTGAAACTACAAGGAATTCTACTGCAGTAATACTCCATTTCAAATACTCATTGTTATGAATGTCTTTACCTAGCTGCGCTACGTCAGTAGTCAAATCTGTTACTGATGTCCATGAAATGAGAATTAAAAACTGGTTTTGTAACTTACATTCTTCAGCGTTTCAGAGTTTTGCCTGAGACTCTAAATGTTATGTCTTCTCCTGCATGATACAAGGATTGACCAGTTTTTGTGCCTGAAGAATTAATGCATTGTGTACTTATTAGCCATTTATTACAGTCTACAATGGTTTACTTATCCAGCTAATGACACATATTGGCAAACTCATGCTATATCCGGCAGGTTGGCAGCAGTAAAATATTGCCAACTTAACAAAAAAGAGAAATGCGTGTACAGCATTCTGCGGGATAAAGAGAATCATATGGTTCTAAACAAAATGACGTTTCACACAGACAGACTCAAGTCAGCTGCATAGAAAGTGTCTGATACAGATGTTTTAAAAAACACTGCAAGGAAGTCATGCTGAGATATGCTTTGTGACCCTTTAGTAAATTAAGTCTTGTCATGTTGCCATCTTATGTTAGTTGTCTGTGCTGGGAATGACAGCAACTCGATACCCCTGAAGCATCACATGGTTAATGCATAGCTGTTTGAGTGTGTACCTTCCCTTAATTTGATTAAATGTCCTTTTGGTTGACGAGTGATATGGGGTGGTGCTTAATATCGAATGTATGGATAGCCAAATGTTCAAAATGTCGAGGGAATCTTTCTTCATGAAAGGTGTGTGGGAGTCAGGGTTAGGGTCAGGGATAGGAGGGGGGATAAGTTTTTTATGTTTGTGTGTGAGAGTATTTATTTTAGGGTTACATTCAGGGTTAGTTAAGGGGTAGATGTAGTGCTGTTAGAGTGGGTTTGCATGTCTGAGTGTGTCTTGTGCAGGGTCAGTGTTGCAGGAAAGGTTTTGTTAAGTTAAGGTGTAGGGTTAGGATTGGGGGAGGGGACAGCATCAGGATTGGCACCCATTACCAAGGTAGTACAAAGGGCAGAGCCCTATCACTGCCCCTTTCCCCAACCCTAACACTTCACTTTATCTTAATAAAAACCTTCCCATTACACTGCCACTACTCAAACAAATCTGAGACTATGCTATGGGTGGGTTAAGTATGAAAATTGCGAGAGGAAGTGGTTTTCCTTTCTCACTCTTTTGTGTGTTTGATATTTAGGGCATTCAGCATTATATATTCAAACGTCTTAATACTGTTTTTTTAGCCATGACATTAAGAAAGTTTAATCATATAGAGAACAACTATATATACACATACATATATATGTATGGGTGTACTGAATTTAATTGAAGTACCTGTGACCCAAATGTCAGTGCTCACAAAGTTGACCACAAAACATTGATTTTGCAAATGTCAGCATACTACTATGTATGTATGTGCCTAGTAACAACCCCGCCCCTGCTAATTATACTTTCTAACACTGAGATCAGACAATGTGAGAGAAAGGGCAAATTTCCCAGCCCCAAGAAATATGCAATCTTGTATATTTGTCAACCATCTGTGTAGTCAACCAAGTTTTGTCAGCTATATAAATGCCAATCAAATGAGAATCTGCTGTAATTTAGTTTCCCCATATGTATACTCTGTAATATGCAGTATATAATATATAACATGTAGATAGATAGATAAAGATATAGATATACAGTGGCTATAAAAAGTTTACACAACTCTGTTAAAATGCCAGGTTTTTGCGATATAAAAAAATGAGACCACAATAAATCATTTCAAAACTTTTCCCACCTTTAATGTGGCATATTACCTGTTAGGGGGAAAAATATAAAAATAAAAAAACATACAATAAGCTGGTTGTATAAGTGTGCACACCCTTAAACTAATACTTTGTTGAAGCACCTTTTGATTTAATTACAACATTCAGTCTTCTTGGGTACACACCTGCCATCAATTAAAGAGACTCTGATTGACCCCAAATAAAGTTCAGGTGTCCTTGTAGGATTTTCCTGACATTTACTCAGTTGCATGTTACAACAAAAGCCATGATTTGCAGAGAACTTACAAAGCATCAAAGGAATCTCATTGTTGAAAGGTATCAGTCAGGAGAAGGATACCAAAAAAAAATACCACAGCATTAGATATCCATGGAACACAATGAAGACAGTCACCCAAAAATGGAGAAAATATGAGACAACAGTGACTTTGCAAAGAACTGGACATCCCTCCAAAATTGATGAAAAGACAAGACGGAAACTGGTCAGGTAGGCTGCCAAGAGACCTACAGCAACACTGAAGGAGCTGCAGAAATGCCTGGCAAGTACTGTTTGTGTACTACATGTGACAACAATCTCCCATATTCTCCATATGTCTGGGCTATGGGGTAAGGTTGCAAGACGGAAGCTTTTTCTTACACAGAAAAACATCCAGGCCCAAATTTTCAAAACAGTACATCGTCTCCCAAAAGCATGTGGGAAAATGTGTTATGGTCTGATGAGACCAAGGCTGAACTTTTTGCCCACAATTCCAAAAGGCACGTTTGTCACAAAAACAACACTTCACATCACAAGAAGAATACCATCCCCATAGTGAAGCATGATGGTGGCAGTATCATGCTTTGGGTTTGCTTTTCTTTAGCTGGAACTGGGGTTTTAGTCAAGGTGGAGGGAATTATGAACAGTTCCAAATACCAGTAACTTTTGCCCCCAAACCTTCAGGCATCTACTAGAAAGATGAGGATAAAGTAGAATTTCACCTTTGTCCGTGACAATAACCCCAAGCATACATCCAAATCAACAAAAGAATGGCCTCACCAGAAGAAAACTAAAGTTTTGGAATGGCCTAGCCAGAGCCCAGACCTAAATCCAATAGAAAATCTGTGGGTCGACCTGAAGAGGGCTGTGCACAAGAGATGCCCTCACAATCTGACAGATTTGGAGCACTTTTGCAAGGAAGAGTGGGCAAATATTGCCAAGTCAATGTGTCATGCTGATACACTCTTAAATAATAAGACTGAATGTTCTAATTAACTCAAAAGGTGCTTCAACAAAGTATTAGTGTAAAGGTGTGTACACTTATGCAACCAGCTTATTGTACTTTTTTTATTTTTTATATTTTTTTCTCCTAGCATATTTGTTTTTCAATTAAATTGTACAGCTTACAGGTCACATTAAAAGTGGGAAAAGTTTTGCAATGATTTATTGTGTTCTCACTTTTTTATATCACAAAAACCTGGCATTTTAACAGGGGTATGTAAACTTTTTATAGCCACTGTATTTACATACAACTTTCACCATATGAGAGGTTTCTGAACTTCAAGTAGCATTGTTCATAAAGCAAATGTAAAAAAGCACAATTTACATTTTTTAAAAATACTTTTTGCCCCCCCCCCAACTTCTGCTGTTGATATCTATTCTCATAAGCCTATTTATATTAATCCATTAAGTAATAGCAATGAAGGCGCATTGTATTGCATCATAGTATTCCTCATAAAATGTGCCCTACTTGTTGAGAGGGAGATCCTAAGTACTGACTGCCCCCCCCAACAATAGCTAGTTTGCATGTTCTGTGAGGATTGGAGCCATTGCTCTTTTATAATACTGTCTAATTTTTCCACATTAATTTCTATTGACTGAAATCAAGTATAAATGTCATCTTTGTTTGCTGAAGAAAACATTTGCATCTCTACCTGAAAATGTATCTAGTACTAAACATGATAGCAGACTTAGTGTTGTCATGCATGAATCCTGTCAAGTTATGTCATGCTTATTTGTTAGTTGGTATTTTATAGCTTCTTTCATAATTTCATCTGAAGGGAGGAATACTGGTCCTCACTGTTCCCCATTATGCAATTCTTTGATTTGTGAAATGTTTCTCTGCAATACAAACATAGCATATGGCTGTGCACACACACATCCCTTTGAGACCACTGCTGTAATGTTTGCTAAGGATATGACTGAGAGCCCCCTTTCCTTCTGATAACTGCATACTATTACATCTGTAGTTATGCTTGGTTGGTAAGGACATAATAGTTACAGTAAACTGTAGTTTATCTCCTGGAGGAATTTAAAACACTGCTGGTCAGTGCTCCATAGCTTTTGAAATAGTAAGAGTAATAAAGAAAGAACGGAGAATCAACTAATACTCAAAAATACTGCAGGAGATAAACAAAATTCACCTTGGTAGACATGCAGGTTCTTTCACTTCTTTTTCAGTTTTGAAAAAAAAATCATATAAATTATAAAACAAAGTCTTATTTGCTGAGCTCACTTTCTAATTATGAAAACAAAACATTGCTGTCCCCAAAAGCAGTAATGAAAAGTAATAAAAGGGAGAAAATGTATTATGATATTAGTGTGTCTTTTTTAAATTAAATATATATGCTGTTGAATTTTGTAGGAAATGTGATTTTAATCCCTATTGCACCCTTTAATTCAAGCATTTGAGAAGGCTGGTGAAACTGATACTTATGAATATGCTAATGATTTGAAGTGTTGTTTTGGTTGCAATCTTTCTGCTGAAGAGAAAGAACATTTTCTACTACTGAGTAATGATAAGACATTGATATCTATGAAGCTTGACAAGGGTGGGGGCACTGCCATTTTTGACAATATGGCATATTCCACAGTTATGTTTAATTTGTTAAAGCACATTTCTAATTATTCTTGGGTGTCCAGGAACAAAGTTAATATTTCCCACAGAAAAATAGATTTATGTCTGGAGGACTGTTTGGCACAGGACAGAATAGATTATGATTTATTTGATTTTTTTGAAAATCTCTGCTCCAAAGTTCCTGTCTAAATTTGCCATTCCCAAATTTACTACTACAAATCCCCCATTTAGCCCTTTAATATCTGTTCAACACTTTAAGACACATCCTTTAGCAGTTTTCGTTGACAGAAAAATTAAAACAAATGTAGAGGAATACAAATTTTATTTTAAAATATTCTTGGAACTTTTTGAAATGTTTGAATGGTATCTTATTTGAATCACATATTAGTTTCTTGACCATTGATGTGGTTGATTTGTTTTCATGCATCCCTCAATAACTATGGATTACATATTTTCATGTGGTTATTTCTACATTTGATTTTCTGACTGATGCTGAACTGCATTTAGTAGTCAATGTTATTACTCTAGTTCTGGAAAATAATTTTATTTACTGTGAGGGGGAGTTTTACAAACAAATGAAAGGAGTGGCAGTGGGGATAGCTTCTGCCCTTACTTTTGCAAATTTGGTGTTACAATGTTGGGAAGAAAAATATATAGTCAACAACAAAAGATTTTTTTCCTTTCTGTAGACTAAAAATATGTTAATTATTTAGATGTGTTGCTATCTAAAGAACAGAATGTTTTTTCTTTTGTTGTTTACAGGAAGCCTCCCTTCAGCAATTCGTATTTGCATTCCCATAGTAATCAGCCTTTTAAACAAAAAAGAGCATGGTTAAAGGGCAAACCATTAGATTCCCCTGAGTGATTTCAAATGATAACCACATTTAAAATGGAGTTAGACCATCTAGAAAAATATGTTGATTGGTAGGAAATGCCCTTGAAATTGGTTGAAAACATATTTGGTTATATCAGTGACTGTAGGTCTGTCTACCTTCTATTCTTCTTTATTGGGGAAGAGGACTAATTCAGGAAGTTTGGAGGTTAACTCAGCTTAGGGAACTGATTTAGTGGAAAGCAAAATTTTTATTAGAGCTTTTCTGTTACCATTTAATGATGGATTTGAGAAAATAAAAAGTATTGTATAATTAAATTGGAACATTTTAAAGGGAACAAAGCTATTTGTAGTAAGGTTTGTCACCAAGCTTACTACAAATAGCTTACTACAAAACTATTTGTAGTAAGCTTGGTGACAAACCTTCATTTGTTTTTAAGGTAAATAGTCATTTAAAACATTTGCTGGAAAATTGGAAGGTTGCAACTCCTGTTTATAAGCCAAAGCTTGGTACAGTTAAGTGCAGGAAGAGATGTAAAAAATATTTGTACATAATAAATGCTACTAACCTAACCCTTGACAATATTTTTAAAACTAAGGTGATTTTTCAACATGGGAACTGCAATGCTTCAGAGGTTGTTTGTTTAGGAAAATACTTCGGTATGTGTGGCATTTTATGTAGGAAAGACTGAATGTCCCCTGAAGAAAAGGAATTTTTGAGCCTTTAAATGAAGTCACCAAGGCTAACGCTACAATTGCATTGCATAAACATTAGCTAACTTGTGCATCTTTAAAGAATTCCTTTTTGATTTTCTAGAAGTGTTGCCTACAGATGCTAGAGGTGGTGCCTGGAAGATCCTTATGGAATATAAAGACCTCCTTTGGCAGTTTTGTTTGAACACACACAACTACCCAAGTATTTATGGAGTGGCTTATATTGCACCCTTTCTTAAAATGAGATCTACTAAATTATAGAATTATTTTTGAAGAAATTGAATTTCAGTGGTATTTTTTTATTTAATTTGTGTTTATGTGCATGAGATTTTTTATACTATGTTGCTTAAATGCAATGAGTTTCAGTTATTTACATGTATCTCTTTAAGAAATAGTGGTAGTGATTGGGTGATGCTATTTAAAGACTTGGGGAACATTTACCATTTGTTCTGATGAAGTCCTGTGTATTTGAAGATGAAAGCACTTAACGGCTGGATTAAAAACTAAAATCTTTTGGTCTTTCCTTGGTTGGCTCCTGTTTCACTGCACTTTTTGTGGTTATTAGTGTTTTTTTTTTCTTTGCAGTATTATCCTGCATTTTGAGTTACTGGTCAAATATATACCATCACTGCCTTATACAAACTATCTGACCAGATATATCATGTTATGTAAAAAGGTGTACTGAGAGGGACACTAAGTCAACTACACTACTTTTCAACAGAAAATTAACAGTAAAATTGACTTGGTGAATCTTGATATATATATATATATATATATATATATATATATATATATATATATAGAGAGAGAGAGAGAGAGAGAGAGATTAGTTCACAGCACATCATTTCAGCATATAAATGACAAGGTATTAGTGTGCACTTACATTCGGGACAGATACAAAAATGACAAATGGGACAGATATTTCCAAGACTGATTTTTATTTGATGCATACCTTTTGTATGAGAAATGAAGAGAACATTTAGACTAATAAAGGAATGATCAATAACCAGATAATTCATCCCTACTTGCTAGACAACTGAGGCTTGATGAATCACCTGATGAGTAAAACTATGCCAAAAATGTAATGATGCCTGTTACCCAGAGATAGCTAAGTTTTGTAAAAGGACTGTCATAAGAGAGGCATTGAATGAGAAAGTTTAATGAAAAAGAATAGATAAGTAAGAGAGTACCCAAAAAGTGCTAACAAGATTTAAACCCCATATGAAAAATGAAAGGCCAGGCCTGGAATCATTCTGAGAGATGGATGTCCACATTTGTTTCATAGTATGGAAGTATCAGGATACATCATAACAACACTGCTAATTAAAAAAACACCGAGCAGCATACTTCAATCGGAGATTCAATTGAGGGCACCTAATGAGATGCTCACACAACCTACCTATACAGAGTACATATAAAAGTAAGCATGGTGAAAAACTGCTCTGAAACAGGCAATAATAAATGGAATTCAGCATTTCTTAGAAACTGAATTTTATTTGTAACAAAATCCTAATATGAAACACCTGAATGGGAAAGAAATATTGCCAGTGCTGTCGCTTATCAAAATGTTTTAGGAAATCTGTAACGAAGAGTCTATTCTAACAGTTCATATTTGTTAAACTCTCTTGGAATAGAATGTAAGGTTCAATGAAGTGTACTGGGGACACTGAAACACACATATGTAGTTGCTCTCACTTAGCTCTGCATGTATCTCTGTAAGAAAGTGAGACGTAGAGGAGGCATGTATTGCAGCTCTGAATCTAATAAGTTTGCAGGTAATAGAAGCATAATGTTATGTTTTGCAAACACACAGCTGTACCCTGCCATCAAATGCCATATATTGAACATTCATTCTTCTGTACTTAATACGATTAATGCTTGAAAGCAAATACACTGTGCCACAGTCACAATAACTGTCACTTTCTACCACATGGAAAGATTACAACTTGATTATCTCAGCCTTCCTTTGGTCTTGAGAAAATGTTGCTTCCATCAGGCACAGTTGACCTGCTAAACATAAAAACATAAACATTGATTAAAAAAAAGAAAAACATAATAAGCATGGCTTGGCTTTGTGGATGTCTGGGGGAACTCCGCTATTTTTCTGGTAAAGAAGAATGAGAAACCGTTTTCTCTTTAATCTCATGCCCCATTTCTGCCAAGTCAGGTGTTTCAGTGAGCTGCCATGCTTTGAAAGCTCTTGTGTTTTGAAAATCATGAGTTATTGCATCCGATTTTGTTGAATAGCAATGTGCTTTAGAAGGAGCAAGTACCATTTCTGTTTAATTCAGTATTTATATAACAATACCAGCATTTAGGGTTACAGATTATTTTCTATGCAGTAGTAAGTGGATATTATTCCACACCACTAGGTAATATGAAATTACAAATCCCTAATAATTGCATTATTTAATAGATGGATAGACAGATTTCTTAAATAGATATACATGTATATACATTTTTCAAGCATGCGATTTTATTTTCAACATTGTCTAATTGTTAAATTTTTAGATTATATTTTATCTGTCGAGGCTAGTGGAGAGTTAATATCTAAGATGATAGACGTTTGTATTCAGGACACTAGCTTGCAGATGTGTAAATATGCATCTTGTTTACCCTGTACAGTACATTACAGGGGGCTACTGTGATTTATGGATATGAGTCTTGTCAGTCCTTCATGGCACACAGTTCCATTCTCATTTTTATGAATTGCACAAATGTACACCAAGTACTCTTATGCATAATAGGTGCTGTTTTGCCCAGGATAGAAGGAACACTCTATGTATCAGACAGGAGTACACAGTTTACTGATGAAAGGCAGCCTGTGCAGGTGCAGTGTACCTTATTAGGTAGCTAACTGTCATTTTGATAAGGCATAGTATCTACATTTACAATCTACCTTACACTGATGCACTGTCATCCTTCTCCGTGCTTGACTGTGATTCATAAAGAAATCACGGCATGGCTGCAGAACAGAAATTATTGCTACATTATGGAAATGAGAGGATCTGGTACTCTGTGTGCTTTCATTAGTGGGAGATTATCAGCCTAAATGTGTGGAGGCAGAACGCAGTTGTGTGAGGTAGCAGATTTGCCTACACAGTGGGGGATTGCTTTGGCATTGGAGATTTTCCTACCATGCAATGGAGGAGCTTTTTTTCCTCTTCTGATTAAATGTGCTCACAGAGGAGCAGGATCACTGAGATGAGGAGCACTGCAGAATTGCTTTGCATGCAGCTATAGAATGCACCATTGGCATCAGCTGGTACTCCAGTTGTGCTGCCATCATGAACAGTGTGCTGCTGGCAAGGGGTGGAGGTTTGCATATGCACTAAATGCATGGAATGCACTGCTAACACAATGGGGCAAGATCATGAACATCATTTTTTAGATGATGTTATTTTTGTTAATCACTAAGGGACTGGAAAAGTAGATAAACTACATACAAGCCATGCTCCACTATGCACTGGTGATTAGAAATAGGTTACTGAGTAAGTTCAATCTTAACAATTCTGGAAAATCTGCTGGAGATAAGAATTCTAAATCAAGTAAATGTGTATAACTCTCCTATCTGGATTATTGTGTAATCAACAATAAACAGAGCTGTGCAGATGTATTATAGACTACAAAACGCAAATTGAGTGCCATGATATATCTGGGACACACTTTGGTTTAAGTTCGTGATGCAAGGTATTTCACAGCTGTGGATATTTTTAGACCCAAATCGGCAGTCCTTAAGATTTACAGAAACTCTGGTCTTCACATGTTGAGGTAAACAGTACACTTGAAATATGTGTCTATTAGGGTATCTAAACTTGCCGGTAGATTTTAGTATCTTTCCACATAATAACATGTCTGATACAAAGAGCACAGGAAATCTGGTTTTGCATACATGACATACTGATCAAAAGAAACTATTTTGAGGACAATCTAACTGTGATAATCTATGAAGTAAATCAGATTAAGAATGCTGGGGCCAAATTGTTCATTATAAAAAAAAAAGTGTTTCAGAAACAGAATAAACTACCTCAGCTATCGAACTGGACATGATGAGCTATAGTCACTAAGCAGCAAAATAAAAGTCTTTCAACTTATCAGCCCTCCAAAGACACAAGACACAAGGATGTTATTCATTTTTCTGAGCAGTTGTAATTATTCTAAACAGTTTATTTAGGATTATGGAAACATGGAATATCCCATCACCAAGTAAATAAAAAATAAGGCAGAACCCTATGTATTGGGAAAGAGCAATAAAACTCCACACAACCTTTAAAAGATATCTTAAGATAGACCAAATACAGTGCATGTCCTCAGATGGTTAAGAAGTTCTACTTACAGTAACAGCAATGCTGTCGTATATGAACAGCATATTTCTGATCACTATTTTACAGCTTAGTACACCAAGTGAGGTAGAGAAAATAATCATTGATTAGAAAAATGGCACTTTTTCAACTGTATGGACAGTGCGGACATTTGATGTTTTTGGCAAAAAATGTAGCAGAGACACATCTGCCTGTGACCCTTCTGATAAGCCAAAAGGTTAGGGATGGTAATGGGTCTAGTAGTCACATTGTAGCCTAGACCTTAGTCATCCAGGAGTGACCATTAGAAATTATATATGCCAAAAAATAAAAAGAACACTTACTGAAGACTTGATAAATCTGTAAATCCATACCTATGCAGAGTTTGAGGGACCTAGGTAGCCATGTCTGTAGGACATAGCATGAGACCTTGTCAAACAGCAGAGCAGGCACCACTATGATGAAATTGTCCAAAAAGCTTCCCAAAACATGGTTCCTTTAGCCAGGATGAACATTTGTATTCTGGCTTTGGCATATTTTATCATGAAAATAACCCATGCCACCACCCTATCAGGTACAATTTCTGGCCCCAGACTAACCAATATCCTAAATTTGAAGCTGTACATTTAGCTGTGTGAATTGTACTTCAGTTCATTTTCCCAGGGGATTGTGATATATCTTGTCATTGATAATGGAAGACCTAACTTCCTCAAATTTACTGAAAGAAGGTCAAAGGTCATTCAAAATGTCAAAGAGCAGACAAAGCTAAGAATTACTAGTTGAACTGAGAACAGTGTTACTTACTTTTCGACAGGAAAGTCAGGAGAAGGAATGTGCCTTACAACTGTATTAGTGGCAGATCTGATTCTGACTTGGTAAAAATGCAGCAGGGAGTTAAAATTGTAGGATTTTCAACTGGAAACAGACTGCTTGCCTTGCTTGGATTACTTTCAAATACTTAGTAATGCTGTACAAGTATATATTTTCTATTATCATTTTTTGTTTTGTTTTGACTTAAGACGAGTTTAAGTTCGCTACTTCTACTACTATTGTCAGATCTGATTAATATACAGTGATTAGCTAGAAATATATGGACTGAAAATCTTCCATACAGAGAAGTTTCTTACACTGTTTTGTAAAGTTTTATTGATTCATTGAGTTTCCCACACAAATAAACATTATGAAAAATGACTGGAAAATCTACAGTGACTTTAAAGCAATGTATATCTAAAAAGACAAATATTTAGAAATGGAAGGTTTCCTGATAAGGACTGTTGACACCTCACAATGATTCCTGCTAGTAATATCTTTGGAGCACAAAGGAAATATGCTAGAACGTGCATATGATGAAACATCAGGATTGTCTATGGAGTCAGAAGAAGTATAAAAAGCATTAGAAGATGTAGCTTTCTGGTGTTGCATGTATAATGATGATACTGAATATGTGCAGGGATGTATAACAAGATACTCTTTCTTGCCTGTATAACCCTCAAAAGATGAGGAAACACGGTACCTTGCTCTGTTATCAAAATTGTTTAACTTGAATCAGTAACTAGCATTTGTTAATAGTTACATGTTAGTTTATTGTGGGGTGGAACTCCTTTACATGACACATGCATATATTATTCATAACCCTAACTCCAACCTTAACTCTAACATTAATGCTAAATCTAACCCTGAAACTAATCCTAAAGCTACCCTAAACCCTCCCAGCCAAATACATATACATACATGTAATACTTAAAATCAGTATTTTACATTCTAAGCTGACATTTGGATGCAACTGTGATTCCATTGTTCAATCTTCAGCACTCAAGCTTTCCCTTGCAGACTTACATGGCATCCCCACTTCATGTTAAAACTGAAAATGCTTATACCTCAAAATCATTGTGGTAGATGTAGTAACAGTACCTTGAAGATATAACATAAAATAAAATGCAATATGCTCTCCATTTAGTTTTTATTTCATATTTCAATTTCAAATTGCTGTTATTTGTGTAACCTACAACAGAAATTAAAGACTTCTCTGCTTAGTTTTTATTTGTTTTTCCATAGCTGTGATCATGTAATCCTGCAACTTAGCCTACAAGGAAAAATAAAATATTCTTTTTTCTTGTTTGTTTGTTTGGTGATATGTCTCTATTTGATTGATGTAGTAATGTCAGCAAATGCCAGACAGTCTTTTTGCAAGCACCAAAACTAGAGGAAAGATCAGACAGCCTTTTTATAGTACAGCAATTTGTAAAGCAACATTTTTTATCAATAAACTATTTTATCAGTGCCATTATCTGTCTACATTGTGGAGCCACCAGTTAGATTTCAATTGATTCGTGATCACTGATGGATGTGTTTTGTTTTTCACAGCATTTAATAGTATAATTGCAAATGGTTTATACATAGCAATACTTTATCATTGGCCATGGATATACAGTTTACCTTGTTTTACCTGCAGCTGCATTCATTAATGTATATGTAGAGTTTCAGAAAAATAATAATTTGTTTATTGCTCCTAAATGATAAACTGCCCTGAGCTGCTGTATATGCAGAGTTCCTTGATGAGAAAGAACAAAGGACTGCAAGCATCCTGCCTGTTTTTAGAGTTTTAAGGAGAAACACATTCATTCAACATTGAAAGAGGCTAGTTCATGGGTAACATGGATGTGTGCTTTTTTCCAAACTTCTGTTTTTGAAGGAAAGAGAAGACAAAAAGAATGTAGAATTATGACCGTTCATTTCAGCTGTGGTATGTCTGTGTCATAGGATTGTCATTCCTTTTGATCATGCAGTTCCCTTACCCTTTCCATGCCCATAGCAAAGGAGCCCAGTCAAGCAGTAGAAAAGGCCATTCACTTCCTGCTGGGAAAAGGCTTACTTTCAAGGCTGCATATGAAAACAGAATCATAGCAAGTTCTCCAACCTTGAATCTTCCAACAGCTTGCAGCATAGAATGTCGAAGGAGACAATGTTCCTCTCAGACGTGCACCAGTAAGTCACATACACATACTTACTATGAATTTGTTAAATGTAATAGTTTAGTATAACATCACAGCATTACTGTGATGCCATGAAGGTAGTTAGGTCCATTATCAGGGTATGAAGTAAGGACTGGGTAAAGTATACTAATACTAGGGGGTCATGCACATCATATAAACACAGTAGTCCTTTTGGTAAAAGAGAGGAGAATCTGTGTCCTTTGTTCATAGGTTCATAGGTTCATAGGTTCATACTAGGCTATCTGCCTGAGGGCATTTATAAGCCTAGCCCATAGTTATTTGGCTTTCGCCACCCCTTTAGTTTGAATAAAACTATGCCTATTATTTTGCTGTGCCTCTGTCAAGCAGTGACACTGAAGTAATCCCTGGGGTATATCTGCGATCCCCCATCCATTGGTCAAGATTCCTCTTGAACAAGGCCAGCGAGGTGCTCTGCCTCACATGTACCGGGATTTTGTTCCACAGCATAGGGAGTCTCTGGGTGATGAATCTGTCCCTCCAGCATGTTCTATTAATAACCGTGTCAAGGTTTAAGTCTCCGCCCTTGTGGTTCTGAGGGATCTAGATTTTTGAGGTGAAGCATATTCATCAAATCAGGGTTTGACATGGCCTTATATGTCAAGCACAGGTCACCTCTGAGCAAGCGGTATGAGACTGAATAGAGCTGGAGTTCTTTCAGTCGGGCAGCATAAGACATATTTTTGAGACCCTTTATCCTTTTGGTGAGGAACTTTTGGGGCCTTTCCAGCTGCTGCAGGTGTCGGGTCAGATACATTCCGAATGGGGCATTGTACTCAATCATAGGTCTAATGAGTGATGAGTACAGGGTGACGATGACCTCCCTTGATCTAGATGTGAATCCCTTCATGATCAGGTGGGCAATGTAGAAGGTTTTCCTAACTACTTTAGCAACATGAGTGTCAAACGAAAGGCTACTGTCAACCTGGGTCCCCAGATCCCTGATGACTTCTTCTGTGCTCAGTGGATTGCCACCTATATGGTAGCTAGGGTAACCTTGTTTTTCCCGAAGGGTATGACTATGCATTTCTTGGCATTTAACTTTAGGCCATGGCTCTGGCACCAGTTATCTGTTTCTGTGAGGCCCTTCTGAAGGATATCTGTGTCAGATGTGTTTTCGACTATGGCGCCTAGTTTGCAGTCATCTGCAAACTTTGTCAGCCATAACCCTCCTGTGTTTGCTTGTACTTCAGAAAAGTAGATGCCGAACAAGAGTGGACCCAGGACTGAGTCCTGTGGGACACCACTTGTGACAGGCTTTGAGTCTGACATGGCTCCAGCAACTCTGACCCTGTGGGTTCTGTCACTTAGCCAGTTTGCAACCCATCTTGTGATGTATGGGTTTACATTCAAGCTGATGAGTTTTTCGATGATACCAGAGTGGGGTATTGTGTCGAAGGCCTTTGCAAGGTCAAGGTAGGCTGTATGAACTGCCTTTCCCTCATCAATGGCCTTGGTGACTGTCTCGAAAAAGTCAACCAAGTTTAAAAGGCATGATCTGTCAATATCAAGGGGGGGTATAAAGAAAAATGTGACAATGAAACCTGAAGAGTCTGGTACTTAATGAAAATGCAAATTATAACAAAAACAATAAACCAAACTGTTAGGTGTAGCAATATAGATAACACATTGTTCTAGCACATCCCTAATGACAACACCTAATTGGCTTACTTCATCTAAATAATGTTTCTGGGGTTAGAATGTCATATCTAGTGTAAGTATCTCCATGACCTTATTTTAGGTAATATATAGTCTTCCAAAGATCAAGGCTGGATTATTATATTCTTGTTCTAGATAATATATAGTCTTCCAAAGATCAAGGCTGGATTATTATATTCTAACATGATATATAAGACACAAAACTTCAAGGAAATATATAGTCTTCCAAAGATCAAGGCTGGATTATTATATTCTTATTCCAGGTAGTATATAGTTTTCCAAAGATCAAGGCTGGATTATTATATTCTTATTCCAGGTAGTATATAGTCTTCCAAAGATCAAGGCTGGATTATTATATTCTGACATTATATATAAGGCACAAAACACCTCGGCTGTTTCACATATTTGGCATCAAGAAAGAAAAGGAGTTATTGTGAAGAATCTAAAGATGAGTACAATGTGTTAGTTCTATAGACCACATCACTGCAGTCAGATACAAAAACAAATGTCACAGATTTCACAAGGATGGCAGTGAGGTTGTAGAATAGATTTACACTGGGCAGGGCAGAATAAATTAGGAATAAGAAAAATATATTTAATTTAATTTCACATGTGTTCTATAATCTCAGGAAAGAAAACAAAATACATTGCCATTGGGAATATATATCTGTTTTCTGTCTTATAACCTGACCTTCTCATGAAACATTTAACCAGAGTTCGCACTGGATAAACATTTTTTTTTTTGAGGAGCCAGTCTGTCTAACTTTACTTTATTTAAGCAGTTTCCAAGTGATAACAGAGTATCTGGAAATGTTAGACTAATCATGGGGCAGTATTGTGGAACAGGACTGTGTTGCGAGCTTTAACAGTCATGCACTTCTACTTTTGTAAAATGTATATAGCTATGCAAAGATAAATAAGAACAAGAGACAACAAAGTAGGTCAGAGCATGCACAGGTATGGTTTGTCAATCCATGTACTCCTGACATACTTCCTATGGACAAGGAGTTGCTCATAAGTTTCCAAGCCTAAAGTATGCAAATGTTAAGTTGAATTTGCGATGAATGACAGGAAGGAGATTATGTGGCTTTACCAGTATTGTTTCTGTCTGCGCTTTAAATGGTGAAGTAACAACTGAACAGCTATTCAGTCTGTCATCACCCCTATTTCAGTCTGACAGAGTTCAGCCTGCTGTAATTTCAAAAAGTAAAGCAATATATTAACCTTTGACCCTGCAGTAAATATGCCTCTCTCCTGTCTCATGTCAAGGTCTGATTGTACTGTTTAATATTGAGGATGCCATTTGTAAAATCATAGCCAAAATGGTAGCAAGATAATACATAAAATGTAGAAGAATAAGACCAAAGTAAGCCAGATTCTTTTACATACAAGTATGCATATGTACAAAATAAATAAATAACTATATATATATATATATATATATATATATATATATATATATACACACACACACACACACACACAGATATATATATATATATATATATATATATATATATATATATATATATATATACATATATATATATATATATATCTTACAAACAAAAAAAATCTAAGATCTCAAATACAGAGGATAATAATACAAGAGGGGAGTTACCCTCTACACCCTCACATACATGCTACTTTTTATACTCCAAATCCATTTGCTCAATGTCAGGGGGAAAAACTGTACTATTGCAGAACTCAGTCTTCCCATTTCTCAAAAACTGCAGAGTGTCACAATTACAATACCTTTTAGGAGAGTTAGGGGAAGGGCTAAGTATGATATTCATGTACCAAAGAACTACATCCAACATCTATTCCGTATTGTCTCAGTAATGTATATCCCCCTGCTACACACACACACACACACACACACACACACACACACACACACACACACACACACACACACACACACACACACTCACACACAAACACGCAAATTCATACAAAGGTTCTGCTCCTCGCATATACATTGTTCAGCATTTCTTGCCCTTCATATGCGTATATTAAAAACTGCTTTCCCTTGATGGGTAGATTTACAAGCCATGGCCGTGCTCCACATGTATACCTGCGTGATGACTCTTCTGCTTCTTCTGTGATTACTTCAATGCTTGTTACCACTGTTACTTCCCCATTTGTGGTAAGCAGTCTGCTGGCCAGAGGCCAATACATTTTTTTTCTGCTTTTGTCTGAGATATTTTTGACCACATTGGCCGGAATGGTAAATAAACTGTTATGACTGACTGGTCCTCAAAAGGAGGCAAGAAATGTGAGAACAGGTGTCTTTATTAAAGTGGAAGCATATTTTGTTGTCAGGACTTGATGATAATAGCTTTTTGAGTGAGGACAGTTCCAGGAAGAGGTAAAAAACAGATAAATTTAATGCAAGAATGGCAGAAATTTAATCAGAAAATAAACATTCTTTTTCAACACAATTTCACATATTTTGGAGGGGAGTTTTAAATAAGGCTGGCTTTTTGATCTGGAACAGATGTGTGGAGCAGAATAGTAGGGAGTAAAAGTTCAGTGATTTCAGATTACAATTAATTAATGAGCATTATATAAGCAATGATCCTGAAGGGGTAAGCCTTGGTTTAATTTTCATTTACATTAACTTTTAAATGCATTAATTTATAAAAGAGAAAAAAAGAGAATAAGTGAACTGGTAATCCTGGACCATTTTCACATTTTCAGCCGCAGCATTTTCAGTATTAATGGAACATTAGTCAATCATCATGGTTTTGGGAGGTGGAGGGAAATGGGGTTCCTTAGAGAAAACTCATGAAGACACAGGGATGTCACATTCCATGGGTATGGCCAAGGATGAACACATGATAGCATTAGATTTCTGTAGCTCCATCAAGACAACATCATAAATAGGGACATTTACCATCAAACTTGTCTAATTTAATTTATTTCTTCATAAAATCATTTGGAATATCATTTTCGTCAATAATATCCAAAAAAAGAAAGAAAACTTGACTGATTTTCCTGTTAGAAATCTTCTTGGAAATTTCTCACTCATCTCAACTCCTCAGAATGAGCTACAGTAAAGCTAACAAGCAGAATTCTACCCTTAAAGAAAGAACGTCAGGCATTGCTACTAAACATGCAGGAACTGACAACTAAAATAGATAGAACTGATTCTAAAATAGACAACTTCAAAGAAAAAAACTACCAAACAAATGGATATATTACATGAAGACTTACAACAGCAAAAATCACAGATTTCAGGTATAGAGGATGCTCTCAATGACACGGACAGTAGAATTAAAGAAGGAGAAAACATTGAATTTCTACTCAGACAAAACACTCATTTCCAGTCTAAAACGGATGATTTGGAAAACAGATCTTGACATAATAACATAAGGATCTTTGGACTACCAGAAGGCATAGAAGGTAATAACATTATAACTTTTTTAAACACTTGGCTACCAAAAACTCTAGATCTATCTGAGGCATTTTCTTTTGTTATAGAGAGAGCCTATAGATCTCTATCTTCCTCTGCCACTAACAAGAACATTCCTATATCAGTTATAGTAATTTTTTTATCTTCATTTGATAAAGAGATGGTGTTAAAATCAGCATGGGCAAAAGCACCTTTAAAAGTTAATGATGCAGTAGTGCACTTTGATAATGATTATTCCACTCTGGTGATATCTTAAAGGAAAGCCTTCTTGCCACTGATAAGAGAACTAAAAAAGGCACAACTGAAAATGCATCTTTTCTTCCCTGACAGACTAAAAATCTTCTTACCTGATGGTCCTAAAATTTTTGAGGATTTAGACACTGCCTTGGCTTATATTAAAATACATAAAATATTGGAGAAGATAGAAGAAATGGAATGGGCAAGCCCTTCGTTGAAAAGACTGGCATCAGGCACAACTTAGAAAACAACAGACAAGCAAAAGAGACTAAAATAAATGAATGACTTGCTTTACAGCATTCTGATTATTTTATGTAAGCTTCCTTGTTCCCTCAAGTAATCCACAAACAACATAAGATCACCTCGAAGCTTCCAAAGTCCTTAAAATATGCAACTTTGTTACACTAACAAATTTTCTTCCCAAGGAACAAGTAACCAGATACAATTTTTATTTGTTACATTTTTAATCTCTCTTTGTGAGATCAAAGGTTAGTAACAAGTTATATTCATTTAATTTTACTAAAAAATATTTCCCCTTTTTTATTTTTATTATTTTTTTTAATCTATTCAAAATATTGCTAAGTTTAGTACTGTTTAGTTATAATTGCTTAACATTATAAAACTGAGACAGTTTAAACTCATTACAACAACTAACATGCTATGAAGTATAAACAGCTTATTAAACAAAATAAATATAAATGCAGTATTTTATGCTTATATACATTAGCAGATGAATGATTAATATATGCACCGCTGTATTCCTTGATATAGTAATATATGAATGCAGTATTGGAATAATAGCTGCATGGTATAAGAATGATTTTACAGTACAACATTGCAATCAGACTTTGTACGACTCTTTTAATTGCCAGATGACTGGAAGCTGATTAGGAGACTAAGAGTTCCTATTAGTTATAATGTTTTTTTTTTTTTAACTATGCACTTATTTTAAGATTACAGACACTAAAAAATATGAATCTAACTGGAAATGTTGTTGGTTTTATAGTTCTTAGGTAAGTACTAGGCAGTCAGTTTGCACACTATTTCAAGCCTAGTCAAAAAAAATTCTACTCAAAATTTCCCTGAAGCCTCAATGAGGGCAAGAAAAGATAGACTGCAAGAGAACTTGAGGCTGCCCATCCAGTTATCTAGGATGACCTTGATGGGGGTGTGGTGCTACACTGACTGACATTAAGTATAAGCTTGTTCCAGCACTGAGGATACACTGTGGTATGAATCTATCACACTAATGTGTCTTATTTATCTGCTGATGTTGATAAAGGTTTATTTGCTTTAACAAAGCGTTTGATGTACCACTAGTTCTGCAAAGGAATAGGAGGTCAGTTAGGGTTTGGATCTTTCATGGCTGAAAGTTTAGACATAGAATTCATGGACGTGTTGATAAGAGACTATGTACAGAAAAAAGGGCTGCCAGTCTCTCCTGATAACTAAGATTTTTTTGAGGCTATTTATCTTATTAGTTACATATGTCAAGTTGTGTGATGTGTTTGGACAGATACTTGAAGGGTATATTATATATAATAATGGGTTTGATGAGATGGGAGTCAAGGGAAATTATGACTTCTTTGGATTTAGTGGAGATGCTTAATGTGTTCGTGCATTATTGCAAAATGTTAAGTGTATGCTTTCACATCCAGCTAAACCTAGAGCTGTAAATAAGGCCCTAACCAGTATTCTACAGTACTGAAACAGATTTCTTCCTGAGGATTTAATCATTTACTGGGTATGAAAAAGCAGTATTTTTCCATACAGTACATTTTCTAATAATGCTTTTTCTCATCCTATTGCTGAACCAATAATAAACAATGTTCTAGTAACCCTGTGGTACTAGCTTGTGTTTGTTCTTAGTTGTATCATAGCTGCGGTATTCTTGTTGTTGCACCACCTTTATTCAGTGAACACTGCAACATTTCCATTATTTCCTTACAATGAAAGTTACCTATTAAAGGCAAGTTTATCACACAAAGAATTTACAAATGAGATTATCTGGCACAACTGTGGAATGAATTAGCTGCAACAAAAAGACCAACACTACTAGTCACTCTGATTAAAATTGCTGTGGATTATTTTCTAAACTACTTCTACTGGTGTAAATGTAGTTCTCCAGTTCATCCAATCAACCTAAAGTAATCTTTTAAAGTTCGGAAAGCAGCCTGACATCAGCGGCACTGCTGTAATTTGCAGGCCTATAAATACAAGTACTGTATCCTTCACAATCATTGTAAAAGAGTATGTGACAATGATGAGGCAAACATCTGGATATTGTTGTTTAGACAAAGGTAGTTTTGGTGAACCCAAAAAGAAGGAGTAATGTTTGCTGAATCTACTTTCACCATCAGTGGAGATTTCCCTTTTCTCCACCATTATGTGATATTGGGGATGGTATATATTAGTCCAGTGAGTGTGGTAAAGTGTTTCCCCACATGGAGGGTGCAGGAAGGCTTTCCCTCCTAAACAAAAGAAAAAAAATGTTGTAATGTTTGTCCAAGGTAGATTCAGTAAACAGTCTTACATTTGTTTTCAGTCACTGAAATCACTTTTGGTGACTCAACATGAATCCCAAGTTTCTACAGCTAAGATAAAATCCCTATATCTCCAGCAGCTTCTGAAGACTGACAGTTAATTTAGATAAGCACACACAGCCTGTCAATATATCAGTGAGTGGGTTAGCATTGTATCCTAAACAGACAGCCAGTAAGTTAACATCAACATAATTAACTACAGGTTTTGTATTGCATAAGCCTTCCCCCAATGCAGAGGTATTAAATGCATTTCACCTTTTACTGATTTTTAGTTCAGGGATTTTTTTTTTTAGCAAAATGAATCAGTTGTAAGAAAACTCCCAGCTTTGGAAAGGCTAACCTTGAGTATGCATACCTGAAATGTCTTAGGCAAATGAAAAACATTCACTGAATATTTACTGAAGCTCCTAAATGTTCCATAAACTTATTAGAAATACTAGCCATCCAACCCAATAACATATTCATGGGCAACTTTAATTACCCCACTGTTAACTGAGAATCCTATACAAAGCCAAATGTAAAGACACAGAGATTCTTGAATTTTGTAAAGACAAACACCCCAGACCAGATAGTCAATGCACCAACCAGGAGTGCAACCATACTGGATCTGGTCCTCACTAATATGGGAGAGTACTGCACACCCCCTACTGTAATGTGTTCCCTGGTAATGTCAGACCACAAAGTGGCCTACTTTGAAGTGCAAATAATACCTGGTCCCCAGCTAAACCTGGAATATTCAGGAACTACTCTAAGGCTAACCTCCTAATATTAAGTGCAAACCTGACAAAATTTCAAACCCCCATAAACCCTGTGAGCACTGCTGCCTAAGCAGAACTGTTCACAGAAATTCTGTAGAAGCATGTTAATAGTTTCACAGAGGCAACTGTACCCATCAGGAAGAAGTATAGAACTAACTCAAAAAGAAGGCATGCTGGTGGAATCACAAAATCAATAGGTTGTATAATAGAAGGAAGAAAATCATAGCACACAGTACTTTACGCAAGTTCCACAGATCAAGTCCAACTTACAGTGTGTCAGATAACATTTTATATCTGATGACATCAGCAGTATGTCTTGGGAAGATAACAGTGTCCCACATGCTTGTGTAAAATGGTCTCTGTAATGTCAAGCAACATCTCCCCCACACAGTAGAATGCAGTTAGAATAGTACACTGACCAGAGAAAACAGTACTTTACGCAATCATCACAGCACAAGTCTGAATTATGCAAGAGTGTAGGTGAACTTAGAGTAGATGACATCAGCAGTCCATGTGAAAGACAAGAGGTTGGGAGGCCTGTATGAAATGGATGTGTAACCTTGAACAAGTATCAAAATGCTGGCAATCTATGTAATTGGAGCAGTAACTGTAGGATACATATGTCTGCTCTGCTGTCTAGACAGACACACACACAGTAAAGTGCAATGAGAACAGAACCCCTATATATCTAAGTAACAGTAAACCAAACTGGGTTGTGTCCAGTGTCTGCAGATTTATTATATCACTGTTGATAATTTTCATAATAATTCTTTCCATGGATTTACATATAGGAATAGTGAGGCTTATGGGTCTGTAGTTTGTAGGATCTGTCTAGATGGGCCACCTTTGTACTGAGGGATGATTGTTTCTGTTCTCCATTTGTGAAGCGCAAAGCATTTTTGGAGGCTACAATTAAATAGCAATTCCAGAGGGCCTGATATGTCATCTTTCATGCTATTTAGATGGCATCCTGGGATATTGTCTGAGCCCCATTGATACAATGTTCTTGGCATTAGAGAGTTGTTACACCAGATGTATGTGTGCTACCTGTTCAGCTTATGCACACACTGCATACATTATGTGGATTGTGCCATAGATATATGCCATACACACAAGGCAAGTAACCTGTATTGGCCATACTGTCACATACAGGTATAGTAGTGTGCTTTCTAACACCTCCTGCAGACATTACAGTACCAGGATAATGTGCATAGTTACCCTTATACAGTGTGCATGTATCATAATAGTTGTCAAGTATGTGTGGGCAGGCTCATCTGTTATCACACCACATCACATATGTTCTGTCAGAGGCATGGGATTAGTCATGGCATTATTCTGATATTGCCCACAATTGTGGTTGGTTCTTGTAATGTTTGCCATGATCCTTTACCTGTGACCAAATTGCTGGACACTTCTGTTGAGAGTACCCTCATATTCCGGTACATCATTTTTCGCAGCTTCACAATATGCACTGTACCCCAATTGTATTTCAGATCCCTGATAGATGTCCTCTGCATTATTCATGTAAGGTTGCTTATCTCACACAGACATCTTCCTCATTGCTATGTCACCTTGTGTGACAGTCACAGACACATTTTCACTGTACAGTCCATGCCTTCCCATACAGATATTGTGGTTGGTGTTGCTACTACAACCATCTTCCACTGACACCCTCCTCTGCTGTACATGTGGGAGTTTCACATTTACTTTTTCCCTGTGTTCATTCCTATAATTCATCTGTGTGCCCCTATTCAATACAGACACTTCCTTTGGGTGATCATTTTACATGTCATTGCAGAGTGCAGTCAGAAACTGATGATTGAGATTTCAGTTTCAAAGTTCATGCTCTTCAGAAAATTCATTCCAGTGTAAAACCTATATAAATTTATCAGCTTCCTAAGTTTGTAAGTGCAATATTAAAAATCTCTCCCATTATGTGGCCCTTTGAGCCACCCCCCATTATTATGGCTTTATCCACATTTGTCACTCTTAAGAGGTCGTGAGTGTTACATTCTAACACATTTCTATGTGACATCTCTGCCAGACATGTCCCTACTACTAATTGTATGTCTTCTCAATAAGTTGGCCTCTGTACAGATGAATTGCACTAACACATTAATAGCTATTTATAAAACCCCCGGTGATCATTGTGGCATTGCGCACAAATCCAAACACTGTAGATGCTCTCCTTAACGTGGACTTGCAATCCGTGTTCCCTTATGAGGTTTGGCAGTCAGCAATACTGTTGAGAGCTGCAAAATGTTGCTTAGACGTGCTTCAGTAGTATACACTGCACACTGCTGCTTACTGCGCACCGTCTCACAAACACACAAATTCCTTGTAGACACCTATATGGAGTTTATTGAATCCCAGGGAGAATCTTACTCTTCATGAATTATGCATTGATAAAATTGCTTTGTTTTGAGCTACACTGCAGTGATCGTGATACAAAAGATTTTGAATTTGGGCCTGACAGCCATAATTTAGCTTTAGTAATTTCATTACTCAGGACTCATGGAAACCACATCTCCCATCAGGACAGAAGAAGACTATGAAATGTAACTTCATTGAAAGATTGCGTTATCTTAACTCCAGGCCAACTACACTTTAAAGCATTTTTATGTATGTATGTATGTATGTATGTATGGATGCATGCATGTGGGTTATGTATGTATGCATTTTCCTCTCAAGCTGTTCTGCATGTCATGGAAGTAATCTTTAAGGTTATAAGCATACAAGAAGTGACATTCCTAAGCAGAATGTCAGCATATGTCCTTTACCATTCCTTTTATGAGTACAATATTATAAGGAATACTTGCGAGTTATCCTTGAATTTTACGACTGGAGTTTTTTTGCTTATCTGACTTAAGATGGTTAGAAAATCCATAAGTCTGACTCAGTTTCCTTCTACCAGTGTATGAATGTATACCTTCATTCGAGATAGTGCCTTTGCTTGAAACAAGCACAAGCAAGTTTTTCAAAGCAAGGCACTGGTGTGAATTAATTAATTCCCCTAGCCGGTTGATCAGAATACATTATGCATCCATGATATAGTATCCCTAGGTAAATTGTAGAACAATCTGAATGTTCACAATCTGCTTCTGTGAAATAATGTGACAAAACTTATGCTATCTGATAATTAACTTACCATAATGTGTCAATTGCTTAGTGCATAGTTCACATACTATTCCCTTTTCCAGACAATTTTCTGTAAATTGCCGTACCTTATAGCTACAGTGTGTTTGTCAATAGCAATGCATAGCTTGGTAGTGGACTCAGTGGAGTTAAATGAAACTAAGCAGCATTATATGAAGTTTGCATCTGTTGTTATAGTTCATACCACATATAGTATTTTACATAATTTCTGGGCACATTTAGCATCTAAGGAAGTTGCATATATCCAGCTAGTAATAACTGTGTTATAGTCATTTCTGCTGATGTTTGCAGAAGTGTAGATGTACGTAATGCTTTATAAATGTTATTTTTCAACTTATGTTTCACAGTAATAATATAATACAGAAGTAACCGTTAACTGATGTTTTGTTCTGCACATGTAATATTTTTTATATAATGTAATACTGCAATATAGTCTTTGTTGGCAATTCTCCTTGCCCTAGTGGTGCATGTCATGCCTGAAAAGGGTCCTCAGACCTGGTTAACAAAGCATGATTAAATAAATAAATAAAATTAATATTGTAACCTATAGGCATGCTGCTACATATTATAGTAGACATATGGAAAAGTAAATCACCAACAAATCAATTTAATCCAGTGCATTTTCTTCTGTAGTGATGACCACTGACAGGAATAGCAGAATTAATCTCCTTTCTGAAAGGCACACACTTGCTAGAGTATCTGATTTTTGATACATACCTGTTGTTGTAGACATGTACAACAGTAGTCAACAGTAAAGTAATATAGTAATTCTGACCTACAGAGCATGTGTCAAGGAACGTTCACAGGAGACCCTGGTATTTATGAATCTGCATCTTTCTTCCTCATGTATACCAAAAGACTCTTAACTTCTAAAAGTTATCAATTGAGACTCTGTATAGTTTGAAAGTCACTCCAAGAGGGGACTTGAACTCAGATTTGTGGACGTATCGCTAATTGATAGCTTGAGACAGAACCCCCGTATCAAGCTATTAAGAGGTTTGGTACATGTACAAAATTAAGAAAGTATTATTTTTCTGTTTGGACACACTCATATTAAATACATGTAATTACTTGCCAAAATGTCAGTTTTAAGTTGTGTACAATGAAAAAACAAGCCTTTAAGAAAGTAATCTGGGTATTTGTGATGCACAATACTTATTAAGGATTCACTTATAATTTAACAGAGCTGCCATAAAGAACATTTTATTTAGCTTTATTGTGGTGTTTATATCTTGAATGTAGGATTAATTTGCCTGATTCTCACTTTCACCTAGTTTTGTGCACATTATAACTAAGCAATATGTCATGGTCATGTGTTACTTGTTCTGTGAGTTATATCACTGGGAAATATAACACTTTCTAAATCACTATCAAGCAGATGAGTAAACAGTTTCCCTTCACTGAATTGACAGCAATGTGATAATGCACTATTTGTTCCTAATGTTCTGATATGCATCAGAGAACTGGCAAGTTGTCCAGATATGTATCTTCTTTATTTAAAATAAGATTTTTTTTTGTATTTTTTTGCTTTGCAATAGTTGTCCAGATAATTACTTTGTTTCTCTTTAATGTAATCCCAAATACAGGAGAAAATGATTAACACTTCCATATCATTATAAAGCAACACAAATCAAGCATTCTGACTAGCAGATCCATTAGAATTTTTCACTGTTTAAAGCCTTTCTTATCATCCAGCTAGATTTTTTTCATTAGCTGAGAAGAACTGATAAAGTACAGAATTAAAATTGTTTTTCATCTTCCTCCACGTGTATCCTCTGAATGCTTTTTTTCGGCATCCTTTCTATTTCATTCATATCCAACAGTCCATAAAAAAAACAAAAAAAACAACCAAAAACATGGTCTACTATATTACAATCAAACATTTCTTAAACCTTCCTCTAAAGTCTCACTAGCTCTATTTCGCCTTATACCATCTCTTCTATATGCAGCACCTGTCCTTACCAATGTTCAATCAACACTACTAAATAAACTAGAACAAACATATAATAAAATAAACAGATTTGCTCTAATCTCCCTTACAAATCCCACCTCTGCATCGCCCTTAGGTCACTTAGTGGCCTGAATTCTCTAAACTACTACTTCTTCCTCAATTGCACATTACACACACTATATTCTGTATGATCCCTCTTCATGCCTCTCCATCGCTAGCCTTGTGTCCTACTATAACCCCTGCCATCACCTTCGTACTACTGACAGACATCTCCTGGGCATCTACCTACCCAACAAAAATGTTGAGAAGTCCCTCCTTAAATAATCTGTAGCTCATGTTTGGAACTCACTTCCTCTCAATATAAGAAGTATTCCCCAAAAGTACCTGTTTAAACAAGAACTCAAACTCTCTCTACTAAAGACCTGGTCCTGCCCATGTCAAACTCTACTTAACTATTACTTATTCCTTATTTATTTAACTCACTTCTTCCTTAATATATCACCTTTTTTTCTGTTCACAAAGAAGTCTTCCTTTTACTTTGTCTCTTTAATTAAATATTTTGAGTGTGTTTTTCAACTATGCTATTCATTTACTATGTTATTTTCACTGATGCAATGAATACAGAACTGTAAATTGCAGTGAACCTATATTTTATATATTTTTATTTACCTACTATTAAGATTGTAAATCCTCTGCAGCTTTTCTCCTTGGGACTCCACTGAAAATGGGCCCCTGGCTCAGTTGGATTAACCCTGTTAACAAATGTCAATAAATAAATAAATAAATAAATTTCAAGCTTTCAAAGTAAATTCCTGCCTTTTTAATATCAATAATGTCTGGATATACAGTCTGGGTCCTTACTCCTTTGGAGGGGGGTGGGGGGTAGTTTAAGTGTGAACATGAAGAAATATTCCAAAAGGTGATCCTCTGCACTGGCTATCTCTTAACTATGTCACTTATCAGCTGCTAGTTGTGACTTCAGCAGTGGAAGATGGTACAACAGTCCAACGGTGCTGTTTCACCATTCCTAAAATCTGCTTAGATACTACATTTGCAAGGATTGGCAAAATGTTGCCTATACACCTCTTTCTTTGCATGCTATATAAGACAGAAAATAATCTTTTGCCCAATATGTCTTTATCCAATGTCCCTATAATTTGATTTTAAGCAAAGAGCATAACTACTTAAATGGTTTGGCTGTTTTTAATTTCCATAAAGTATTCAGGCAAAGCACTCCCCTCACACACACACACACACATCCGCACACACGCGCGCGCACACACACACACACACACACACACACACACACACACACACACACACACGCACACACACTCACATGCACACACTGTTTCCTCTTTCCCTTATACTGTTTTGTAACTTGCATGGGCACATCTGTCTTTCAACCATGCCTCGACAGCATATCTACATCTGCATCTAAAGCAATTTGTTTGAGCTAACTCAAACTTGAACCTGTTCTTATTTAATGAAACCTGCAACAAGTCTTTTGCCATATGAATACTTTTCCTTTTGCTATCCACTGAAAACCATGCTCTCCATTCTGTATCTCACATCTTCTTCTGATTTCAGTCCAGTCATCCTGTACATGTGGTGATAGCACCTGCCTTATAAATGTTGGCCAAATGCACACAAAAGATAAGCTGGGAAACTTAATCTCAGTCAGTAAGTCACTGCTTGCTGCATCTCTTCTTTTCCTCCACTGGACTTCTTCCTCTGGCTTTCTCCCAGAAAGAACCTCTCTTCCTTAAAGAAACCAGAAATACTGCATAGCTCTTGTCAGAACATACATTTTAACTGAGAAAACCACAAGGTTTCTTGCCTTTCTGTATGGGTTAGAGCTTTCCCTAACTCTCTTCTTGTGCAGAAATATAATCATCACCCTTTGCAATAGTTATACATGTACTGTGATATACAAGCTTTGCAATATGGAGGAATGGTCTGAAAGTATTGGGTGATATTATCAACTTTACAATTGCTGGGGCCATCAAATGAAAAGAGGCCATGTATAGTACAGTTTGTGCACTTTGGGGATTTATTCTTTGTACTTTCCTTTCGATATCATAAAACCTAAGCAGGCCACTGCAGTGACTCCAAATCACCCCATTACATAAAAATAAAATTACTCAAGTTCCTGCTCAGATCAGAGACTTCATGTGCTCACTAAACATGCACAACATCTTATTAACATATGCGGTAAATTTCACTCAGTCATCTGCTTAAAACCAGATTTAAAGTAGACCACTGATGCCTGTGTTTTCCAAAGTAAGACAGTACAACAATTTTGCAACTCTGCTGTCAAAAAAATAAAAGAATAAAAAGAAAAATGTGAAAATGGAGAGACAACCTGATATATGCATATCCTGGCATACAGAATGAGAGGTTTATTGATTTATAGCATTGCATATCAAACTGCATTAAACCAAAAGACCCCAGACTATATGCTTGAAAACACCTCAATGGAATCTAAAAGGAGTGCCCTTGCAAGAGTAAGTAAAGCTATGTAATTTGCCATAACTCCTTATATATATATATATATATATATATATATATATCTCAGTAAATTTTGACTCCCTCAACTATTTATGAATCCTACATCGATTAGAGTCACAAAGTCTATCAGGAGGGGTTTCAGCTTATTTGCTAGGACCTATGGAAGAACCATTATGCTCCAATTAATTAAGTGAAAGAAGGTAATAATTCAGAACACATATAGCAACCTTCTTTGTATGTGGAAGCGCCACTCTTCTTCTTCTGGCTTTTCCCAGTTAGGGGTCGCCACAGTGGATCACCTGTCTGCTCATGATTGGCAGTGCAGTTTTATGGTGTCGAGTTGCCAGCACAGTGCCCAACCTTTCACAGAAAGCACACACCCACACACACTCACACCTAGGGCCAACTTAGAGTGTTCAATCCACCTACAGCATGTCTTTGGGATGTGGGAGGAAACCAGAGCACGCGGAGGAAAACCACATGACCACAGGGAGGACATGCAGACTCCGCACAGAAGGCACTCCAGCCAAGGATTGAACCGGAGAACCTCTTGCTGTGAGGCAGCAATGCTAACCACTGCACCACCGTGGCCGCCACTCTAAGGCTCTATATAAAGGGACAATTAACCCTATATATCCCTCAGGTTCTATATGCAGATCTAATGAACAGTCCAAAGACCTTACTATAAATTTCTTCATAGATTCTGTCCACCTTAGAGCTTTTCCACATTTGCACTGCATGCTGCTTCTTTAGTGTCAGATAAGGAATTTAGGAGTATGTAACATATCCCTGTAACTGATTGCAGGGGCATCTCTGACTCATGATTTCAACTTCCCCCAGATATAGCAGTTTGTAAAATTTGTCAAGTGCATCTATAATGGCCATTGTGTCCTGCACCAGGAAGCCATCCTGTCAGCACAAGGATAACACCATCATATCCACTAATATTTGCAAAAAATACTGCTCCAAAATCCTGGAATTTAGGACCTTATTGCCCGGATACTGCAAGTAAATCTGCTTATAGCTATCTGCTAAGATTCTGCTTTTATCATATCTTGTTTGCTTTTGAGACACTGAACCTTGTATTGCCAGGGTCTTGCATCTCACACTGTCAAGAGATGTCAGTACAAAGTCTGTGGCCCTTTTTAATCTCCATTATCTCATTCAATTTCTGCTTTTTAAGAAAAGACCCATCAGATATTAGAATACATCCCATCACTGACTTACAACTACCTGTTGATTCGAATCCATGTACTCACCCAGGACCGTTTCCAAGTTCCTTTATTACCATAGAATCTTTGAGCAGTTTAAAGGCATGTTTTCAGTCCAGATTTTGCCATTATTTGTATAATACCTTAGACATGGATGTAAATATACAATGAGATAATAGTAAAAGAAAATGTACTTGCCCAAAAGTGTATTTTTTACAACAACCACTCTGTTTATGAAGGGGGTGGATGTGTAAGACGGGGTATAAGATGTGTCAGACATGCTATAGGATGTGTCAGACATAGTATAGAATGTTTTAGACTTGGTACAGAAAGTGTCAGATGTGGTGTACTGACCCTCAGAGCTTTCTGTGCAGTTTCTTATAATCTAGAAATATTGATCTGGGGTTCTTTTTAAAATTAAATTAATTAACCTTTCCTGGAATAAGTTTGGAAATTATGCCCAGGATAATTAAGTGCAATTCCTGGTAATAATAATGATACTGTAATTAATTTTTATATATTTATGTGTAGGGTAAACTAAAACAGATTTTCAAATGGAACACTGAAGAAAGGAAAGTGGCCCTTTACATGTAGCATGAGAAGTAGAAACATGTTATGATGCATTTTGCACCGATTCCACAAGTGTAGTACATTGTTCATCTGCAGCCGATGCCATTAGCAGCAGTTTGTTTGTATCTTTAGGCTCTCAGTGTACCATCCTTTGCTTTTTGTGGTGATATTCTTTTGCATTTGTACTCAGTCATCATAATGTTATCCTGTAGAGCTTTTCTTCCTGGGCTGCCATTGGAAAAGGGTCTTGTACACAGTAAACAAAAGCATTAAATAAATAAATACATATGTACATACAGGGTCTATATTATGTTATTGAAAAGTGATTTAATTGAACGGCACTTTACATCGAAATGTTGTTCATCAATCTGTTTATAGTGAGATCATGGTACAGTGAAGATCAGAAAATTTGCCCTTTCCTCACTGTAGTGCGATCTCAGAGTCCACAAGGGCGGATTTGATAAATGGCATTTTTGATGTAAGTGCCATTCGATTAAATTACATTTCAATTATGTAATATAGACCCTGCATACATACATACATGTATACATGCATAGATACATGCATATGAAACTGTTGTGCCCTAAAATATCAAATTCCAAGAAATGTATATTTACTATTTACCTATATATATATATATATATATATATATATATATATATATATACACACATATGGGTCTACTTCGTTTGTACGAAGTTTCAGTACTTCAAAAACCCACTTGGTCGATCGAACCCAGTTGTTCGAAGTACCAAAACTTTGAAAACAGAATATGGAGATCACAATACAGCACAGAATGGGAATATTCCCTTTTCCTTGCTGTAGTGCAATCTCGGAGATGGCATATTAAAGTATGGGGGGGTGGGGGGGCAAAGCCCTTCTGCAAAACATGGTTTCTGTGTGTTTTTTTTTTTTTAGTCAGCCGATCCAGTGACTAGGCTTCAACGAAAGTGTACTTTCGTTGAAATGCATTTTCGCTGAAGTGGGTATCTACTTTGTTCGATGTAACGTATTTTCAATCAAAGTAGATCCTTATATATATATATATATATATATATATATATATATATATATATATATATATATATATATATATATATATATATATGTATATAAATACGTATGTTTTTTTTTAATTTATTGCCAAGCAGAATTGAACATTTGCTCTGGTGTCTAAAGAGAATACTACAATGAACTTTCATCTGCTTTTCTCACTCTCTCAGAAATATTTATTTTGTTTACAGGTTATATTTTTCTCATCTTCACTTTAACATTTCTCCAA
This sequence comes from Protopterus annectens, assembly GCF_019279795.1. Classification (NCBI taxonomy): domain Eukaryota; kingdom Metazoa; phylum Chordata; order Ceratodontiformes; family Protopteridae; genus Protopterus; species Protopterus annectens. Next base: position 1,875,505,414 of record NC_056739.1, read on the forward strand.
AAAATCAGTCAAGGAATAATGCTCCCGAATACAGGAAAGGCAGTACTGACAATTGTTATTGAGAAGTGTGGAATACAAATCTTACGGCTTAAACAGAAGTACCAGTGCAGCTCTAGTAAATATGCTATCTTAAACATATTTTTCTTCAAAGACCTTTATATTTATTGCTTTGTGTTTGAGCTGACTTTTTTGTGATGTGACATATTGGCGATAACATTTTCGAGTCAGGTGAGGTCTTGACTTTATTTTCTGATAAGGCAGATCCTTCTGGAAAATGTCTCTTATTAGTTTGCTTTCTATTTCTCTGATGATGGCATTGTGAGTTAAGTTTGTGGAAACGATCTTTTTCATAAGCAGCATGCCCCCTTAGTGCCCACTGTTCTATTGTCTGGGTTTCAACGTTAATAATAATAAGGCTCTGTACTTTTACATCCAATTCATGTTGAGATGCTGGTTTTCTAATACATTTCTCACTGACATTTCTGCTGGATGCAGTAGCTGGTGACCTTTTCTAAAAGCACATTTCTTAAGAAAATATGCAGCTACTCTGAGTTATCTTTTAGTCCATTCTATTGTTTAACTCTTTGAATTAAGTGCACCTTCACTTTTATCTCTGTATGTGTGACTTTTAATCAGCCCATATACAAAAGATTTTCTGACCAGTTGTGTTTTCCCTTCCTCTCCTTTTCAGTTTGAAGAAACATGCAAAATGTATGGGTGCCAAAATGTTAAATCAGGTTCTTGAACTCAGACTGTGCATTTTCATCACCTGCCAGTTGACCCTGTAAAATAATAACTAAAGTTTATTTGTATCATTATCTGTCTCTCTCTCTATTAAAATCTATGTATGAAACTATATATATATATATATATATATATATATATATATATATATATATATGTATGGTTTCACTTCATAATCTCGAATTGCTGAAATCCCAAATTTCAGCATTTCGCGACCATGAAGCCGAAACCATCAGAACACCGAAAGTGACAAAGCCGAAACCAGAACATCGAACACACAGCACACACCATACCATACACAGACCACAACACCCACACCACAAAACAAATAAACACAACAAAATACCACACAGGCACACACCTACAATAAATAAATGCAGGGGCAACCCCTGCACCCCCCCACACCCCCCTACTTATATCAGAAAAAAGAAAACAATCACACACAGACATTCTGCAGTCCCTCACACACACACACACACACACACACACACACACACACACACACACACACACACACACACACACACACACAAACACCAACATATCCGACACTCACATCTCAACTTACACCTCCCTAACCTAACCCACAAGTACAAGTGAGAAAAATGCTCACATGCACTCATTTACCTGACATTCCAAACACCATCCCAGACAGACACTTTACGTAATTTACCGTAAATGCATAAGCGCGGATTCCAGATATTTGAATTCTCTCTTATGCACTTTCGGCATTCTGAAGTTTCAGCTTCATGGTCTCGAAATGCTGAAATTCGGGATTTCAGCAATTCAAGATTATGAAGTGAAACCATATGTATATATGTGTGTGTATGTTTGTGTGTATCATCTGTTTCTCTCTTTCTAAATATATACAGGCACATCTTTGTTTATCTATCATTATACATATAGTGAATATAAAAAGTATAGACCCCCTGTTAAAATGTCAGTTTTTTTGTGATATAAAAAATGAAACCACAATAAATAAGTTTAAAACTTATCCCTCCTTTAATGTGACCTATAACCTGTACAATTCAATTGAAAAACAAACAAATATGTTAGGGTACAAATATGAAAAAATAAAAGACTTACAATAAGCTGTTTGCAAAAGTGTGCACACCCTTAAACTAATACTTTGTTGAAGCACCTTTTGCTTTAGTTACAGCATTTAGTCTTCTTGGGTACACACCTGTCATCAATTAAAGAGCATCTGATTAACCCTAAATAAAGTTTGGCTCTCCTAGTAGGATTTTCCTGAGATTTACTCAGTCACCTGCAACAGCAAAAGCTATGGTTCGCAGAGTGCTTACAAAGCATCAAAGGGATCTCATTGTTGAAAGGCATCAGTCAGGAGAAGGGTACAAAAAAATTTCCACAGCATTGGATATACCATGGAATACAGTGAAGATGGTCATCAAAAATTGGAGAAAATATGGGACAACAGCGACATTGCAAAGAACTGGACGTCCCACCAAAATTGATGAAAAGACATGATGAAAACTGGTCAGGGAGGCTGCCAAGACATCTACAGCAACACTAAAGGATCTGCAGGAATTTTTGAAAAGTACTGGTTGTGTACTACATGTGACAACAATCTCCCGTATTCTCCATATGTCTGGCCTAATGAGTAGGGTTGCAAGACTGAAGCCTTTTCTTACACAGAAAAACATCCAGGCGAAGCTAAAATTCGCAAAACAATACATCGTCTCCGAAAAGCATGTGTGAAAATGTGTTATTGTCTGATGAGAAGAAGGTTGAACTTTTTGGCCATAATTCCAAAAGGTACGTTTGGTTCAAAAACAACACTTTGCATCACCAAAAGAGTACCATCCCCACGGTGGAGCATGGTGCTGGCAGTATAATGCTTTGGGGTTGCTTTCCTTCAGCTGGAACTGGGGATTTAGTCAAGTTGAAGGGAATTATGAACAGTTTCAAATACCAGTCACGTTTGGCCCAAAACCTTCAGGTGTTTGCTAGAAAGTTGAAGATAAAAAGGCATTTCACCTTTCAGCATGACAATGACCCCAAACATACATCCAAATCAACAAAAGAATGGCTTCAACAGAAGATAATTAAAGATTTGGAATGGCTCAGCCAGAGCTCAGACCTTAATCCAACAGAAAATCTGTTGGGTGACCTGAAGTGGGCTGTGCACAAGAGAAGCCCTCGCAATATGACATATTTTGTGCACTTTTGCAATAAAGAGTGGGCAAATATTGTCAAGTCAAGATGTGCCATGCTGATAGACTCCTACCCAAGAAGACTGAATGCTGTAATTAAATCAAAAGGTGCTTGAACAAAGTATTAGTTTAAGGTTGTGCACACTTATGCAACCAGCTTATTGTACGTTTCGTATTTTTATATTTTTTCCCCTAACAGATTTGTTTGTTTTTCAATTGAATTGTACAGGTTATAGGTCACATTAAAGGTAGGTAAAGTTTTGAAATGATTTATTGTGGTCTCATTTATTAATATTACAAAAACCTGGCATTTTAACAGGGGTGTGTACATGTTTTATATCCACACTATCATCTCTCACTCTATTTATGCATCTATATCTATATATCTGTGTGTGTTTGTGTGTGTGTGTGTGTGTGTGTGTGTGTGTGTGTGTGTGTGTGTGTGTGTGTGTGTGTGTGTGTGTGTGTGTGTGTTTAGGTTTGCTATCAAAATGTGGAAAATGAAAACAATTTTCGACTTTTTGATCAAATTCATTATCACAAATTGGTAATACAGAATTATCAAAATGTCAGAAATGATAACCATAGAATCGATATTCAAACACCAGAAGAAATGCCCGTATCACCCCCTGCATATTATATATTACAGCTCCGAGATCGCACTACAGTGACAAAAAGGGTAAATTTCCTGATCCCCACTGTATTGCTATATGTTATAAAAACGTCAATCCCACATTAGCGAATGCACACAACTATTCGCTAATGAGGAGTCGAGCATTTCCTGAAAGGCTTTTAGGAAACTGGAAAACATGCATTTTGTATAAGTGCCGTTCCACATTTTCATGGTAAACCATATATATATATATATATATATATATATATATATATATATATATATATATATATATACATATATATCTATACATATACATATAGGAATGAATGATGTGCAGTTTACCTGGTAAAGGTAAGCAAGACATTTAATTTCTGTCATTGCCCTTACAGTTTATGTCCATTAGTAAGTTTTGCCATTTTTGTTTCAAACTTATTCTAGAAGGTACATTTCATTATCTACACTGATTCTTCATGTGTGCTGACAATACCCATTAGATCACTCGCAAATTCCCATTACAAACCAAAAGACAACCATTTTTTCCTTTATATTTTTTAAGCAAAGGTATTAATGAGGATGAAGTAGTTCTGGATATAGGGCAGATGAGGACATCCAATGCTGTTTTACTTAAAAGGAAATGTGAGTCATTTTGCACAAGTTTGAAGTACTGCGGACTGAAAGTCGCATGTCTTACTGGTGACAAGCCAGACAGTATAATACAGAAACACACAGTAGCAAATTAAGCATCACCTTCTTTGTTGTGAAAATATTACTTTTTTATTATACCTAGACATTAAGAATTAGCTAGGTATTAAGATGTGTGTCTCCTGCTATCTGGCACTTATTTTTTAAGTATGTTTATACTAAATGGATGTATTTCCCTTCTACTTTGACAGGAAGTATGTTACTAACAAAATACTTACTAGAATCAATGTTTTTTTTTCTGGCTATTACTAACACTAAGTCAGTAAACCTGAAATCTATGTTATCAAATATCCTGCTGTACAGATGGTGTGTACAACTTCATTTTCTACTTAATATATGGTACAACACATTTTTTAATGTTTGGAAATTACTTGAAGGAAGAGGACACAAAGAAAATTTTGAGAGAGCTCAGAAAAGCTACATACTTGGGCCTGGAATAATTAACTTGAAAAACATAAATTCTGATAAGGCGCAGGTGTTAGAAGTAGAGCAAATCTATTACACCTGCCATTCATTCTCCTTCCAGTAGATAACACTGTAAGAAACCTGACTGTGCATTGTTTACATGGATTCTGAATAAGTTCTTCAAAGGAAAATAACTAGACAAATGCCATGAGGCCTCTCCAAATTAAAAATATATGTAGGAAATTATCGATGGTGTTGCTTTCTCCGTGATTCTGAAGGATGAAAACCTTACTGTGACCCTCACTGTCTAGGTATAATTAAGAATCTGGATCTTGGAGACTCTGCAAAAACAGAAAAAGGAATAATAAGGCAATGTCTGCTTCCCTCCTTCAAGGTAGGGAGGGGAATATGGTGGGGAAGTGCCTAAGTCATGTTTAGAGACTGATTAAGAAATGCTGCAGCTGTTGCGTAGGAAGGCAACAGAGAGGAATATTGCAACTTAGCAAGGTGGCAGCATACCTAGTTCTCATTTGAATGACAAACTTTTATCAAAGACCAATTACTCTGAAGATCGGCGGGGCAATAGTCTTAAAGATCTTATCTGCATAAATTATGCCTTCTCACTGCAGCTAAATGTCCCCCCCAATATTTTACTAGTATGGCAGACCCTGGTTTAGAGGACTTGTAGAGAGAAAACAAGGGCAGTGAATGAGAAGAAATTTTGGCTAAAACAGCAGATAGTTAAGAGATACTGAAAAAAATATGTCAGTATCAGTGGTATGCATTAGCTTTGCACAGTACTAACCAATGACTAATGGTTAATATATACATTGAAAAATAGTTTTTCTTCTCTTAACTTATCCTAACCTATCCGAAATTTCACAAAAATGTAATTTTGCTGAAAATACACTTACAATTACATGTTTATAAAAATATGTTTTTGACATGTCCTTTGATGAAATTACAAAAATAGAACTGTTTAATAGATTTTTTTTGAATGCCTGGTCAGTGTCATGTCCTCATGCTCTATGTCAAAGCAAAAATATTTATATAAATAAACAAACAAACAAATAAATAAATAAAAATTGCATTCTCTGAACTGGTGCTCCCCCTTTCTCTCCTAAGGAGGAGGAGCACCCTGTCCAAGGCATCCATTCCTCACATTATCTTTCAGCCTATTTGCTATTTATACACTAGGGTCTATTTGTAATAGCATTTAGATTATCGATTATATTAACATAAATGATTGTGTCAGATTCCTCAGCCAAGTCAAGGTAGGCAATGTGCACTCTGTGACTACTATCAACAGCTTGTGTTACTTTTCAAAGAAATGTACTAGGTTTGCTAGACAGGATCTACATTTTGCAAAGCCAAATTACTACAGATTTTTAATGTCTGTGTTAATTAAGTTTATTGTAATGCATTTCATGACCTTACAAGTGAGACTATTCATAATGACAGGCCTATAGAGTTCATGTTCGAGCTTACAGGGATGATCATTATTCCCGTCATGTTTACAACATGTCATCTGAGGGAGAACGACATATTATAGGTTCATAGGTTGGTACTAGGCTATCAGCCCTAGGGCCTATACAAGCCTAGCCAAACAATTCCCCAGATATTTCTTTCCACAGTATTTACTTCCCTGTACCCCTGTCTAGCAGGGTGACTGACGTGATCCCCAGGGTGAATTTCCTATCTCCCATCCAGTCGTCAAGGTTCCTTTTGAAGAGGGCCAAGGAGGCGCTCTGCTTGACATGTATGGGCAGTCTATTCCAGAGCATGGGGAGTCTCTGGGTCAGGAACCTATCCCTCCAGCAAGTTTTGTTCATTGTGATGACACGGTTTAGATCCCTGGAGCATGTGGCTCTGAGGGATTGGGATTTCTTTAAGTGGAGCATGTCCAACAGCTCAGGGTTTGACATGGCCTTGTATGTTAAGCAGAGATCGCCTCTGAGTAGACGATATGCCACAGAGTATAGCGGGATTTTTCTTAGACGGTCAGCATAGGGCATCTGCTTTAGGCCTGTGATTCTTTTAGTGAGGTATTTCTGTGGCCTTTGCAGCTGTTTCAGATGTCTTGTGAGGTACATACTAAATGGGGCATTGTACTCTATAATGGGTCTAACGAGGGATGAGTACAATGGGATAATGACCTCCTTTTTTCTGGATGAAAATCCCTTAGTGATGAGGAGTGCCACATAGAAGGATTTCCTGACTGTTGTGGCAATGTGGTTATCGAAGGTGAGACCACTGTCCACCTGTGTCCCTAAGTCTCTCATCACACTTTCGGTGTTTAGTCTACTGCCACCTATGTGGTAATTTATGGGTACATGTTTTTTCCCAAAGGGGATATCTATACATTCCTTGGCATTAAGCTTGAACCCATGGCTCTGGCACCAAGAATTTGTTTCTGCAAGGCCCTTTTGTAGACTATGCACATCATTTGGGGATTCAATTATGGCTCCAGTTTGTAGTCATCTGCAAACTTTGTTAGCCAGTGTCCCTTATTGTTGGCCTGTACTTCAGAGAAGTAGATGCCAAACAAGAGCAGTCCCAGGACTGAACCCCGAAGTACTCCACTTGTCATTTATCTGGAGCTGGATTTGGAGTTGGCTATGTTTACAGTCTGGGTTCTGTCAGTAAGCCAGTTAGCAACTCATTGCGTGATGTTGGAATTTATGCACAGCTTAGTAAGTTTATCTATGATTCCAGAGTGGGGGGTGGTGTTGAAGGCCTTGGCAAGGTCCAGATATGCTGTGTGGACTGCCTTACCCTCGTCCACAGCTCTGGAGACTGATTCAAAGAAGTCAATCAGGTTCAGGAGGCAAGATCAGCCCTTCACAAACCCAAACTGGGTGGGGTCCAGTGTTTGAAGGTTGCCATTGTCTTTGTTCCATGATAATGCATTCCATGCCCTTGCAGATCAGGCTTGTCAGACTGATGAGATGGTAGTTCTTGGGATCCAAGGTGGATCCCCCCCCTTGTGGAGTGGGATAACTGTAGCTGTGTGCCACTATGTGGGCACGAAGCCTGAGGTGAGGCTATGATTAAACATGACACTTAGGTGAGGTGCCAGTTTATTTTGTAGTTCATGTAGTACACAGCCTGGGATGTCATCTGGTCCCATGGATGCTGTATTCTTAGCTTTGGAGAGTGCGGTTTCTACCTGTGTGGCTGTGATTACCAGAATTTGGCAATCTTTTGCTATTAAGATGGGCACTTTAGGGGGTGAGAGGGAGTGAAGTTGGGACTAATTTGATCTGCCAGGATATTGGCAATATCCTTGGGATCAGTATATTTAATGCCATTCTGTTGTAGCTCAGAGTAGATCTGAGCATTGTCATTTAGATTCTTGACATAACTATAGAATACCTTGTGGTTGTCTTTGGAATCTTTGGCAATTTTATTTTTGTAACTAGCTTTGGAGGATTTTATGAGGGATCTCAGCTTCTTACTGAGGCTGGTAAGGAAGTTTTTTGAATCCTGGGATTTTCCTCTTTTCTGCAACAGTTTCTTCCTTCTGTTGTATAGTTTGTTGATAGAAGTAGACCACCAGATTGGCTTCCTTTTTTGGAAGAGAGCATCTTGGTTCTATTTGGGATGGCACTATTCACGCATGAGAGATGTGCTCATACAGTGCCTTAGTGTAGGATTCAGCAGTCGAAATTTCAGCTCCCGTCTGCATGAATGCCATGAAGTTTGTCACTTCTGATTTGAGTAGCATGAAGTTGGCTTTGGAAAAGTTTTTTACGGAGGTTTCCTTACTGGGGGGTGAGGGTGGGATGTGGATGTCAAGGGTGATTTGCTTATGGTCAGACCTGACCAATGAGGGTGTGACCACTGGTGTGGATCATCTGTCTGCCATATTGGTAATGACCAGGTCTAGGATACTGGAGCCCCTGGTGGGACAATGGATTAGTTGATCCAGGGTGTTGGAATTTATGAATTCCAAGAACTATTGGGAAAAAGTGTTGGTACTCAAGTAGTTTTCCCAGTTAATGGCAGGGTAGTTGAAATCACCGAGTATTTGGACGTTTGGTTGTATCTTAATATTTTCCCGTATGTTTAGAAAGGTGTAGTGAGAATCTTGGGGCATGGTGGGGGATCTGTAACAAGCTACAGTTTGGATTGCAGTCTTACCTAGTGTTAGTTGCACCTGGAGAATTTCAGATGCACTGTGTTGGGCAACTAGCCTGGAGGTGTGAATATCCTTCACTCCTCCACCTTTAGTGTTTTGGTCTTGGACTATTACACTGGAGAACTACAGGTAAAGTATCAGAACTTAGTGTACAACTGTAATCATGATGCATGTTTCTATCATGCCACCTCTACTGATCTTGCTGACAAAGGTGACAACGAGCAATGCTTCCTTGGCCTGTAGGCCATCTTCTTCTGGCATTGCAGACATTAAAATCAGGACTCTGTGCAGCTGCACAGAGATCTAGGAATGGAAATGTTATTTTACCATTGATGGTTGCTTATCAAAATAAACACTAGTGATGTGTCTTGGCACTTCTCTAGTTGCATCCTTGTGATGTCTGTAGGCATCTGATATAGCCTCTTCATATTTACATTAACAATTGCAAAACCATGCTGTGTAAAGCTATTGAAAGATTTTATCTTAAAGATCACATGACAGATAATGCAACTGCATTAATGTATCTATACTAGAAGCACGAGAAGATATTACCGCGAATGCTCACATGAACGAAAATGCTGGGAATCGAAAGGGTGTTTGTGGGGTTGTGGTACAGTGAGGAGTGGGATATTTGCCCTTTCCTCACTGTATTGTGACCTTGCAGTTAGAATTTATAGTTAGCGGGTAGGTGGAAGGGGTGCATTCCCCCACAATACCAAGTTTGATTACTGGCATTTTCGCTCATGTGAGCATTTGCAGTAATGTCTTTTCGTGCTTCTAATATAGACCTGCAATAATACCTGATTTCTGTCTAGTGCAGGTAAAGATATATTAATTGTTGTTCATATAGCATTTACTTATATTGCCATAAATTTCATATTTCTGTCAATGTCTCAACAAGCAAGTGCACAGATAGAACTGCTTAGCCTCATATGAAAGTATTCAAAAGGATGAACAAAATGCTGCTGACAGTATATGTGTAAACTGAGTTGTTGCTGAAATATTGTAAGTTGTTCACAAAATATTACAGCTGTAATAATTACTGTGTTTACTGTGACTTATAAAATCTAGTTTGCGACCTATAACACTAAAGGATGTTGCCAGTATAAAAATAGTTTGTGCTGAAGAGTTTGCCATTTATACTTCTTTAGTAACCCCTATGGTTCCAGAGATTTGAACATTTGTTTGAAATGTGATTACATAATTTAATTTTATCAAAGAGCTTAGAGTTCGCCCATTAGAAGTTACAGTGCACATTTCCAAAGCTATACTGGAGGGAAGCCCTTCTGGATTTGCACATGCAGAGATGTCACATACTTTAGTTGGATGGCTATGACAGTGTTTATCACTGGTAGCGAGGAATCGCTGAGGGCTGCTGCCCACCACTATGCTGTTGTACTTCTCAAGGTTTCAGTGAATGAAGCAGTGATACTGTTAAGCTGAGAATGAGATACACCAGCAACATCACTTCTATAATCCCTTAAGACTGCTCCCAGCTGTCCCTGATTTTGACTCATATTTTAGTTCTGTCCCTCTCAATCCCTCCTAAAACAAATTACTTTTGGAGGAAAGGTGGTGATTTACACTTAGCAAGTAGTGACAGCAATTAAGGTTTGAATACTTGTTTAACTTCAACAGATGTAAATTAATTCACCTTCTCTTATTCTGTCGATGTCAAGTTAATAGTATTAATATTTTCAAAGTGTCCCTGATTGTCCTTGATTTTCTCTGGATTTGTCCCTGATTCTGTTGACATTTGTCTCTGATTGGTATATAGTAACAGATATGGTGCTTGTAGCTCTTTGAGGTATATTAATTTTAAAAGGGATGTATCTCATGACTGTTTGATGTTTCTTTTTATTCTAAGTAAAAAAAACAGTTGACATTTCACTTCATGTCTCATCTTATTCATGTAATAGTCATTGATGATATGTATGCACAGTCAGAATGCCTGCATTGCAACTACTAGTCAGGTATAGGATGAGATGACGCAGACGCGTCTATCCAGAGAACATCAGTATTGAATATTCCGAAGTACCTGCAGGAGTATAATGGATCCGGCAACAGGGTGACAAGATCAATGACATTCATCACCTTTAGTTTCATTCCAAGGGATGAAGCTGACAAAGAAGTGCATGACAAGAAGGGTAGAACCCTTATTTTAATATATGTGACCTTGGTAATTTTGACCTACCTTTAAAACCATGGTCTTCTCATCATAGATGGCATGTTTTCAACCATAGCAAAATGGGCTATATGTTATTTTTCCTGAATGAATTTGTGAGTAACAAGCCTAACCAGAAAGTGATGACATTCTATTTCTTTCTAATATCACCCAGTTTTTAATTTATTTTCCTGTTCAGCAGTTTTTAATTTATTTTCCTGTTCAGATGTTAATACGATACTAGCTTCATAGCTTGTACAGCATGGGTTGCTTGTTTGTTCAAAGCCACCATCATTCCAGCTTCAAAGTTGCAAGGAGAAACCACTGTTAGAGGAAAAAGGTACCTATTTATTTAGAGACGTCTTGTCGGTCCATTACCAATGGCAATTGCATAGCATATGAGATGCCCTGTGTTCAATCCCCAGAGAGGGATAATTGTTTTCCTTTCCTGTTTAGTTGTTAATACAGTACTAGGGTAATGCTTTCTACTGCAATTGATGCATGTGTGGTCAAACATAATGGTGGTTTCCTAGCTGAAAATAGAAACTGTTGGGGGAATCCTGGCACCTATGTGTCCAGAGACTCCTTGTTGGTCCATTGACAGTGATGACCACACATTTTGCCGGGGGGGTGGTCTTGGGTTCATTCGCCAGACAAGAGGCAGTGCTTTCATTTTTTTTTGTTTGGTTATTAATACAATACTAGGTTTATGGATTATATTCCATTGGATGCCTGTGTGTTCAAAAATACCATCATGGTAGTTTATTAGCAAAAAGGCAAAATTGTTCTTTGGGGGACCAACTGTTGTCTGCCCAGAGACAAATTGTTAGTTCAATGGCAGTGAGGTCACATGGAATATATAGGTGAGGGGTGAAGGTTCAGTCCCAGACAAGGGTCAGTTTTCTTCTTTTCTGTTTAGTTGTTGAACATTTTTAATTGTCCTACAATGCTATGTTGCCTAGCATGACCAGGGTTGTTGAAAAAGCCTACTTAACCTCAAGTCAGTATTCACCAATTGCAATCACAGGAGAACTTTTATCAATGCCTGGCACTCTGTGCACCCTGACACCATCTTCAAATGCTGCAGCCTATGATTGCCACAATTTCATATCACTGAGATATATCTGATTTACCACTCAGTTTCTTCTTTAGTGATCCTTTGATCTGTCTTTCTTTCTTTTCCTGCTGCGGTACCCTATATGGCTTCGTTTTACACATTACCTGTGCACCAGGTAAATGTCTTTATAGTCTTTCCAGATTAACCTGCTAGTTTTGTCAGTAAAATATGTCCTACCACACAGCCTCTGCCTCCTTTCTCAGTAGATATTCTGCTCTTCTTCTGTAAGTATGCTTTGAAGTGCTCCATCACTGGATGTTGTTCAGTGAACCAGCAAGGGCGACCATCCATGGTGGGTTGTCTGTACTCCTTTAGATTTTTGCTTTGAGTCAGTTATTCTCTTACTTGTTTGGCATTACAGAAATCAAATACCTCCAAAGAACTATGCAATATGAAATGATAAATTGATTTTGAATTGGTACAGAAATGAGAATATGCTTGTGTTCTTTTATTGTAGTTACCTCTGAGGACACATTATGTTATAATTTCCTTTTTATGTAAGACTCTTTGAAGCAATGTAAGGCAACTGTTAGCATACTCCATGACTTGGTTTGAGTGCAGTTTACAGCAAAGTGTTTTTCTCTTTTTCTGTCTTTCACAGACTGAAAACGTTCATCAGACAGAGAGTTATTTAGTACTCATAATAATGTTGGGGAAGTAGAGACATTTCATGTAGTGTTCTTGTTTGCCTGGCTGTGACAACAATTTAGTATGACAGGTTCCTTGCATTTCTTATTGTGGTGTTTTACACATATGTATTAAACATGATATAATTGTATTCGGTTTAAACAAAACTGTACACAACATGTGTAGCTATCCTTTAATATACATATCATGTCTAGTATTTTGTTGTTCGTAATGTGTTTATTTTTGAGTGCCTTCTATATTTATTCAGTCATCTCTGGAAACTCTTGACAAAAGGGAACTCAAAATAGGATTTCATCAAAGTTAAGAGAATCAGGTTGAAATGCATGAGTATAGATTTCTATAAGTGTTTTTACTTCAAGGCGGTTCAGTGGTGTCCCACTCAAAAAGCACTTCATTAATAGATAGTGTGCCTACCATCCCATTGACTTACTTGCATTAGGGCTTTTGGCTTGATGTTTTTTTTTTTTTTTTTTTTTTTTTTTTTTTACTTTTTAGAATGATAATGTACCAGAGAAAACATTGCAGTTCTAATTTATTCTTAGACCTGGTGCCAGATGGGGTATTATGATGTCGATATATGGCTCAATAAAGAACCAAATTTATTTCCTAACACAAATGCTCTGTATTTTTTTTTCTTTTTCTTCTAGTAATTCTTGGTAGAAAAAAAAGATGACAGAAGTGAGTACAATGATGCTGAAAATTATAGTAAGGGAGACAAACAGAGAGTCTGATCTATAAATGATAATTTATTTTCATCAAGTATGTCAACATTTATCATCTGTCAGTGAAGGAACATTTATCACTAAATCTATTTTAATTTAATTTTTTAAACATTTAAATCAATCAAGTTAAAATAATTAGTTATACAAGACAAACTGCCCTTTTACTCATATGAAAGGAAATCTGTTTTGATACTGTTTCATTTGTTTATTTATTTTGACGTCCTTGCGGGAAGCAAAACATTTCTTTAATATCACAGTTTGTAAGGTACTTTTCAGCAAAGCTTTAATCTTTCACTTTAACAAAAATGAAGAAAAAAGGGAATTCACAGCTATCAGTTATAACAATTGATTGCTATGATATACCCCTAAATGCTGCAAAAATATGCTGTGGACAAAAAAGGCACAAAGAAATTCAATGGCAAATAAAACTTATCAATGGACAAAATATGAATAGCTGCTGTTTTTGGGAATCTTTCTTCTTTCATAGAATTGTTTCCTTTAAATAAACTTAATAGCTGTGGAAACTTTTATTTTATGAAACAGAAGCAAAGATTTTTAAGTTGCACTGTTTTTAGCAAAAGAAATTCAGATATTAAGGAACCAACATAATCCATATATCTATATTTTTGAGTTCAGGTACAACAAAGAAAAAAAACAGTAAGATCTGCAGGTCCTATTTCTTTACTCTGCTGAACATCAATACAGTGATTGCTTGGGTTTTGAAGTATGTGCTGTCATAAATCTCAACTTTCCAGATTTTTACAGAATGTCCAGATTTTTGCCTCAGAATTTCAGTCTGCTCCTCATAAAATTTGTGGTTATCAGGCAAATCACAGGGATGATCTGAGGAATGAGATCATTAAATAATAACATACTTTTGTGTTTTAGACTTCATATTCTTTAGGAAATGCATTTTAATACAAACCCTGTTATTCTAGCTACTTTCTAAGTTTATAAGAGCAATACTTAAAATTTGTCCTTATTTTTGGGTCTTTGTCCCCATTATGTTAGGCTTTGTCCAGAAGGGGTTGAGAGGTATGTGTACTGTTACTCCTGTTATTCATGTTAATGGCTTGAATGCCACATGTAAACTCTGTATCCAAAGGAAAGCTAGTGATGATTTCTATGCATACTTTTCTCTGAGTATGCTGTTATCATTTTTCAATTCTGCTTATGACTGTGACAGTCAACATCTTTATTACAATATTTTTACATGGAAACAACATGCCATTTTTCATTTAAATACACATGGGAGGCATACATTGCCATTAACTGTAAAATGGTGGTGTGGAATGTCACATCTCTACCAGCTTACATATATCTTTGCATACAAGAATATCTTCTGAAAAATCAACTTAAAAAAATACAAAAGTAAATAGTTTGTGAACAATAACAGCAATTATAACTGTAGAGACAGCAATCTTTTACAGTGATAATAGTCAGTGTATTCATAGTATTTCTATAAATATTATATGTTTTAATATACACAAATCCAAAAGTATTTATTTATTTATTTATTCATTTATTTTGCTAAACTTTGACAAGCAAGTTGTCATATAATTAGCACTCGGTAAATCCCAGCATGAATTCAGTGGTGAATGTCTTTATAAAGCTCATTTTTAAGTATACTCAGATAACTGTATTGTTTTCAGGCTGTGTCCAGTCAGTGAGGAACAAAGGGTACTTTATTAGGGCTGCCACCTTTTCAAATGCACAAAGTGGGACATTTTTGGTACAAACATCAGATTTTGCAGGATGAAACATACCCGCTGCCAGTACAAAAGACAGAACTTATTTTTTTTGCCTAAATAAAAGCTTATTCTTGTAGCATTTTAGTTGCTTATTCTGTTTATTATAACATTTAGGTGTTTCAGATACAGAATAACTGTTTTATGCAGCTATTACATAAAATATAGGAAATAATTTTGTCCTAAAATCTCAGGACATTTGCCATTTTTTCAATTTTTTTGCAAGACACAACTGCCCAAAGAGGGACTGTCCCTCACAAAGTGGGACAGCTGGGTAACCCAAGGTACTTAACACCATCCACCTACAGTAACCAGGCTTTGTTCATTGCCTAAATCTGTTATATCACTGACATTTAAATTGGAATATGCCAAGCAACCTGCTATTGGCATAGACACTCGTACCCAGGATACAGACAAATTACTTATGTGTTGGAGTAATCATGGTAATGACTCAGTGTCATTTTACCTTGCCAAAAGAAACTCTCCAAGTGCTCCCATGTTCTGCTCTTTCTTCCTGTTTACTTTCTTGCATTCTTCTTCTTCTTTGGCAGCAGATCATTTTACTGTATATATTGTTCTATGCATTTTAAGAGGTACTCTTAAGTCCTTGTGATTTCACCTGAAAAAAATTTTTTAGCGTACCCACACCTGGTTTCATGAAAGATTTTTGAGATCTGTTTTTTCTAGGATATTTTACATAACCCTTGGTTGACATGAACATTTAGGCTTGACTAATGTTTGACCATTGTCTGTCGGTCTCTTACAAACGAATGTAATCAATCAATCAATCAATCAATCAATCAATAATCTTTTAAGAGTCCCATCAGTCTACTATGATTCCCATGCTTTAGTAGCCAGTGTGTTTTCCTTTGTGTTCACTATTGTGGCTATAGTTTAAATAAAGAGCTTCACTCTGGCAGTTTTTCATGCTCTGACTTTTTTCTTCACTGAAAATAAGAACATAGAAAATAACATTCTAACATACCTCATCCAGTATCTCAAGCTGTTGATCTCTAATGATTTTTTGGTCATATTTTTCTTATTACTCATCTGACCTGGTTTCCTTCATTAGGACACGCAGTGGTAAAACTATATTAATTTAGAAGTAACATTTCAGACCAAATTTCATCAATTTTTATTTGATTGGGATTGGACTGGATGCATTGGAAGGGCTTTAAAAATAAACAGCAACATGCCTACAAGCGGTATAGTTCCATTTTACTTCAGAGTAAATGAAATAGCCGGGGGAAACTGAGTTCAATAAACACATTAGGTGACACACTTAAACAACAATTGCCACCAAGGGTTCTGTCATGATCAAAGACAAGTAGTAATTTAGATCATGAGTTGAAGCCCATGTGGACCAACGAAGGCAAAAGTGTATAAATACTGCATAGCCTACATTAGCAATAGTGATCACTGCTATTAATCTGTTTCTTTGTTTTTATGTGCTTCTGTGTCATAGTTATACAGTTATGCTATATAACTCTCTGTCTCTCTCTCTAAATATATATATATATATATATATATATATATATATATATATATATATATATATATATATATGCATACACACACACACACACACATGTGTGTGTGTGTATATATATATATATATATATATATATATATATATATATATATATATATATATATATATATAGAGAGAGAGAGAGAGACTGAACAGGAGCTTCTTCCCTCTGTCCATGAGGCTTATGAACTTGAATGCCAAGCATGACAATGAATAATTAGATCACTAGATCACTATGCCACTTGCTATGAAGTATCAGCTATAGTAACACCTCTGGGAAATTGCTTCAATAACTGGTACAGTTAGTCTGATTTCTTATGCTATTACTTCCTGAATGTGCAATAGTCAGGAGTGAGTCTCCACTACATACATGTGCAATATGAACATCAAAATAAATTATACTACAGTTGATGAAGTGTAATATTCTAAGCAATCACAATGTGAAGTCATAGTCTTGCAATACCTACTAGTATAAGATTGTCTAATGTCATGCTGTCCAATTGTGGTAATTTATTGTGTTGCTAATATTTTAATTATTACTTCAGGTGCATTATTACTGTCATTCAAGCTATGTGTTCATTGTTATGTCTTGCACGGGGACCAAAGCAACGTAATTTTGTTTAGCTTGCACTGCTGTGTATATCTGATCAACAATAAAGTTTACTTTGACTTTTGACCTTGATATACATACGTGTATGTATGTATATATATATATATGTATATATATATATATATATATATATATATATATATATATATATATATATATACACAGACACATATATATATATATATATATATATATATATATATATATATATACACACACACACACACACACACACACATATATATCTATATATATATATATATATATATATATATATATATACACACACACACACACACACACACACACATACATACATAAACTTACACATATATGCATATGTATACCTTTAAAATAGTTCATTAATGTTACTGATAGTAAATGCAATTATTTTTAATAGTAATTTTCATATTTACTGCATGGAATATATCCTTATATTTTATGTTGGATAGCTAACTGGTTGTCTCATAGAACCCGTGTGAACCCTAAAGCAAAAATGTATCTATTTCTAAGACCTTCCAGGTAGCACTCCTGGCCGATGGTTAACCTTGTTTGCATATGACCGTAAATTGGCTGTTGTTATTTGATCTTCATCTGACTCAGAATTGCTCCAACATCGGTTAGACTATATTAATAACTGAACCAAGGACAATGATCTCAAAATAAATAAATGAAAAAAGTTATAGAATTCATTTGGTAAACAAAACAATTTTACTTGCCATATGTCTAGGCACTTTTGATAATTCCATATCCCTTAACCATCGTCTCCCCATAGATGTTTGGAAAACCTTTTATCAGACGCATCTAATTTCAAAAAGGCATCTCCACCTGATCCAGAAACATCTTAATCCCTCTTTATTCATACCTCATCAGACACATTATTCAATATAATGCACCTTTCGGCATGCAGTTGCCCAAACATATCTCACACCTTGAAAGGCCTCAGATTTATAACGGAAAGATCAGAGGCATGAAAAATCTTACTTATCAGGACAGACTGGCAGCCTTTTCTCTCATCTCAGTGACTTTTACAGACTCCTCCATGGAGATCTATGTCTAACCTTTCAAGCTATGAAAGATCCAGTTCTATTTTATGTCGTATTCCTTTGTAGAACAAATGGTACCTCAAACACTCATTTAAAGGAACTAAAACTTTATCAGCAGATAAAAAAGACATGTCGGCATTTTGCTCATATTCCAGCATATCCCTCATCTCTGGAACAAACTCTAATTACATATCAAGCAGAGTAGTATCCTTGCCACCTTCGAGGTAAACCTAGATAACTGGATGGGCAGCCTTAAATTTTATATTGATTTTAAGAATATAGTACATCATTGTGGAGTGAGTTACTTTTTTTTTTTTTTTTTAAATTGTCACTTGTTGCTGTTTCCTTGAGTTGGAGTGACATTAGCTACTGCAAGTAATAAAGAAACAGGTTTATGCGGAATGTCATTGAGCTTACCCCTGCAATGTACAGTGGTGGATCTAGGAATTTTCAGAAGGGGTGGCGCAGTCTGAAAGGTAGGCCATTGAGAAAAGGCTGGTAAGTAAAACACTGGGATTTAGTGGGCTGTTAAAAGGCCACTTTGAAATGCTCTGACAGCATATATGAAAAGGACATCTATGTATTTTTTGCTGTTTCAGCCAGGTTGCTTTGAGCTAGACTTGTGTGCACTTTCTTGCTATTACTTCACCGCTGGTAGGCAGTACTGGGATTCAAACCACATTGACTCCAGACATTTTGGCATCACAGTTTGTGGCATCCTGCCATCTGTAGGTCACTCTGGAGACAGTGTTGTCATCCTCTTTTCATACTACTGGCAGTGATGCCATTCTGTTCCCACAATGAGCAGGGGCACTCTAGCTTTTCACCCTTTACTGTCTACCTAGATTATGGGCTTTTTGGAGAGTTGCATATGGCAGAATTATAGTAAAAAGCATACTCCTTCCAAGTATATAAACCAGCAACTGCTGTTCATTTTTTTCTCTTCCTGACTTCTGGTGTCCAGAGAGTTAATTGAACCTGGAACAGTACCCCTGCAGGTAACACTGTATATACTCTACTGCTGCTCCATCGGTTTGCAAGCCCACACCCCACCCCACCCCCACACACACACACACACACACACACACACACACACACACACACACACATGCACACAAGTGTGGAAGTCGTAATGTCCTGGATTTAGCTGCCTGGATTATGCAAACTATTTTACTGAAAAGAACGAATGAAATACTGTAGAGGTATAGAGATCTGGATGGCTGATGAAGCATTTTGTAGCTTTATTCCCTCATCTGCAGCTTTTCACACTGCATCTTTAGGTGCTGCAGACACATGCTGGATGGATTCTGATGTCTCCCTTCATGCCAAGCAATTGAGATGCTGCATATATGTGAAATACAGGATCATCCTGATGTGATATGCAGGGCTGTTAAATGTATGCATGTGCTATGAACAATACAGTATGTCATCTGCACAATTGTTTGGCAGATCAAGATGAACACCTCAATATAACATACAAGTCTGTCAAATGCATGTGGTACATTCACTGTAGCATAACATTCACACAAGTATCTGGCAGCACTCCCATGTTTAATTCCATGAATTATGTCCTGGAAATTTGCAGTAATAATTACAGCTGTACCACACACAAACATTACTTTTTTTGCACTGTGTTTCAGTCAGAGTGTTGCTTCGGTTACTTTCCTAAAGTTCTTGGAGGCAGTCTTTAGCATATGTCATCAGTGATCTTACAGTGTAATTACTTAACAATTACTAAATCAGTTAAACAAGTCTTCACTATATGATGTCCAGAAATGTATTTATATTAAATGAGGAGCCTCTGCTGTGCAAATGACTTGACATAAATAATATTAAATAAACGGCATCTGTAAATACAGTCACAGGTATATACTAGGCTAATGACTAGGGCCCTTGTAAGCCTAGCCACGCAATCCAATCCTATCCACTCCAATCCATTTGTGTTCTCATGTATCATGTGCATTTATTAAGAGGGAGTATGTTTGGAAGTTTCTAAAAGCTATGTGGTGGGGTATGTTAGTTTGCATATCAGTGCCTGCCTCTGCCTATTAAAGACATGGGGGACAGACCAGGATTGAATTTCCAGTTTCCCATCCATTGGTCTTCACCTTTGCTTTTTTTTTTCAAGTAGGAAGGTGTTTAGAAAATGATATAGGATATAAATTAAAATCAGTTAAGTGTCAGTAAAATTAATAAAATGGAAAGCAGAAACAAACCTTCAAATAAGTTATGCATAATAAAATAACTGCATACAGAGAGCACTACAGAAGCAGCAAATCTGAATACCTAAAATACACTTAAAAAAAAACATGACTACCTGAAAACAGACCTCATCTAGCATTTTGCTCTGTGAGTGTTGATGGAGAAGTACAGAGAATGTCAGAAGGAGTTGCATTGTGTTTTTTGTAGACTTGGAGAAAGCATATGACAGGGTGCCTAGAGAGGAGTTGTGGTATTATATGAGGAAGTCAGGAGTGTCAGAGAAGTATGTAAGAGTGGTACAGGATATGTACGAGGGTAGTGTGACAGCGATGAGGTCTGCGGTGGGAGTGACAGATGTGTTTAAGGTGGAGGTGGGGTTACATCAAGGATCAGCTCTGAGCCCTTTCTTATTTGCAATGGTGATGGACAGGTTGACAGACAAGATCAGACAGGAGTCCCCATGGACTATGATGTTTGCAGATGACATTGTGATGTGTAGTGAGAGTAGGGAACAGGTGGAGGAGACCCTGGAGATATGGAGATATGCTCTAGAGAGAAGAGGAATGAAGGTCAGCAGGACTAAGACAGAATATATGTGTGTGAATGAGAGGGAGGATAGAGGAATGGTGAGGATGCAAGGAGTAGAGGTGGCGAAGGTGGATGAGTTTAAATACTTGGGATCAATAGTTCAGAGTAACGGTGAGTGTGGAAGAGAGGTGAAGAAGAGAGTACAGGCAGGATGGAGTGGGTGGAGAAGAGTGTCAGGAGGGATTTGTGACAGACGAGTACCTGTAAGAGTGAAAGGGAAGGTCTACAAGAGGGTGGTGAGACCAGCTATGTTATATGGGTTAGAGACAGTGGCATTGACAAAAAGGCAGGAGTTCGAGCTGGATGTGGCAGAGTTAAAGATGTTAAGATTTGCACTTGGTGTGACAAGGGTGGACAGGATTAGGAATAAGTATATTAGAGGGTAAGCCCAGGTTGGAAGGTTTGGAGACAAAGCCAGAGAGGCAAGATTACATTGGTTTGGACATGTGCTGAGAAGGGATGCGGAGTATATTGGGAAAAAGATGTTAAGGTTGAAGCTACCAGGTAACAGGAAGAGGAAGGCCTAAGATAAGGTTTATGGATGTGGTGAGAGAGGACATGCAGGTGGTTGGTGTGACAGAGCAAGATGCAGAGAACAGGAAGAAATGGAAACAGGTGATCCGCTGTGGCGACCCCTAACGGGAACAGCCGAAAGAAGATGATGATGGTGATGTATAAGTTATGCTATTACACATTAAGTTAAAGGAAATTATTTTATATGATAAATTTGCAAATTACCCAACAAGCAGTTAAGACCAGGGAAAGAGTCTTAAGCTGGATACAGTCACAAGACCTTCATATTTAACTTCTTTCCTCATAATGCGTAGACAAAAACAAAAATAATGGGGCGACAAAGGCAAAACATTAGGGTCAATTTTCAAATATTACTCTAATTCACATAAAACAATTACAAGAACAGCAGGTTTTGCATCAACGTGCATTTTGTAAACAGTAAAGTATGAAGCCCTAACATCTGGCATTATTGACTGACTGTAATCCTCAGTGATTTACCAGAAAAGCAGAACTTTACAAGAAACAAGGCAAATGATATGAGACAAAATCAAGACAAGTATGCAAAATCTGGGGAAGTTAATACTACATGTAAAGTTGGTGGTGTGAAAACAAAACAAAGCTGTATATTATATAATACCATGTAAAGGGAGTAAAATATGTCAGCACAAAGGATAGAGTCTGAACTGTTAATGTGCGACTTCCTGTAACCAGAGGTACAAGAAATCATTCCTTCTACCTTCAATTCCCCTGCCATTTGACTATGAGCAAATCACTTACCCAAGCCATTCTCCTGGGTCATCCCAGAATAAGGATAATTGTGTTTGGTGGCTTGTCTGGTTAACATATGTATAAAAAATACAATTTTAAATCAAAATAATATTAGTGCATGGCAAATCAGAAACACATCCCTATATTATATATTATGTATTATAAAACTAATACAAACTGCATACACCATATATTGTAAAAGCAGCAAATCAGAATGCTCAAAAAATACTTGGCGAAAATAAATTGACTGAAAAATGGCATTCCATTATACACCTAAGTAACTTGATTACTGTTATGCTATTAGTCACATAACATGTTACAGGAAATTAATTTCCTTTGCTAGATTTACCCACAAGAAATTAAAAAGACTGAAAAGATTTAGATGTAGAGGAATTCCATCCTGGCTGAATACAAATCAAGCCTCTTGGGTGAAAAAAAATAACAGATACTGTTTACCTAACAAGTCTACAACAGAGACAACAGTTAGCATCAGACTAGTTGACTTACTGAATTTAAAAATTCAAGAGGCAAGGTTGAGCAATAGACCAAGGATTTATTCCTGACAAACAAACGTTCATATTGTATATCAAAGGGAACACAAAATAAGTTTCACACTTTACATGCAAAATCCATGCCTGAAATGCACTGTCACAAGTATGAAATAAAACAGAGAATAATGCATATTTTTATTCTATAAAATATGTCACAAATCGGCACCTAGTTAGTCTGTCTGTTGGGACAGTCAAGGAGAATACTATGCCTGCACGATTTCTGATTAGTTTTTTGTAGATAACATAAACACAATTTTAGAATGAAAGCACTCAACTTGAATGCCCTTTTAAGTTGTGTATACTGTTTAAATTTAATATGTGGTTACCAGGCAAAATCTGAAATAATTCAATAAAGGCACTGACACTTTATTAATTGGTTAACTAGATGATTTCTTGTACCTGAAAAATTAACTCCACAAAACTTCCCACTAGCTGCAGAGTTCCTCTGTTTCCTGACTTATTGCACTTTTAGAACTGCTTGAAAAAATACAAGAAATTCCTGAACAGCTTTTTCTGAGTAAAATAAAGAAATGCAAACGTAACGTGTGCATGCTTCACTCCATCATAAAATTAAATACTTTCCTAAGTCTTCATGCATGTTTCTTTATTTGGGCTGAAAAGTGAAGTGAAAGGCTGGGCTGAATAGCTATGGAAAAACTAAATAAATGCATAGGCGAATTCACTTGGCATTAGGCGCAACCGCAGTTTTTGCAAATATCCGCAAATCAAAAATGGCTAGCGCTATCACATTTAAAAGTATAGCAAATGAAATAGTGGGACGTCAAGGTGTAGTAACATGGGGGGTTTTGTACAAGAAATGAATATATAGTTAAAAATGATGACAGTATACAAACTGTAGCAGCAGTAAACCAATAGCTTTAAATACCTCTGTCTTCTTTACCCTGCGTCTTATTTAGACAAGTTCCTCTTCTTGAGTGTTTTCTCAGTCAAGATGTGAGATGCAGTTGGAAGAGCCACTCAAGATCTTAGGATGGTCAGATCACCTGACTGTCTCCTCCAATTGGGTCTTCCACTGGGACTTGCGACGCAAACAGCAAACAAATACATAGCATACAATACAGTAAAATATCTGTGAGTTGAAATGGGAAAACATACTGCGGAAAGTGTTAATCTCTCAACTGTGCACTGCTTTGGTAGTACATTTTCCAATTTCAATCAAGGCAGTTAAAATAACTTTTTTATTTTTATTTTATTATTATTTTTTTTTACTCAAGGTTGTACAGTGGGTTCTCAAAAAAGGGGGTGGGCGCGTGCCCCTGCGCCAAAGCCTAAATCTGCCATTGAATATAATTCTTATTGCAACTATGTGTTATTTGTTGATTAAAACTTTCTTTTTTCTGAATTTGAATTTGTGTTGTATGCATCCTTGACTAGGTTTTGTGCAATTCTGCAAAAAGTTTTGAGTTTAGAAGTATTGGGCTTTGAGGTATGATAGTGGAATTGACATTCAATATTCTGAAATGTACTATTCAGTTAGTTCTCAAATTTGCATTGTGTCAATACAAAGAATTATTTCCAGTGCAGCATAGAGCATTCTCTAAAAGGTCTGCATGCTACTGCCAAGATGCTGTCATCAAACTTGCATAGTTTGACTGGAGTAGTTAAGTACTATCTCGGGTGACTACGTTTACCTTGCTAAGCAGCTCTCTCTGGTGTGTTATAATTGCTGATAGTTTATGGCAACACAGTACTACATTTGCTTAAAGGTCCTAGCTTTCA
Source organism: Protopterus annectens (assembly GCF_019279795.1). Taxonomy (NCBI): domain Eukaryota; kingdom Metazoa; phylum Chordata; order Ceratodontiformes; family Protopteridae; genus Protopterus; species Protopterus annectens. The sequence continues at coordinate 1,875,530,144 of NC_056739.1, forward strand.
CCCAGTAATGATAACTTTGTTTCTCTTACATTCAATTTATGCATACTATTCATGGAGCACTGAGCGTCCATTATGATGATGACACAAGCAAGTATTGTATGAGATTAGTTCAAAGTGCATTTGATAGTAGTTTCTTATTCATAATACTGTTAATATTACAGTAAACACATCTATGTGTGTATCCATATGAGAAGTAGTTTTGCTTCACAAATAATTTACAATTAAGGTGCTTTCCTGAGATATTTTATTTTTCTAGGCCATGTCTATTTTTAAGAATTAGATAAATAAATACAAAACAACCTCTGGGTATTTCAGAGAAGGATGAATTTATGAATACCTACACTGAGCGTATAACATTCTGAGTGAATAGACAACAGAAGCATAACTTCCACCTTCTTCCTCCTGACTTTATCATTCCTATTGATTTTTTTGCAACCATAAATATCGAGGGAGATTCAAAAAGGTTACCACAATGTGTATCTACACTTAGTCTAATATTTCTGAGTGAGTAGACAGCACGAAAAATGTAGTAGGGATGTTCTTGATTACAGATTGTATACACTTAGTGTACTTCTGAACTATGGTGTTGTTTGTTGCTTGTTTTATGACAGGTTCTCTTTTCATTTAAGTGTTTACAGATTTAACAACAGCAATAATTGCAGATGACGGGTTAGCTAGAATGATGTATTGAGCAATAGTAGATGGGGGGTGAATGTGAGAAGAGCAGAAAGTAGCTAAAAAAAATGGTAAAGAGACTTTAATTAAAAGAAGAAAAAAAGTAAAGAGACTTTAATTGAATTTTCCACTGAATGCAAGTACTTTATTCATAAATTCATAAGTAAGAAAGCTTCATGGTGGGGTGTGAAAGGAACATGTTTTATGTGGAAAGATAAAGTGACTCTGTTAGTCAGAGAGTAAAAATTCTAAATTTGTCACCATTGCAACAAATCCATAGATACTGTAAGAAGATAGTAAGCTAGCTATCTAGTGACACTAAATCTTATCTGTATCAGAACAAGTTGTCATCCAAGCTCCACAAATGTAATTACCAATACTTTGCTAAGTAAAAGCAATAGTACATTCAGCCACAAACAAATTACTTTTCACCTGAAGTGTATGAGTATGTAAAACAGTCAATGAATCCAAAAAATAAGAAAAAATAAATGTTTCATCAAGGGTAGGTCATTCCTACTCAACCTGGTGGACTTCTTTGAGGTCACAAAAGCAATGGATGACGGCAAAATGGGTCACATTGCCTACCTTGACCTAGCCAAGGCATTTGACACAATACCCCACTTGTGTGTTGTTAACAAACTCAGGAGGTTAGGTACCAACCTGTATGTCACTTGGTGGATAGCGAACTGGCTCACAGACAGAACCCTGGAAGTTAGAACTGGGAAGTCCACCTCTACAAAGAGGCCAGTCACAATTAGAGTTCCTCAGGGATCGGTCCTTGGACCACTCCTTTTTGCATTTACTTCTCTGAAGTCAAAGCCAATGTCAATGGCCTCTGGCTGACTAAATTTGCAGATGATTGCAAATTAAGAGCTGTCATTGAATCCCACATTGGCACAAATGTTCTCCAGGAATGGCTCACATAGACAAACAACTGGTGTCAGAGCTGTGGACTAAAACTAAATGCAAAGAAATGCATAATAGTATCATTGTGGCAGTCATTCACCCCTGGTAATTATCATACTGGCAACAGATAACTTAGAGCCGACCTAATAGTAAGGGAATTAGGGATACATGTATACAGTAATCTAGCCTTTAACCATCACGTGTCTACAGTAGTGAGGAAATTATTCTATGTTGCGCAAATTATAACCAAAAGTATGGCATCTAAGTCCAAGGAAGTTACTGTTCCACTGAATTTGTCATTCAGCAGCCCTTTAATTGAGTACAGTGTCCTCTTTGGTATGTAACTAACCAGTTATATCCAATAATTGGAACATCCACAGAGGTTCTCACAAAAAGAATACAGAGCATAAGTAAAATTTCCTGTACAGACTGCCTCAAGACCCTCTCCCTGTATTCTGTCTCCTACATGCTGTTGAGGGGGGAGATCTATGCCTGGCATACTGGGTGTTGTCAGACCCCATTCTGATGGACAGCCTGCTTATCCACAAAACAAATAGCAACAGAATTACCTGTTCTAAAGACTTAATATTGCTAGTAATATAAATAGGACCTGCTAGAAAGACAGGTATGTATCCCAGACACTACCACATCCCTTGAACAAATTCAAGTGTAACTTGGACAATTGGATGGGGAACAGGAAATTCATCCCTGATTTGGCACCTATGTCTGTAATGGTTACAGGCAACCTGTAAATGGTTCATCTCTCAGGAATCTGTTTGTAAATGTTTCATCTCCTAACCCCCTGCTTACACTTATCAAGGGTACCAGAACTTGTTAGAGAGTTGGGATACATGACTAGGCTTAAAAAGGCCCTTGTGGTTGTTAGCCTAGTAAATACTTATGAATCTATAAAACCCCAAGAAACTTCTGAAGTCTGGATGATAGGGGTGTGATGACAAGTATCTTTTAAATCTAGGATTACCAGAAAACTTGAAAGAGAAAGAAGAGGTAAGATGTGCTGAACTGACGACATTTTGAATTTGGACACATCCAGAAACAGGTTTAGGAAAATAAAGGTCCAGAACTTCTCTCCAATCAGTTTCTTTATTTGGTACAAGCAACATCCATGAATAAAACTCCTTCCACACATGGAAAGAAAGAACTGTTTCTACCTGTCCTTGGGACAGCATGTGATAAAGAACAGATGCAACAAAAGAGTCTTATCTGCAGGATAAGGAATGCCCCCTTGAAAGGAGGAATTACTTCCTACTGCTATCAGTAACCTTGATGAATGATTTTCAGAACCCATCTGTCTGAAACTTTTTGTTGCCAAAGAGAAAAATGGAGTTTCAGATTTTCTGGAAGAGAAAAGTAACCAGGATAGGAGGGAGTGACAAGGTCTCTAGAATATTCATTCAGATTTGTTGTACTCTCCCTGGTTTTAGGAGGTTTGAGACTTTTTTGTAACCCTCTTGCCATTTCTTATGTGTCTGTCTACCTGAATTCTGTTGAGGCTGTTTATTCTGTTTTTCTAGCAAAATTGGATGAGGAGAGTGAAAATCCCTTGGACAGATTGGAAAAGGTGAACTAAAAAAATGTTAGAGATTCCCTAGATCAGGTAATTCTTTTCATCAGACAATTTAATCAACTCTGAATCAGAGAGCCAAACACTAAAACGTGTTCTACCTAGGTAGATAACCGCCCATCAGAGTACTTTAAATTAGCTGCAGACAACATTTCATACCCCATTAGTATTCTCATTAGCATATCCTTCTCAGAATCTATTGCTCCAATTTCTTGGAGAATGTCTAATATTATTCCTATCCACAAAGGAAGAAACTTGACTGAATCAACTAACTTTCAACCAATAACTATCTTATCCCTCATCTCCAAGATATTAGAAAAATGCATCAAGCATTAACTTGTGTAACTTTTACTGCAAAGCAACCTCTTCACCAATGCCCAGCATGACTTCCATCCATTCCACAGTACTTCTGCAGCCCTTTTATCATTTATGGACACAGTAAATAAGGCTAGAGACATGTGTAATCTTCTATCTGTGTTATTGCTTCACCTACCAAAAGCCTTTAACACAGTCTCACACTTCCTTCTCCTTACTAGACTCTCTAGGCTGGGACTACTACCTCTCTATATACAGTGATTCAACATCTACCTTACTAATAGACCACAAGCAGTAAAATGACTAGGTTATTCCTCTCCTGTTCTCCACACCACTACAGGTGTCCCACAAGGATTCATCCTTGGTCTTTGCTCTTTAATATTTTGACTAATAACCTGCACACCTCCTCCTCCCTAGGAACACTCATATAATATGCAGATGACTCCACTATCATCTGCTCTTCTCCCCCACTTCTACATTTGCACTCCACTATCCAAAAACTTTCACCTCCATTGAAACTTAGTTTACTAACTCTCAACTCTTTCTGACCCCCCCCCTGAAAAAAAGTCCCTTTTCTTTACACACAAAAAAATGCTCTCCTGATATAAATGTCTTGAAGATCCTCTCTGCTGATAAAATAGAGATTGAAATAGTCACTCAAACTAAACTACAAGGAGTCATAACTGATTATGGCCACAGAACCTGGACCGAAATACAAAAGGCGGGGGCGTATCCATATTCATCAAGGATACTCACACCTCCAGGTTAGTGACACAGCACGATGCTTCAGAGATCATCCACGTGCAACTAACAATGGGCAAAACTGCAATTCAAATTGTAGCTTGCTACAGATCACCCACCATGTCCCAGGACCCCCATTCCGCATTTCTGGAAACACTGGAAAATATAAAGGTCCTATCAAGCACCCTAATATTGGGTGATTTCAATTACCCAAACATTAATTGGGAGAACTACTCAAGTACTAACTCATTTGCCCAACATTTCCTAGAATTTATAAACTCAAACGCCCTGGATCAACTGGTCAACACTCCCACCAGAGGTGACAGCATATTGGACCTGGTCATCACCAACATGGGCAACCAGTGCTCCACACCGGAGGTCAACCCCTCGCTGGTTAGATCTGACCATAAACAAATCACTTTGGATATCTACATTCTGCTCCCACCCCCAGACAAGGAAACCACAGTGAAAAACTTTTCAAAAGCAAACTTCGCGTTACTTAAGACCGAGGTGGAAAGTTTCAAAGCCCACATGCTAAAGGACAACATTGTCCAATCTGCAAAATCCTTTACTAATGCATTCTATGGGCACCTACAAGAATGCATGGATCGTGCTATCATAAGCAAAACCAAGACTCACTCCTCCAAGAAAAAGAAACCAGTCTGGTGGACTCCTTCCATGAACAAGCTATACAATAGAAGGAGGAAACTAGTACAGAAAAAGAGTAAAATCCCAAGAAGGGAAGACATCCCTGATCAATATCAGCAAGAAACTATGATTCCTCATAAAATCATCCAAGGTGAGTTTTGAAAGAAAAATTGCCAAGGACTCCAAAGATAACCACAAGGAATTCTTTAGCTATATCAGGAATCTAAGTGTCAATGCTCAGATCTGCTCAGAGTTAGTGTAAAATGGTACAAAATACACTGAACTGACCGATATTGCCAACATCTTGGCAGACAGGTTCAGCACAAACTTCACCCCCCTCTCAACCCCAAAAGGGCCCATAACCATACCAGAAGAATGTAGAGCTCCTGAAATCACAGACTCTCAGGTTAAAACAGCCCTCTCCAAAGCCAAAAACACAGCATCAATGGGACCGGACAGTGTCCCAGGCTACGTCCTACACAAGCTCAAAGATGAACTAACCCCTCACCTATATACACTGTTCAAACTCAGCCTCTCCACAGGTTACATACCCATAAAGTGGTGCACAGCAACGATTATTCCGCTCCACAAAGTTGGAGCCACAACAAACCCCAGGAACTATTGTCCTATAAGCCTGACTAGCTTGGTATGCAAGGCTATGGAGTGCATCATCATGGAACTCATTAGCAGAGACATCGGGAACCTCCAAATACTGGACCCTACCCAGTTCGGCTTTGTTAAGGGCAGATCATACCTCCTAAACCTGGTGGACTTCTTTGAGACAGTTACCAAGGCTATAGACGAGGGAAAGGTGGTACACACAGCCTATCTAGACCTCGCAAAGGCCTTTGACACCATTCCCCATTCTGGTATTATAGACAAGCTCACCAGCCTGAACATAAACCTCTACATCACAAGATGGGTTGCCAACTGGCTCACGGACAGAGCCCACATGGTAAGAGTTGTGGGAGCTAGGTCTGACTCTAAACCAGTTATAAGTGGCATTCCCCAGGGCTCAGTCCTAGGAAACCTCCTGTTCGGCATATACTTCTCAGAGGTACAGGCAAGTACAGGAAGACTATGGCTGACCAAGTTTGCAGACGACTGCAAACTAGGGGCTAGAATTGCCTCTCTGGCTGACACAGACATCCTCCAAAAGGTTCTCACTGAGACCGATACCTGGTGTCAAAATCATGGCCTCAAGCTAAATGCCAAAAAGTGCATAGTCATCCCATTTGGAAAAAAACAAAGTACCCACAAACTTCCACATAGGTGGTAGTCCCCTAACTACAGCAGACGTAATGAGGGATCTGGGGACTCAAGTAGATAATAAACTCTCCTTTGAAAATCACATTGCCAAAGTGGTTAGAAAATCCTTCTATCTGTCTCACCTTATTACAAAAGGGTTTGCATTCAGATCAAAAGACGTCATTGTGCCCCTCTACTCATCGCTCATCAGACCCATCATAGAGTACAACGCCCCATTTGGGATGTATCTTACAAGACACCTGCAACACCTGGAAAGACCATAGAAGTACCACACAAAGAGGATCACTGGCCTCAAACAGATGCCCTATGCAGCTCGACTGAAGAAACTCCAGCTGTACTCGGTTGCATACCACCTACTCAGAGGTGATCTCTGCCTGACATACAAGGCCATGCCCAACCCAGAACTGATGGACATGCTCCACCTAAAGAAAAGCTTATCCCCTCGAGCCACATGCTCTAGGGATCTAAACCTCACCACAACAATAAATAGGACGTGCTGGAGGGATAGATTCCTGTCACAGAGACTTCCCATGCTTTGGAACAAGATCCCAATCTACATTAGGCAGAGCTACTCGCTAACACTCTTCAAAAGAAACCTTGACGAGTGGATGGATAGCAGAACGTTTACCCCGGGGATCACTTCAGTGGGTCTGCTGGACAAAGGCACAGGGAACTAATCTAAGGTGGTGGCGAAAGCCAACACATTCTGGCTAGGCTTATAAATGCCTTCAGACAGATTGCCTAGTACCTACTTATGACCCTATGAACCTATTATCAATTTACATTATATCGCCATATCCATCATAAAATTAAGAGAACCCAGCAGAAACTAGGTATGCTGTACAGGAACTGACACTTTTTATAATACAGCTTGCCTCTTGCTCTCTCTAGTATGCTAAGCTGTGGTTCTCACTAACTTAGAATCCTCTGTAAGTTCTAAACTAGAAAGCTGCTATGACAAAGTTGCCAAAGTTTGCCACTAACACTAATAACAGCACACATCATTGTAAACTCCTACATTCACTGCAATGGCTTGAATTTCCTAACTATCTTCTCTTAACCATTCACATCATTAATAAACCTTTAGCAAACCCAGCTATCAGTCTTATACAGAATTTGTATGTCACTAGTAGAACCCTTTGGTTTGAAGATAAAGTCCTAGCTGTTTCAAACCTATCCAAATTACCAGGTCAAAGCTTATATTTCTACTCAGTAGCTAAAATCTAGAACTCTTCCCCTTAACACTAGAATAACATCTAACCTGTCTTCTTCCTTCAAATCCTCCTTAAAAGAATACCTAAACAACACCTGGATATACTTCTGCTCCAATCCTGGCTGACATAACTTTCTTAATCACCCAACCCCCTTTTTTATAACTCCTACCATCTCTACCCTTTTTCTCACTGTATTCATAACTTATTCTTCACCACTATTATCTGTCTACCCTCTACCTTTTCTCTAAATACTTATTTCGTTGTTCTCAGGTATCCTAGCTCCTCTTAATATGTCTTCCTTTTATCTCACATAGCCTATGTCCTTTCACTCTCCACCATCACTTCCTTTAAAGACTACTCAGTATCCCTCTTTCTTTTATACCCCTAAAGCTAATTCTCACTGAAACTTCTGTCTACACTCGACTCATGTCTTCTCTCAACTACATTTCTTTGCCTCCTTTCTAATATACTGACCAACCTTTGGCAGGAATCTGTTCTCCATCATTAAGGTTAGCATGCTCTGCTAATGTAATATATATGCTGTTCAAAAAGATATCTCAGCATCTAACCCCTTATATAAATGAATCGTAATATCCATTATTCTATATCTGATGATAAACTGCCTGCCCTCTTTAATAGGATTGTCTATTTACTCATATGTATGATTGTAACAATAATCATAACCTGTTAATTATGGAACTTTTCTCTCCAAAGCCTTCACTGAAACTGGGTACTTTTAGCCCAGACAAACTTTCCCAGTAAACAGACATCAAATAAATAAATAAAATAAAAATAAATCTTTATCCAAGGAAGAATTTAAAATCTCATTTTTACATCACCTGGGAGGTTCTGAAAATGCAGCCAAGCAAACCTCCTTAAAACAGTACCTTTTGTATTAGCCCTGGAAGACAGGTATCATCAGAGACATGCGCACACTGAAAACAATGAGTAGTGACCTGGGCAACAGAAGAAACTTAGTTACTTAAAGCAGATCTTTCTTCACAAGAGGAAACTGTAGATAAAACATTCCTCAAATTTTCACAATTTGCAAAATCAAACTTTAACATATTGACTTGACAATTCAAAATTCTGAAAAGTAAAGTTGAAGAAAGAACTTGTTCTCCTTTCATATCTATAATTTTCCCATCCTTATTATAGGTTCATAGGTAGGTACTAGGCTATTGGCCCTAGGGCCTATATAAGCCTAGCCAAAAAGGTACCCTGGCTTTTGCCACCCAAGAAAATTATTTTCCTGTGCCCCTGTTGAGCAGAGCCACAGAAGTGATCCCCGGGGTGAATTTCCTATTTCCCATCCAATCATCAAGATTTTTCTTGAAGAGTGCTAGTGAGGAGCTCTGCTTGACATAGATAGGTAGTCTGTTCCAGAGTATGGGAAGTCTCTGGGACAGGAATCTATCCCCCACCATGTTCTGTTTATTGTGGTGACAAGGTTTAGGTCCCTAGAGCATGTAGCTAGGAGGGATTGGAATTTCTTTAAGTGGAGCATGTCCAACAGCTCTGGGTTTGACATAGCTTTGTATGTTAGGCAGAGATCGCCTCTGAGTAGGGGATATGCGACAGAGTAAAGCTGGAGTTTTTTGAGACGGTCTGCATAGGGCATCTGTTTGAGGTCAGTAATCCTCTTTGTGTGGTATTTTGGTGACCTTTCCAGTTGTTGTAGATGTCTTGTAAGGTACATAAAGGGGCATTGTACTCTATAATGGGTCTATGTGTGAGTGATGAGTAGAGGGGAACAAATACCTCTTTTTTTCCTGGATGAGAAACCTTTTGTGATTAGGTGTGCTACGCAGAAGGATTTCCTGACCACTGTGGCGATGGGATTATCAAAGGAGAGACTACTGTCCACCTGTGGCCCATGGTCTCTTATCACACATTCAGTATTAAGTAGACTACCGCCTATGTGGTAGTTCATGGGTACAGAGTTTTTACCAAAGGGGATGACAATGCGCTTTTTGGCATTGAGCTTGAGGCCATAGCTTTGACACCAGGCATCTGTCTCAGTGAGGCCCTTTTGTAGGATGCCCACATCGTTAGGAGTTTTGATTATGGCTCCTAGTTTGCAGTCATCTGCAAACTTAGTTAGCCGAAGAACTTCTGTGTTAGCCTGTACTTCAGAGAAGTAGATACCAAACAGGAGAGGACCCAGGACTGAACCCTGTGGTACTCCACTTGTCACTGGTCTGAAGTCGGATTTGGAGTCTGCTGCTTTCACAGTGTGGGTTCTGTCAGTAAGCCAGTTGGCAACCCATCTTGTGACATAGGTATTTATACCTAGTTTAGTGAGTTTATCTATAATTCCAGAGTGAGGGATGTTGTTGAATGCCTTGGTGAGATCTAGATAGGATGTGTGAACTACCTTACCCTCATCTATGGCTTTGGTGACTACTTCAAAGAAGTCTATCAGGTTTAGGAGACATGATCTGCCTTTTACAAACCTGAACTATGTGGGGTACAGAGTTTGGAGATTACCAATGCCTTTGTTTATGAGTTCCATGGTGATACATTCCATGGCCTTGCAGACCAGGCTCATCAGGCTAATGGGGTGGTAGTTCCCAGGGTCTGTTGTGGCTCCCCCTTTGTGGAGTGGGTTAACCATCGCAGTGCACCATTCAATGGGCTCAAAACCTGAGGTGAGGCTATGATTGAGCATGGTACTTATGTGGGGTGCCAGTTCATTCGGTAGTTCATGTAGAATGCAGCCTGGGATGTTGTCAGGGCCCATGGATGCTGTGTTCTTGGCTTTGGAGAGTGAGGTTTTTACTTGTGCAGCCATGATTACAGGAATTTTGCATTCTTCCATTATAGAGATGGGCCCTTTAGGGGGGTGAGAGGTAGGTAATGACAGGACTGAACCTGAATCTGCCAGGATGTTGGCAGTATCGGTTGGTTCTGTATATTTAGTGCAATTGTGCTGTAACTCAGAGCAGATTTGAGTGTTGCCATTGAGATTCTTGACATAGCTATAGAATGCTTTGTGGTTGTCCTTAGAATCAGTGGCAATTTTATTTTCGTAACTAGCTTTGGAGGATTTTATGAGGGATCTCATCTTCTTACTGAGGCTGACCAGGGAATTTCTCCAGTCATGAGGTTTTACTCTTTTTTGCAACAGTTTCTTTCTTCTGTTGTAGAGTTTGTTTATGGGAGAAGACCACCAGATTGGCTTCCTTTTTTTTGGAGGATAGCATCTTGGCTCTGTTAGGGATAGCACGATCCATGCACTTGTGTAAGTGCTTATAAAGGCATTTGTGTAGGATTTAGCAGTCGTACCTCTATTGTCCATCTGCATGGGTGTTGTGAAGTTTGCCACTTCTGTCTTGAGAAGCATGAAGTTGGCTTTGGAGAAACTTTTTACGGTTGTTTCCCTAGTGGGGGGTGGGGGCGGGATGTGGATGTCTAGGGTGATTAGCTTATGGTTGGATCTGACCAACGAGGAATTGACCTCTGGTGTGGAACACAGGTCGCCCATGTTGGTAATGACCAGGTCTAGGATATTGCTGCCCCTGGTGAGGGTGTGGATAAGTACTATATAGTAGTTCAGTGGCTAAAAAATGGAACTCTTACCCCACTAGCATACAAAACACATTGTCCAAAGCCTCGTTGGTCATATTAAACAGACCAGCGTTGGGATTATTTTATTTTATTTTATTTTACATTTGTTAACCGGTGGTGTCTAACTGAGCCGAAAAGGCCCTTTTTCAGCAGAGGCCCGAGGAGAAAAGCTCCACATAGAAAAATTACAGGTACATTTAGATATTTAGACATATACACACACAAATGACAATAGACATGTTTTAACAGTGGTATGCTGCACATCAACAGTTACAGTGGAGAGAACAAACAAGAAAATATTAATTTAAAAATAAAGGTAATTAATAGATTTGTTGTGTACAGCTGAAATTTGGAACATAGGTAGAATACATACATAGTACACAGGTACAGTACATACATTGTACACTAGCCAGTTTTTGTGAGTAAGAGTGAAAATTATTATTAAGTACTCTAGGTTTAGTATGTGTACCTTTCACTAGCCTGGGGAGCAGTCATGGCACTGCCAACTTTGCTTGAGATGTTGCCTGATGAGGTCTTTAAAGGAGGCTTTGGATGATGTGTTTTGTATGCTAGTAGGGACAGAGTTTCATTTTTTAGCCACTGAACTACTATATAGTGTGTCTCCAAAACTATTGTAGCTGTTGGTGACTTCTAGTAGTAGTTTGCTTGATGATCTAAGAGGCCTTTTGGGTGAGTGATGCTGTACTAGGTTTTTGAGGGCAGGACACTTATTGGGGAGGTAATAGAATGACAGAGGCAGATCTGATTGTAGGTTAGGAGGTTGGGCAGTTCAAGCCAGTGGAGCTGTCTCAAAGCAAATTAACTCAGTGACTAGCAGTAGCAGAGTCCACTATAGCTATAGCTGCTGAGTCAGGTTTGGGAATTGTTTATAAAAAATTTAAAAGAACGAGGAACTTAATATATTTTATTTGACTTTTTACGGACAGCTAGCTGACTATCAGGAAGACTGCAGACCATAAGACACATATCCACTATGCAGACAGAATGGGATGAATGAGTGTATATTCGGGAAAATCCTTCTGTAAAACAGCTCATAATTTTTTTTCGAGGGCCTGCGAAGCCTCAGTGTTCTCCCACTGAAAACACTGGGGCATTCTAGTAATAGTCTCAGAGAAAAAGAACCCCCCCAGGGAGTATTAGAAACTGAACTCTCCTCCGAGTCAGAATCACAAATCTGTGGACAAAACCCTAAATTCAACCCTGCATCTTCCTGTTCAGATTCAGAATCCTGGATTTCTTCAGGGGAAGAGCAATCCCTCTTTCATTTATCAGAAACTACTTTACAGCAAGTATAAATAGCCTGAATAAAACCCTGAGCTAGTCCCAGTAGGTTACTCCTCCCTAAAGAAATTTGAGGAGGGATAGTTACATTCCTGGTTTTCTGTATCTTTTTGACAGGAAAAATGGGGCCAGCTGTGTTACTAATGGCATCAACTGCTCGGCCAGGACTGGACACAGCATTCTAACATAACAAGGAAACCTTCCCCATTCTCTCCCCAGAACCAACAGGAGTTGCCGTCCCTCGCCCACTGAGGAGACTCCGTCAGCTACAGAGGACATGGCTAAACCCTGGTCCATAGTGACTGTAGGTACTACACCAGAAGATCAGGGGTAAAAGATGAATAGTCGGACGTACAACAAATGGCTACAGCAAAGTCACCCACTTTAAGTTGAGGCAAGTTGCTAGCCTGCCTGGATGGAAGAGGCTGACTGCTTTATTTTTCTTTTTATGGTTAGAAGAAGGACTGACTGTGGGACCAGCAGTCTGTTCCGTGGTCAGGTAGAAAACAGTACCAGTTTCCTAAGAAATACAGCCACCTAATGCCAGTAAAAATACCAGTCCAAAAATATTTTTTGATAGAAAAAAACATAGTAAAAGCACTTTAAAGCACTATGACAACCATAAAACAGAAAAATAAATACAATTGCTCCCCAGAAATGATGTTTTCAGTTAGTTTACACCACTTTTAAACTGACAGACAGAAATGAGTGCTCCGTTTAAAAGAAAGTTACTATCTAGTGACAGTCCATTAAATAACAACACTCCTAGCTTTAAATTAACTCCTGAAGAGGAAAGTAATAAAACATCAACAACATTTAAGAAAATGGAAGCTTTAGTCCCCAAAGGGATCTTATCTGCCCAGCAAAGAAAAGCACAAGCTGATGGTTGATCCTCAAAAGTCACAGAGGAGCTTACTCTTCAGCAGGAGAAATGCTCTGAAGGGCTTCACAATGTCCAGACTTGTGTTTTAATCAGCTCAACTCCAGCTGCTTGAATGTTTTAATGCATCAAAGGTGCCATGAAGCTCTGGAAGCTCACCAGCCATTATATCCTTAGTAGGATATAACCTGTATAGCTACCACTGCTGCAACAGTGATCAATATGAAGAACATCAAATGTATACAGACTGATTATGTAATACATGCAAACACACAACACAAGTAAAAGCCCAAGAAACAGGATGTAGAAAAGTGAAGATCAAAAGCACTGAAAAATCACACTCTTGTCTGAGTCAATAAGTTTACACACCCTCAGTGAGTAAGAACATTCACTGGTAAGATATATAAGTCTAGTTTTATGTTCCATGGAAAAAAAATAACAGAGTAAACTATTTTTAAGAATTAAAAAACCTGTATTACTAATCAGAATTAATTGATTAGATCAGATTGGAGGGGGACAAGGCTGAGCTTTTTTTAATGATTATAAATAGCTTTTGCAAACTCAGATGTTCTCCAAGCACTTGTCAAGTGGAAGGCAAAATAGATGATGAGTGTTAAATGCCACTTGCAGTTTTGTAAGCCTTAGCGAGGTTAGGCAGTTAATAAACAATTTAGGACTTCCTGTTACATTTGAATCTGTAAAAGAGAAGGGCTGTAGCAATGAGTATCTCGTGCAGCTATTTAATTATTTGTTGGACCCTGACGAATGCTGTGTCTCGCCATTGAAGCATATAATTAAAAGGGAAAAAAATCCAGAATTGTTCAGGTTATAATGGATTTGTTTTACTGCAAAGGAGACCTCAAATCCAAACAGGGTTAGGCCACTTTTGTGTAGCCGTTTATTTATTTGTTGGACCCTGATAAATGATGTACTTACTCCATTCAATTCTAAAGTTTTCAGGATATAATGTGTTTCTAGCATTGCAAGGGAAGACTCAAATCCAAATGGGATTTGGCCAATCACAGTTAACTGATAAATCAGAATGGGGAGGAGGACATAGCTGAGCTTATGTAGTAATTATGAATAGTTTGATTCAAACACAGAAGTTCTTCAATCAATTGTCAAATGGAAGGGGAGACTAGATCGAGTGTAAAACTAACATTATTATTATTATTATTCATAGCAACAGGTTTATGATATATCTTACTCCAAATAAAGTTATCTTCAGAGTGCCAGAATTAGAAATGGCTATGGAAATTGATACATACTACTTTTTGCTTGTTTTTTCTGTGAAGCTATCCTTCTGAAAAGCTTAAAATTCTTTTGCATAAACAATTATTCAGCCTCCACTCAAAAAAGTCCTCATACCAGTGATTTTAAGAAAAAATGTTTTCATTAACAAAACAGATTGTTAAAAATAGAGAGAGAGAGAGAGAGAGAGAGAGAGAGGGAGAGAGAGATATGCTCCATCCAAGAAAAAGGTGTATTTAATAAGGTGTAGCCATGCTGCTACCCATGACTGTAAACTAAATGTGGAACAAGTATTTATAACGTAAGACATATTAATGGCTGGCTGTAATACTACAGACAGGCAGGTGAAACAAAATAAGTAAATTGATTAAATGTCTCAAAAATCATCATTCCAGCTCACTACACCTTAAATAAAAGGCTCCGGCTGTGACATTCCCGTGTTAAGTTGTGTAAGACACCAGTGAGATTAATTGTAACATCTATAATCAAGCCCTTTTTACAAAATCATTAACAAACTTAATATACAGATTAAGGTTGTTAGTACAAAAAAGCATCCATTGTATTCACAGATAATCAGATTTCCTTTTTTATTTAATATTTTTTATGGAATTTTCCATATGTCCTTAATCTGTATTCTCAAATATCCAACATATTTGACTATAATTACTCTAGAATTTTTAAAATAGTACAGGATCAAAGTACAACTATCATAATTTATATGGGCACACTGATAAGGAAAGTATCTGACTGCAAAAGTTTAATATGAGTAGGTTTGTTACTATTAAGCAAAACAAATTTAACATCTTTGGAAGATGAGATACTCTAGATATAATCAGTGCTGACAAAGGAAGTTTATACATAATCCGGATTCTTTGTGGAAGTATTTTGATGACATTAGAGCTCTAAGGGTTAACACACAGCCAGTTCCATTACATATTATCAAGAGCAACATTGTTTACAACTGAAATATAATAAACTTTAGTACTATAAGCCCACTTTGTCGATGCAAATACCCAGCACAGTTAGTGAAAATTTTAATATAAAATTTCATAATTCTCTGGTGTCTTAAATTTTGTATAGTGTCAGTTTCATTTTTTAGCAGAAAAAGATGAAAATGTATGAGTGAACTCTTCATTTATTAATTTATTTATTGGTTAAACTGTTAAGCCCACTCGATACAAGCATCTCTTTTCAAAGGCAATCTACAAGCACTGACTGCTTAAATGACTTGCTCAGAGCCTCGCAATCAGCAGATGAAGGCTGAATGAATCAAAGCTTGGTATGTACAAAGAAGGTTGTTGAAAGCACATAACCTTAATTCTCTGCACTAACTGCCAAACAAAATCTGAAAGCAATCTTTCATGTTGCCATTCTAACTAAAAAGAAGAGTAACTGATATATATTTCTGACCATGTTGCTTTAAACTTTAACAGATATACTGAACTAATTATCAGACTATAAGCAAATAATAAATAAAAAATAAGGTAGAGAGATAAAGGCTGTTTATTTTTTGATACTGTTTAAAATGCTAGAGCTGCTTAATAATACAGATATAAACTAATAGTTTTCATTTACATATTTTTCCAAACTAAGAAATTAATAGGAAGATATGGATTATTTATTTTATGAGTTTTTTTTTTAATTATAGAGATATTTAGCAATAAAATAAACTAATTATCTCCATTTGCTTATTTTTTAAATGAAAGGGATTGGTAAAAAAGTAGATCAGAAATTTGAAACTAGAAAGTTTCCATTACGTTTGAAATGCTATTATAAAAATAGTAAATCAAGAACGTTATTATTGCAAGAAAATTGTTTTAAGGAAACAAAAAAGTCCAGTAAACTGCCAAGCCTTTTCCCAGAACTCAAAGGAGACCATTCCCTCCTGAAAGGTATCCTCCAAATAATTCTGATGCACTATTAGAAGAATTTAGTTATGTAACAATTTTATTTGTCTCGGTCCCCTTCAATAATACATGTGACACAGAATGACATTCGATAACCTTTATTCATTTCAAACATAACTTTATTAGATCATTTCAGTATTAGTTGAAACACAATAACCTTGTAATCAAAACATGTAAAATCATGAAAGCCTCATAATGTACATCAGGGCAGCATACCTCACTCACCCTGCTCAATAAACAGCGTCCAAACCTCCATTCACGTATTTATCAATCAAGCAGCATCTTTCTGCTCACTTTTAACCCTCCAAAATCATTGCATGAACACCAACACCAAGAGGCAGAACAAAGAGAGACAAGCCTGGCCCTCTTCTCCTCCCAGTACCCACCTCCATAACCATGCTGTACATCAGAGTGTAAAGTGTGTGTGCTTGTATCTTTACATGTGAGCATGTGAGGCTGTACATGCATGTATATAACCTGCACACGTTCACAACCTTAGTGCCATTTTGAAGGAGCAACTAGGGAGTGAGCATGCATGATCAGAGTCATTAATTGTATATAAGTTACCTAAGTTACAGTCTATAGTCAACAATAGTAAAGTGTTTGTGTATAATAAAGCTGCTTGAACAGAACCCATGAATACTTGTTTATTTGTGTCTCAACATGTAAGTGATATGGTGTCAGAACCGGGATGGAAGAGAAAAGAATATTCTGAGTTATGAGATATAAAGATGACAGTGAAGGTAAAACTGAGAGAAAAAAGCACAAACATAACCAGAAAGAATCAAAGGTAATGAAAAATAAAATGAATTATTTACTCGATGTGAAAGACAATAAAGGGGCATTACAAGGGCACAAACTGCAATATCAGACAAGCAGAAAGTATGAAAAGTTTGTTAACTAAAGAAAATGTTTAAGATAAAAGTATTTGATGAAATGATTAACTGTAAAGCAGAAAATGAGTATGTTTAAGGCAGAACAAGGGTATTTGAGGCAAAGTTGATCATGTTTAGAGTAAAATGAGCACAAGAAAAGTATTCTGAGCATGAAAAGGGCTTAAATGAGCAAAATGATTCCAATAGGAAAAGAAAAGGACACATTAAGTGAAAATAAAGCAAGGCGATGGCATGTGTTTGGGCAAAGTACTGTATTTGGGCATAACTACGACTTCGTATTGTATCAAGGGCATGACTAAAGTTATTCAAAGTATCTCAGAGTGTGTAAAAGTGCTTACAGTGTGTGTTTATTACTGTGCATGCATTTTGAAGAGTTCATTGTATGCAAAGTGCAACTATTTAGTGCAATCCAATCAAAGTATAGCTATTTCAAAAAGTTCTTGTGCTGGGTGTGTCTATTCACAAAGTGCTGCCATTACGGAGTGCTTCTTGTACTGCAATGAGTTGCCTAGCAAGGTATTGCCATTTTGGGGACATTTCAGTGTATCGAATATAGTTATTTGCAAAGTGCAATTACTTCAAAGGTTATTGAGTTGTGGATAACAGATGTTCAATTTATTTGTATTATACAGTTGCTTGACATGTTCTTACACCAATAAGAGGTGCTTTCTTTTAAAAGATGACATTACAAGAGTATTACAGTGCTCTTGAATTACTCATTCGCATCATAAAGTTCTCGAATGTTTCTTAAAATTATGACTTTAGCAAATGATGATAAATTATTTTAGCATTTATGCCTTTACCAATAATGTTCTGAAAGCATTGAGAAGTTATTTCACAAAGTTCAGTAAAGTATCAAAAAGCTCGAGAAGTTTGTTTTGCAAAGTTCAGCTATTCAAAAGTATTACAAGTTTGTTCATTGACATAATTCCGATAAGTCCAATGAAAATATAAGTTCAGAGCATGAAGGCGTTGGACAAGTTCTGTTTATGCTAGGAACTTCTGCATATGTGTATGGGTGTATATTCATGCTTATTTGCAAATCCCATCACTGGTATTTGTTAATATGGCAGATGGATTTTGAAAACCCCTACCACTTGTGTTTGCTCAGAATATAGCAGAGAACTAAAGAATATTTGAGCAAGTGTAGAATATTTTCATACAAGCAGTTTATGCAAATAGAGATGAATGCACTAGGACATTCACTTTGCTAAACCTAGTGGGGTCAAAGACCATAGAAAGAGTGTGTTCATTTGTGTATGCACCAGCAGTGTATGAAGGAGAAGGTGCAGACTGCCATATTGTTGTACAAGCTGAATCAAGGGAAGCCCCTGAGTGTTTACAGTGGAAGTTTAAAGAAATGTGCAATCCCCAGATGAATGTTACATTAGAGAGGTATTTGTTTTACACAAGAGATCAGAAACCATGGAAAACATTGCAGCTTATATAACTGACTTGAGAAACAGGGCCAAGACGCGTTCATTTGATGATCTAAAAGATATGATAAAGGACAGGCTTGCATGTGTATCAGTAGTGCTGCTGTGAGAAAGATTTTCTTCATGACAGTGATTTAATGTTGAGTAAAGCCACAGATATTTGTCAAATCTATGAGGTGACAAAGAAACATACACGTATGCTTACGAGTGACAAAAGTATGGTTTCAGTTCACTCCAAAGCACAAGTAGACAGCATACATCACGTGATTAACAAGAACAGGCCTAAGCATGTGGCAGCTACAGGATTTTCTAGAAAGTTCTAGGAAAAGTGCAAGTTCCAGAGCCAGCTCAGTGCAACACAAACATGAATCAGCAAAACCCAAATCTAGCTTAATTGTTAACTGTTGCAATTGTGGTGCAAATCATGAGTCTAAAAGAGAAAAGTGCTTAGGATTTGGTCAGCATTGTCACAAGTGTAAGAAATGGAGCCATTTCCAAATGTTTTGTAAATCAAGTAAGCCTCATGTAGTTCTAAAGAAAGGATGCACAGAAAAGCAAGTTGATCAAGTAGAGCCGAAACAGTCAGCTTTCTATGTAAATGGTGTATCAGTGTTTGGTGAAAGAGTTGATACAGTAAACTTATTAACAAGAAGACACTGGGTCAAAGTGTAATGTTATATCAGCAGACACATTTGCAAGAGTGAAAACTAATGAACAACTCAATGTAACCAGTAGTGCGAGACTTGTTTCTTATGGAGGTGAAGAAATTCAAACCGAAAGTTCAGTGATACTTTCATGTTATTTGGCAGAGAATTGTTACAACTTGTTATTGTACATAGTCCAAATACCAATGCAATCTTTATTGAGTCTCAAAGATAGTTTAAGAATGAATCCCCTTTCTTTTGTTCATCATGTAAGTGCAATTCAGAGTTCCAATTTCTCCGAAGCCATTTTCTCAGAATATGCTGATGTTGTTGATGACAAATTAGGCACGCTTCCAGTTGTATATTCCATGAAGTTAGATCCTGAGATTACTCCTGTGGTCAGACCAGCAAGAAGAGTTTCGATAGCTATACAAGTTTAAGTAAAAGCTCAGCTGGATAAAATGGTACAGCAAGGTGTAATTTGTCCAGTCACAAAACCAACTGTCATCCACGGTAGCCACTCACAAAAAAGGCTCAGATGAAATCAGAATGTACATTGACTCAAGAGATCTGAACAAAGCATTAAAAAGACCATATCAGCCAATGCTCACAGTTGAAGAAGTTGCAGCTCTAATGCTAAATGCCACTGGATTTTCTGTTTTGGATGCAAAGAGTTCATTTTGGCAAGTAATGCTAGATCAAAAATCCTCATTTCTAACTACTCTTGGCACTCTGTTTGGCAGATGCAGATTCCAAAGGATGCCATTTGGAATAAATTCTGCAAGTGAAGTATTTTAGTCTGCAATGGAACAAAAGTTTTAAGCTTATCCATTTGCCATAATAGTAGGCAATCTGTTGGTTGGAGGCAATGGTGAAACAGAGCATGACAGAAACCTCAAGAAAGTTCTCAACAGAGTACATGAAGGAACTTAAGGCTCAATCCTCTGAAGTGCAAATTTAGACTTCCAGAAGTTATGTATGTAGGTTATTTGTTTACAAGTACAGGCTGGAGACCAGACCTGACCAAGCAAACAGCTATTCTAGAAATATCAGCACCAGACAATGTACAAAGTTTAGAGCATTTTCTGGGCATGGTCAACTATTTAGGCAAATTTATACCAGACCTCAGTGACTTAACAGCATCTTTGATAGAGCTAATATGCAAAAATGATGCATGGTCATGGTTGGAACATCATCAGAAGGCATTTAAAGATCTTAAGCAGAAAATTGCCACCCCACCTACGTTAAGATACTATGATGTGAGCAAACCAGTTATTCTTTCCTGTGATGCTTCAAAATTTGGCCTAGGTGCAGTTTTTCTTCAAGAGGGCAGATCAGTAGCCTATACATTTAGGACACTAACTCAAACTGAGATGCAGTATGCTGAAATTGAGGAAGAGCGTTTGGCTCTAGTACTTGTAAGCTACAAGTTTCATGATTATATTTATGGTTGAGCTATTCAGATTGAAACTGATCATCAACCTCTAGTTACTATTCTAATGAAGCCTATGCATTCTGCTTCAGCAAGATTGTAAAGACTGATGCTCAAATTGCAAAAGTACAATTTCAAATTGGTCTACATTAAAGGAAAATTGCTTTATCTGGCTGATACCTTATCCATATCTCTTAGAATTAGAGCAGACAGCTTGATGCTGAGACTTTTGATTTTGATGTGACATCAGTGCATGATTTTTCCACCCCTAGACTTGACGAGTTAAGAGTTAAGAGATTGATCCAGTTTCACAGAAGCTCAATCATTATATTAATGTCAGATGGCTGCCAAAGCAATCTAGTGTATCACCTGAGGTGCAAGCGTATTTTCCTTACAGAGATGAATTGTTGAGGGAAGATGTCATTATTTTCAAAGGGCCAAAAATTGTTGTTCCTGCTACCTTACTAAAAGAATATATTCAGATTTTGCATTGTGGTCACCCAAGATCCTCATCCACTAAGAGAAGAGTAAGAGAACTGGTATTTTGGCCTTCATTATCAAAAGACATTGACATAATTCTTTCTTCATGTTCAGTATGCAATAGTACTAGACCGCATTTGCAAAGAGAATGGCTTCAGCTAAGTCCAGTTCCTGAACTACCTTGGTCTACTATAGCAACTGATATCTTTGAGTGGAATAATCAACACTATTTAGTTTTGGTAGACTCTTATTCAAATTTGAGATTGATCTAATGCCAAACTTAACCTCAGCTGCAGTTATTACTAAGTTGAAACATCATTTCTCAGTTCATGGTAGTCTACACAAACTTTTTTCTGACAATGGTACTCAATTTGCTAGCCAGTTGTTTCAGAAATTTGTAAAAGAATGAGACATTGTACATGTCACTAGTAGTCCTCAATTTTCTCAGTCTGATGGTCTGGCAGAATAAGCAATATAGAGTGCAAAGCAGTTACTTGAAAGGTCAAAGCATGACAATACCGATGTAATCTTGAATTTTCTTAATCTCAGAAACATACCACATGATGATATTCTTGGCTCACCTGCTCAAAGACTACTTTCCAGACAAACTAGAACTACACTACCTATTTCTTCAAGTTTGTTGCAGCCTAAATTCTAAGAACACTAAAACCATCCAGGCTCAATTGTTTAAGAAATGTAATAACCAGAAATCTAGATATGGCAGATTGAGCAGATTATCTCATCCACTGAGTGAAGGAGAAATGGTATGATTCCAGACAACAAAATGTTTTGATCAAATAGGACAGATTACAGGCATTTGTGCAGAGCAGAGATCTTACATGGTAAATTTAAAAGGAATGGAGTATAGGAGGAATCGCAAACATCTTCTTCTTGTACCAGAACCATCATCACCATTGCAGCCACAACATTGTATCTGTGATGCAAACTTTAAACTGAAGAGTGAGTCAGACACTGTTTCCAGACCAAAATGTGTTCTAAAGTCTGATTCTATTCCAGAAAGTGATTTGAACATTCCACAAGTCAACCATTTTGCAGAAACTGTCCCAGTTGCTAAATCTAATTTCCAGTTTTATGTCACACGATATGGATCAGTGTCTAAATCAAGTGTGAAATACACAGCAATGTGGACTGTATTGTACATACCTATCTGTTTAATATTGTATAATGCATGTCTATAGATTACCTGTGATTTCTGCATACCAAACAGTCTGATAACAATTGTATGGTCTATTTCTCAAAGATGGAGGATGTATATCAGAGTGTAAAGTGTGTGTGCTTGTATCTTTAAGAAGCATGCAAGGCTGTACATGTACATAAATAACCCGCACATGTGCACAACCTTAGTGCCATTTTGAAGGAGCAGCTAGGGAGTGAGCATGCATGATCAGAGTAATTAATTGTATATAGGTTACCTAAGTTACAGTCTATAGTCCACAGTAGTATTGTGTTTGTGTATAATAAAACTGCTTGAACAGAACCCAGGAATACTCATTTGTTTGTGTCCTAACATGAAAGCGGCACATGCTAAACAAACAAAAAAAAGAATAAATTGGGAAGGAGGGAGGGCGGGTAACAATTTCATGCCAAAATGCAACCCTCCTAACAGTAACACTCCTATAAAACTCTTAAGTTCTACCCTACATCTATCTTATTTCGCCTCTAAAGTCCTTTCACAAATTAACCCTTCCCTTTCCAAATAACAAGCCTATCTCTATTCTCTAAACTTAAATCCCATACCTAAAATACACCCCACTCCATTTAACTCTCTATACCCTTGCCACAAGATGTCCCTGGAAAATTGGTTTGTTCCCAGACCTCATTTGTAGCAGTCCCCTTCAATAATACACATTACAAAGACTGAAATTCAATTACCTTTATTAATTTCAAACATAACGTTATTACATCATTTCAGTATTAGTGGAAATACAATGACCAAAACATTTGAAATTGTAAAATCCACATAATTTACATCAGGGCAGTGTGCCACGCTCACCCTACTCAATAAACATTGGCCATACCTCCGCTCACTTATTTTATTAGTCTAGCATTTCCAAAAAAGCAGTGTCCATACCTCTGCTCACTTATTTATCAATCAAGCAGAATCCTACCACTTACTTTTATCCTCCCAAAATAATTACAAAAACCCCAACACCAAGAGGAGGAAGCAGAAAAGGAACAAGCCTGCCCCTCTTCTCTTGCAACCAGCCTAATCACAGGCTGCTCCGCCTCTCCTACATAAGAACTTTTACTAAACCTTCCAAAAATAAACTTAAATGTACATTATACTAGTCTAAACCAAACTCACCCAGATGCACCCCATCAGATCTAAACCATAGCGGGTCTCTATCATCAAAATTCCTAGGTTTTACTGTATACATACTCAACATCTCCAACTGTCATGCCAGCCTAAAGTTAGTAAACCTACATGCCCACTTCAAAGCCTTGAAACTATTGGCATGCCACCAACAGAAATGTGATACTATCTCTGACCAAACAATACACATGTCTGGATATAAGGTCCACAACATAACCAAATCCTCTCTTATCCTGTCCACCAAGTGGGTTTTAGGAATTGACCCTAAATCATTACCAGCCAAGTGTACCACCAATGTCCATGGTAATCTCTTTTGTGACCATATCACTTCAATTTCATCCATAAGCTGACTCCATCTAAGACCTCTAATCCTGTACCAGCTAATTAACCACCCCAGATGACACAGACCCAAGTTCTTTCCATCCATCCTAACTGCTGCCCTCTTTGCCGACCAATGGATATACGAATGGCCCAAGATGACAATCTCCTTTCCTGCAAGACAAAACAAAAAAATAATTATTAACTATCAATAACATCTATTGCCTAATAAAAGATAAAAGGGCATTTGACGACCACCTTCCCTCTCTCCAAATGACCTCAATGCACCTACCTTACCTCGCCAGATCTGAAGCCCTACCAATAAGGAAAGAATGAGTTGAAAATCTCTTACCTGGAAAACCCATACAACACAGCGCCCTTCTCATTACATGTATAAACTGATTAACCATTACTACCTTACCCCTTCTCAATCAAAATATCAATTCCTGAGAGATCCCAGCATGAGTCCACATCATTATTGCAGCACAACCCACAAGACAAAGCTCTGCACACTTATCTTTCCTATCAAGTATCTCTATGCCTTTAATTAAAATATTTACTGACCCTGTAAAAAACAAAACATCTCTCCAAATTTGTGACCCAATAACTCTGACATCTGAAATGCTCCAAAATACATCCATAAACACAAAGTAACCCAGAAATCATAGTCCACTGACTCACTGTCCACTAAGGCCAAACCTCTCAATAAAACTCTCAAAACCTGTCAATAGCCAATGCATGTCCATATGCTCTCCAGCTACTCTACCCCATCCTGTCAACATACACCCCACCATCCGGGACTTTGTAAAGTCAAGCAAACTAGCCACGTATACAAATATACTAATTGCTGCCAAATCCACCTTAAGTGATTGTACCACTTTACCCTGCCTCCAAGCCTGAGCCATGTACCACAATGAAAGCTCCTTCAATCACATTCCTTTATCCTCAAGCAACCGCAAAATAAATTTATCAAAATCAATGAATGCCCTACAATACACTTTCCTGTTAGGTATCTCCCAAGAATGCTGCACCAACCTCCTGGTTATGTCAATCTAAGATGTCACACCTACCATCAGCTCTTCCTCCTCCCCTGGGATCAAATGTAGGAACTTGGAAAACTGAAATTGAGACAAACTGACAGCATTCTCATTCCTAACCCCTGCTACATTCACACTTGTGAATGAAAAATGTATTAATAAACTCTGCAAACCTAACTTACGTAACACACACAACAACAATTCAGATCTCGCAGTCTTTGCTTGCAAAACTCACACCACCAACATATTATCTGAGTTAAAAATTACCCATTTTCCCCTCAATCACTCCTGCCAAACTATCAACACAACCCAAACTGGCATTAATTCCAAAAAAGCCAACGTCCCTTTTCCACTCAACCTTCCACTGCACCAGCCAATGAGCCATAAATGATTCTCCTCCAAAAAACACATCCATTCTGATACCCCCAGCTGCATCCATAAACAATTTAAGTTCCCCTTGACCAACCCAGTCCATCTGCCAAAAAAAGATGCCATTAAACAACTTCAGAAAGGATAACTAAAGTGCCCAATCAGCCTGTACCAACTTTTTAATCCTGACCCAAAGATGTTTGCCCTTCCTTCCTTATAGCAAAAAGGACACTCACTAACCTGCAAAAGGTACATCCTTGATGAATTGTCCTACGTGCAAAATTCAGAAACCCCAAAAGCTCCATACCCTTCTGAATCTGCACCTTCTCCTTGGACACCACCCAACCAATCTTCTCCTTCAATCAGGCTATCTTCTGAGCTGCAAGCAAAACAATCCCCGTTCAGCATCCACCAACAATCCTAAGAAATTCAGTGCCTAAATCTTTCAACTTCTGCTTAGCCAGTGGGACTCCCAACTCCTCACACTTCCCTAAAACCTCTGATAGACCTTCAAACACTGCCTCAAACCCCTCTCCTACATTCAAGAAATCATCCAAATATTGCACCCCCCCTCTGCATATCGACCCGCAGCTGCCAAACCCAATGCAGTACTGTGCTAAACTTCTCAAAAGTAGTACAAGTGACTGAACATCTCATTGGTATAGCCTTACCAAAGTAAAACTTGTTTCCTGCTACCATGCCTAATAATGGCCACTCCTTCTCATGTACCTGCAAAAGTCGAAAGGCAGAGTCAATGTCCACCTTCACTAACCACTGATCCTTAAACCCCTAAATACCCTTAGCAACATCATCCAGAGATGCATAGCTAACCTTGCCATCATCAAATGAAATTACATCATTAATGGAGCTCCTTTCAATGTATGACACATGATGAATAAGCTTAAACTCACTGGCCACCTTCTTAGGACCCAAACCCAACTGTGAAACCTTAAAATTCTGAAAGGGGGGGTTATCAAAAGGCCTCAGCAATCTGCCCATCTGTTGCTCCTTCTCCATCAAACCCTCCAAGGACATCTTTCCTCCCCTGTACAGTGTGCAAATTCTTACAAACTACCCCATCCCCAACTACCCTTGATTTAATAGAAAACTCTCCAGAAAAAACCTCAATTATCTCTTCCTTAAGAGAAGAATCAGGAAATTGCTCGAGCATACACCGCAATACCTCAGCCTTAATGGGAGAATAAGCTCCCTAGTTTCCCCTTGCCCCCCAAAAAGACACCCCTTTCCACTACCCTCAAAATTACCCCTAGCTCAGAGATTTTGAAATCTCTGAAAAGAAAAAGAAAAACATCCACATTAACTAAAAATGAAGCTGGAATCACCAAATTTGCCTCCCGCCATTCACATTGTAATGCTGAATGGCTCACCGCACACTTTGAACAAACATGCATGAATTTACATCCTACCCATGGGCAATACCCCATGTTAAAAGCCCATCACACACACCCTTCTCTCCCTACCCTTACCCTTTTCTACCCACCAAGAAAATATCCATCATAGTAGCTAGCCATATGTCTGGTGCCGAACCTCCCAGTGATCAACTGCTTTCTGCTTCTGAAACCTCTGGTCATATCTTAATCAGACAGTTCCTGGCTGCAGACACTGAGCCTCCCAAATCATGATGATATAAGCTAAAAGTGGTAAAGCCAAAGAAGTATCCTTCTCTAGCCAAAATTGCCATATAGTAGACAAAACCCAATTATTCCCACACCTTTGGTCATATCCTACCTACTCTCTTCCTCGCCAATGCTGCTAACACTGCCAAAAGATCCTTGCCATTCACCATCTCTGATTTACTGAATCATTGCAACCCTTCCACATCAATTAATTCAAAGACATCAACATACTCCCCTTTCCAAAACTTCTCCTTAACTGAGGATGGAATATGAGGGGTCAGAAAAACTGTCCCTGCCACTTGCCCCAAACCATGTGAAGCCAAACATTCACCAGGCTATATGCCAAAAATCCAGCCCCACTTTAGAACATGATGCTATGCCCCTTAGAGATGACCCCAAGCTACCTCCTGACACCCCTATGCTGCTCTCCCCATTACCTGTTTCACACTGTCCCATCTCATAACCTTGCTGAGTATTTCTTACCACCCATCCCAGTTGCTCCAATCCCTGATTGACTTCATCTCCAACTATCCCACAATCATTCGCCACACACTCAAGACCTACCCTAAGTAACAGGACTCCCAGCAAAGTATCATTACCTGTCGTTCCATCCTGAGCCACTGAAGGTGCCAGAGAATCCACCCCAGCCACATCTCTCGACTGCCTTCTCCTTTTTACCATGCACTGCCGATCTGGTCTTCCAGGCTGGATGTCACTCTTTCGACTGAACTCATACATATCATCTACCATTCCAGACTCATTAGTAGACACCTCCTGAAAGAGTTCCTCCACCTGCACCACAATAGCCTCCCACCTTTGCCATAAATTCTGCAAATTCGTCATTTGTGACAAAAGAAAGACACATTAAGATTCCAAGAAAAAGTTAAGGCCACTATTAGTGCTTAAATCTAGTTTGATATTTCAGAGAAAATATAAACCTCAGACATTTCTTGTGTGCAAACATTCCTTGGTTTGCAGTGATCTGAACTTATTATGTTTAAAAATCATTTGTTTTCTCAATTTTATTGCACTCTGAGTGTAATATAAGTCTTTGTATGTCTTACCTTATTTTATTTTTGCTTCTGCATCACAAGCCTTAACAATATTACAAAATGCATTTATTCCTGTATTGTTGTTATGGATTATATTTTGTCTCTTGTACAGTAACATCATGTTAATTCAGCAGACAGAAGAGTTTGAAAGGGCAGTGTATAAAACCATTTGGATTCTAGGAGTACATAACTAGGTCAATAAACTCAGAAGACAGTGCAGCCATGCTATCATAGAGCACAGCTCTATATTCACACCTGGGATACAGCTTCTGGTTGCACTGGCCATACAGAAACAGGAGATAAGTAGATAAGGCACATGGAGACCATGTGAAGATGAAATATTCAGTGGTTATAGAGAATGAAGATGAGGACAAAGATTATCTGAAAAGACTGAGCACTTGGTATTTACTCAGAGTAAGAAAGAAGGGATATGAATGTGCCACCATGTCTTGAGTTAACAGCATGTGCAGCTATTCAAAGTGTTCATAGACAGCTAGATGGGGTATGACTGAAGAATGAGGAAAAAAGAAAAGCACACCACTTCATGGGGAGTTCAAGGATGCCCAAAACAGAAGAAAGCTCATTAATAGCCTTTATTGTTCACAGAATACTTACATTTGTTTAATCTTTTAAGCTTATTTTTAAAAAATTCTCTGGAATGCAAGATGTCTGTGGGTTGCTAGAGATGTAGCAATGAGGAACAGACCACACACATGAGGCAATGCTCTGCACACTCTGTGCAAGCCTGCACCAAATCTGAACAACTGAAAGTCATGCATTGCCCTTGAGCCTCCACTCATACCTGACTCACTGCAGCAAATCATTCAAATTCATGAGCATCTTAACACTACCCCCTTTCATGTTCTTTTTTTTTTTTTATCCTTACAAGCATGACTTGCTTGCCCGTGCTTCCAATCCCTCTTGTTATGATCTGCATCAGTCTGTGCATACTTACAAATGACCTTTAGTTGCAAGTACCATATAGCCCACAAAACAACCATCTTTAACATCTCAGTAGAGTGAAAGGAAGCTGCCAACCCATTCCACCACTGCCAATGCAATTCTCCCCAACTCCCAGCCAAATTCTTGAGGCTGCCACTTGGCCTTCCCACACCCCGTGCAAATGACTGCATCACCACACCACCAATGGTCAACCAACATTGCCAGCCAGCAGAGCTCCATGTAATCTCCTGCAACCAGATCATGCAACATGCCCATACACAACCTATCAAACTAACTAAAGCGCTTTTCCCTTCTTGAAAAACTAATTACGCTGGACTGAAGCTAGAGGCGCCCCAAGAGAACAATTTGAAACCAGCATGACTGACCCCATAGACACCAACTACA
Source organism: Protopterus annectens (assembly GCF_019279795.1). Taxonomy (NCBI): domain Eukaryota; kingdom Metazoa; phylum Chordata; order Ceratodontiformes; family Protopteridae; genus Protopterus; species Protopterus annectens. The sequence continues at coordinate 1,875,559,390 of NC_056739.1, forward strand.
AAGAATACAGACAGCCAAAACCATACTCTAAGCCCTAGCTACAATAAGAATTAAACTAATCTGCTAAATATATAACTATGACCACAATAAGCATATAATTGTGACCACAAGCATCCAGGAAAAGAAAATAATAATAAGAAGAAAATAAATCTTGAATCTCACCTCCATGCCCCTTATTATTAATCCAAGGCCTACCTGTACTCTGAAGTACCTTTAGGTTATCTCAGACGTAAGCATACAGTAACAAGTTCACGCCAAAATGCAACCCTTGTTAACAGTTCCACTCCTATAAAATCCTAAGTCCCACTCTACATCTACCTCACTTCCTCTAAAGTCCCGTTACAAATTAACTCTTCCCTTTCTAACTTACAAGCCGATCTCTATTCCCTAAACTTAAATATCTTACCTAAAAAACACCCACCTCCACTTAACTTTCTATATACTTGCCAGAGATGTCCCTGGGCAAATTGGTTTGTTCCCAAACCTCACTTAGAAAAAGTTAATTCTGCCTATCATGGAACATTTGTATTAGGTCACACTTTTATTATAAATCTTTCAGCTTTGATTTTAATGATAGCAAAGGTAGAAGGATGTAGACCAAATAATCCAATAATTACTTCCACAAAATACTTTATTAGGTACGAAAAACAAATACGAACGTGAAATCCATCAAGCGCTTTCGCCTGAAACACTGTCAGGCTTTTTCAAGATATTCACAAACAGGACAATACCTTGCTTTAAATAATACCTTCAATAAGCCTAAATTACAACTTGCTAAAATCAATTAAAACAATCAAATCCAATTAAGGAATTAATTAAACACATTTAAATATGCTTATATACCTATGCCTGCTGAAGACGTTCCAGTAACAAGAACTGAGTTCCGACAAGTCATTTGCCTGCTGACACAGTTGACTAATACGTTGAAAACAAACAACACTGATATTAGCGACCAGATTCCAGATAACCAACAACTGGGGGCTGGGTTAAGAAATGGTTCGGACAAAACAACAACAAAAAATGTAGAACTTCGGAACTTAAATTCCAACAATGAAGGACAGGGTAACGGTGCAGTTTCCAAAAATACAACTAATAATCAACCTTTGGGAGCAACGAAAATAGGAGGAAACAACCAAAATACATTCAACTTCAACGCATGGACTAATAAGCAGTTTGCTTTTGAACAAGGTACTGTTCCGGATCATTTTCCAATGGTTAATGAAGCTGATAGTAATTTTGCATCTTTTAATAATAAATTATATGCTTACAAGACAACGCAACTGGAAATTGATTATTTACACGAATGTATTCGTGTAAAAAGGGTTCCTAAGGGACTCCGTTTTAATAAATTCCCAAACAATGCTACACCAGGGTCTGTACTCTTAAAAGAACTTACAGACCTTTTTGACAGAACGGGTCTTGAAATGACTCAGCTTATGGTCAAGGACTATGAGAACAAAATGGAGACTTTGTTATATGACTTAAATCAGTTAAATGAAACAATTGTTTGTAATGTTAACTTTTCACGTGTTAAAAATGATTATGATGCAGTTTTTCACGAAGTTGACCAATACTGTTGTAGGATTATGGATCAAAAGATCAGAAAATTGGAAAGGGACTTGAATGATTACAAAAATGGTGTTGCTTACCAAACGTTAGCTAAGGGCAGATGGTTTAATAAGCAATTTAATAATAAGACAGGTAGTAGAAATATTAATGTTGGTAATACTACACCACTACCGGAAGAAGTTCCTAGGAGAAGTGAATGTATAGCACAAAAATATAATAATAACAGCAACAACGGTATACACAACGGTAATGCACACCAGGTTTTTTACTTTCCTCAAGGAAGGCAGGGGAACAGTGGGCAACCCCAACAACAGCAGAGATGGGGGAAACCACGGGGATAACTGTTAGTGATGCAGTTATGGAGGCTCCCATAAATGAGGTACATGTTGATCACGTTTCAGTACCTTACATAGTTTCAACAAAAGCTAATTTTACAATATATAATTACATGGAGATGCCCCTACAAGACATACATTCTGAGCTTTTCTCAAAGGGTTTCCACTTTGTTCCCGCTCGACCTATGGATGTTACTAAAAATATTCTGGAATTAAAACTTTTCACTAGGCAATTAAACCTGAACTTATTCTTTAAAGGACAAGCAGGTACGCGAGAATTGTTTAGTAGATCTAGCACCTTTAACCCACCGATGCACCCGGTGGTAAGGATATTTGAGGAATTGGTGGTCAAGATATAAGGAATTATGATTTTAAAATTAACAACAAACCTGACAACTTGTCTCCAGAGTGCTATTCTTTGATCAAATTGTTAAAGGAAGAAGAAGTTAGAGTCATGAAACCAGATAAGGGTGGGGGTGTTGTGTTGATGTATTCAAATGATTACGAGGTAAATATACACAACATTCTGCAAGGTATTGAACAATACAGTTCTATTTCATTGAATGAAATTAATATAGCACACACTAAAATAAAGTATACACTGCAAAACCATCTTTTTCAGGGAGTAATTAATGAAAAATTATACAACTTCCTGTTTGTCAACTAACCCCTCACCCCAGTCATTTTTGGTATCCCCAAAGTTCACAAGGGTTTGTATCCGTTAAAGTTTAGACCCATAGTAGCAGGAGCGGGTAGTATCACGGAACCATTGGGAAAATTTATTGACATATCTCTCAAGACGTTATTAACATCTATTAAGCATATTTGTAAGGACTCATGGGAGTTCCTTGGAAATATTAAAAATGAGTTTTATGAAGAAACTGACTTCTTGGTTACAATTGATGTAGTTGAGTTGTTCCTTAGCATTCCCCATGACATCGGGCTGGAATGGTTTAAGGAAGTACTTATTACACATTCTGATTTTAGTGGAAATACCATTAACCTTCTGGTGGAATTCATGGAAACCATTTTACATAACAATTTTATTTATTTTAATGGGGAAATATTTAAGCAAAGAAAAGGGGTTGCCATGGGCACACCTTGTGCCTCGTCATATGCCAATATTGTTTTATTTTATTGGGAGAATAAGTACGTTTTTACATCCCCATGGGTAAACAATATTGTATATTACCAAAGATTTTTAGATGACATTTGTGTCCTATGGAGGGGTAGTAAGAAAGATCTTAATGAATTTTTGGTACACATTAACAATACTACACGTTTTTTAAAATTCACATTTAGTATTAGTGATTGTTCCTTGAATTATTTAGATGTTCTCCTAACTAAAAATCTTGAAAGTAGTACATTTCAATCATCTATTTTTAGGAAAAGTACATTTTCAAACGCATATCTTCACTTCAGTAGTGGGCACCCTTACTCACAAAAAAAAGTATACTAAAAGGGCAATTCATCAGGGCTTCTAGAATGTGTAGCACGGATATTTTGTTCAACAAAGAAGTAGACTTACTAGTAAACCTCTTCTTAGAAAGAGGATATCCAAGGCAGCTAATTGAGACAATGCTACATGAAGTCAGAAGTAACAGGGAGAATAAATATTTTCCTTTGCTTGGCCTGGGTGGAAGCAGTTTACCCTCGGTTAACCAGGCAGTTCATTTAGGAACACACAGTCTATTTGTGCATACATTTAGTAATGATTCTTCCAAGATAAAGAACACGGTTTTGAAGTACTGGCCAAATTTAGGATTACATGAAGAAACTAGTAGATTTCTACCAAAAGAACCAACATTTGTAATGGCGACAGGCATTAACCTTAAAGGTATTTTTGAGAAACAACAACAGAATTTACCTATGCTTAAAGATTCTAAAACAGGCACATATAAATGCAACGCCTGTAAACAATACCCTCATATAATGAATAGTGGAAGTTATTATATTCCATCAAGGAAGTATAAAGTTAAGTCAGGAGGTTACTTCAACTGTGCATCTAAAGGCATTGTATATTTAGGCGTATGTCAGTTCTGCTCCAGTTTTTACATTGGCAAAACGGAGAGAACGTTACGTAAAAGAATATATGAGCATTTGTACGATATTCAGAAAGGTAAAGAATCTAATGCTTTTTTCAAACATTCTCTGGTTTGTTCAAAGATGTCACTGAAATTTATGATACTCGAACAAGTACCGTTGAATCCGAGAGGTGGTGATTGGGAGGCTAGTTTAGAGTACAAAGAATTGATTTGGCAACTAAGACTTAATGCATCCAAACCACCTGGATTAAATGATACACTTAGTATTAGTAGTGTTTTAAAACGAAGGAGAGCAAGGCTTTAATACTACACTTTCTATGGAGTTGGTGAAGTACTTATACACAAATATACACAAACATACATTTTTAGCCTTTACTCAGTAGTTTGAACAAACATTATTTCCTTTATTTAGTACATTATTATCTGGTTGCCAGAAAGTTTTAACACACTGTTACTTTATTTGGTTAGTATCTTGTATAAGTTTTAAAAGTAGTCTTATCTCGGTTTATTCCACTTTTCACATTGTATTTTTCATATTACTTTTGCATTTGGTGTTTACATAAATTACACAAGATCTAGTCTTTGTTTTATGTATATTGAGTATGCAGTACCCTTTTCAATTTTAAGTAGTTTTGAACATATTTTTACATTTTAACAGATTTTAATACATTTATTAACATTTTACACATTTATAGGTAATCAATTTAAATTAATTAAGTATTTATTTTTCTCATTTGTATTCTTGGATTTGACATATATATATATATATATATATATATATATATATATATATATATTTGAATATAGTATTTAGTACATTTATTAGTATAAAGACTTAGTATTTGACATTAATAATTAATAATTAATAATGTATAATTTATATTCATATTTATTAACTTATAATTACACTTATGTGTATATGGATATGTATATTGATATACATATTCACGTAATTTATAGGTATTTATAATTATTTATATTTTTAGATGTATTTACATTTACTTAATTATACATTTACATATTTTTACCAGATTTTACAATTTTAAAATCAATTTCAAGTTTTCAAAGTAGTGAAAATATGTTATGTATTTTAATAGCTACATGTTTCACAGTATATTCACAATACATTTTCAGGGTTTATTACATTACATTTATTTTACATTTCTACATTTTATATTTATATTCATATTTATATTTATATTTATAAATGATGTAAGAAGCATCTTATTAAATGTTTATGTAAAGAAATGTAGCGTTAATATTTTAGAAGTACGATACATATTCCGCGAATGGTTCCCCTAGGTTCTTCAGCAGGCATAGGTATATAAGCATATTTAAATGTGTTTAATTAATTCCTTAATTGGATTTGATTGTTTTAATTGATTTTAGCAAGTTGTAATTTAGGCTTATTGAAGGTATTATTTAAAGCAAGGTATTGTCCTGTTTGTGAATATCTTGAAAAAGCCTGACAGTGTTTCAGGCGAAAGCGCTTGATGGATTTCACGTTCGTATTTGTTTTTCATACCTAATAAAGTATTTTGTGGAAGTAATTATTGGATTATTTGGTCTACATCCTTCTACCTTTGCTACCTTGTGGATTTTTGGGACTTAGTTCGTGTATTTGATTTTAATGATGTTAAAATAAATTTCTGCAGTGCTATCCTACAAAATTAAAACTGTCACTATATTTAATATGTGACTTTAATCCTGGCATGACCTTAAGAATAAGGATGGATTCTTTTTTACTCTAAAGGTGGTATTCATAGTCCAGGGCTTCGCATTTTCATAGCAGTGATCAACAAAGAGCAGCTCTATGAGGTTATGCAAATCCCGGACTATCAAGATGACTACTGAAATGTGGAGGACGTTTTGTGAACATGACCCCCATCAGAAATGTGCAATGTCATATTTCCATGAGGGAAAACTGACCCATTCTAAAACATGATCAAGATCCCAAATTAGTAACATCCTATTGTCCTTTTTCTCTATTGAATGAAGATTATAAATGTTTCACTTCAGTTCTCACAAAAAGACTAAATAAATTCATGCCAAAACTAAAAGAAGATGACCAAACAGGCTTCATCTTAAACAGGAAAGTTCAAGATAATGTCATCAGACTCTTATCCTTAATAGACTTTGCAAATAAGAGAAAGAAAGAATTGTCAATTATTAGTTTAGATTTGGACAAAGCCTTTGACTCTATATCTTGGTCATATTTATTTAAAGTATTAGAAACATTTAATTTTCCCCTGATTTTATAAAACTATTAAACAGTTTATATGAGAACTCGATATCTTAAGTTAAAATTGGAGCTTTTTTATTAGGACGAATTAAAATACTAAAGGGAACTAAACAAGGTTACACCTTTATTATTTGCCTTATCAGTGGAAACAGTAGCCAATTACGTATGAAATAACACTAACATAGTCAGTTTTTCTGTTAGCTCAAACTTTAGCTTGAAAATACAACTCTTTGCTGATGACATTTTATTAACCATTGGAAATAGAGATTCTTCAATAGATCATTACAAGATCTCTAAAAACTTTGAAGAAATTTCAGGTCTGAAATTTAACAATAACAAAACTGAAAATATATTATTAAATAAAAAATGAGTACTGTTCTGGAAAAACATAATAATTTCACTACTTCATATGACCTAAATGTCATTATTTCATTTGACTGAAAACTCATTTGACTGAAACTCATAACACTGACACATTAAAGTAAAAGGTATATGTCCTTTTCCCTACTGTAGTGTGATCCTGGAGTTAGTATATATATATATATATATATATATATATATATATATATATATATATATATATATATATATATATATAGTTAGGGGGGTGTAAGATTTGTTAAGATTACCTGTGGCGATACTTTCCTGTTTTTACAATTGCACACATCTGTGTATGAGCTGGGGAAGTGAGAAACCCAACAAGCTTCTTTCCATATAAGGTAACCACATCATTATCATCATCATCATCATCATCATCATGTGACCTAGATAGTATCTTCAAGCTGCAGACTTAGTAACAGTTCATGGATTGCTTTTTAAGCTGTGCTTTAAATACACCATTTTATATATTTCCTTTCACATATTCCATTTTTATCAGAAAGGCATGTAGAATGCAGCATTTATTTTATTTTTAAACCATTGTTTGGAAAAGTTTTTGAACTGATGGAGCTGTAAAGCATCAAGTTGACTTTTTTTTTTTTTTGCTTTGTAACTTGAAAGAAGGTAACATTTTTACAATTTATTACAATTTCTTCCTACTTACAGCACTTTCATTTTGGGCCATGTTTAGTAACATCAAGGAGATTCTTAAAGATGGCCCAGAAATAGTGTAATCAAAATTCAGTCAGTTTTATCTGTATACTTAAATGAGTTATAATCAGTTTTCTGGTAGCAATGGAAACATTTTTACCAGAAAATCTTCCAAATGTACAATAGCCAGTGAAACAGAAATAAGGCAGCCCTGTGTCACATTTAACTCTTATTAACATCAAAGTGCCTTTCCTCTTACTTGTATCCCTCAAAAATATAGAATAATAAAGCAATAACCCATGGCTGATTGTGGGTAAATATAGCATTGCCCACACCCAGCCATAGGTTATTGCTAGTATACAATAACATTATTTAAGAAAAAAAAATTACTTTAGTTAAATGATATCCTTGTATAATGGCACTATGGTGTTCTTCCACTTTAATTTTATGTCTTGGGCTTGCTTGATGTCCTGCTTATTTCCTGTGATTACACAGTACAGTGGTTTGGAAAGAAATGTAGTGGGAAAGGTGTCCGTAAGCTACTGTGTCAGGTACACTTTTCATTTCTTTTTTTTTTTTTTTTTTTTAACAAACCTGATTCTTCTTGATTGCATAACATCATGGCTGACTTTGTAGCTTACAAACATCTTCCAAATCTACAATGTCGTTTGTTGTCTGAAAGCATACGTCTTTGCCTCTTAGAGCAAGAAATCTGGATAAAGCCATAAATAATGGGGGAATAAAGGTCCGAAAGTAGGGACGGTTTTTAAGTATCACTGTTACAAATTAAGGAGGTTGAATAACAGATTAACAGGTTTTACATTAGCATTAATTTCCTAAAGGGTATGAAGTCTGAAACTCAAATGTCTGTAATTATTTTCTAACTGTAACTTTCAATGATTTGCCAAAAAAAAAAAAAAACAGACACACACTTTTATGAGAAACAGACCAAAAAATCTGAAGCAAAAATCTGGGCTTTCTGTGAAAACATGTACAGATGAGAGTTATGGCTGGAAGTTGTATATGCAATAAGAAAATCTGTCTGCTCAATGATGCTTTAGTGGCCAGACTTTCACCATTGGTATATTTTTGATTTACAACAGCCACCCTGGTTGGGCTGACCAATCAGCGTGTTTGTTTTTGAATGGTAATGGACAGCCTTTGTATAATAATGAGTCAGTCATATTTACAAGATTTGACTGAAGGTCATTTGTGTTTATTAAAAAAAGCAGAAAATTAATTTACAATGGTAAATAGAAACTTTTGTCAGAAAAAAAAATTGTCTATATTCATTCTTATCCTAAATACAAGGAAAACGTGTGTTAAAAATATTAGGTTGCAATACTTTTTCATAGCATCTAATATTGAATCGAAATATTTTTGTGAAAAGGAGAACTTTGTACTTTAAGTGAGATATGGATTCCAAAATATCATCACAGTCAAGTAGATGACCTGTGCACAGTGTGTATTGTAGGCAGTCAAGATATTAGCCATAAAAATGAATCATGCTAATGTTATGCTGGTTTATACAAACAGGTTCCCACATGAATGCAGTAGTAGAAAGCATAAGTGTACCATGAGAAGGATTCAGAAACATATTCTGACATCAATGTCTTACTTAATGCTCAGCGTGTTTCTTTTATGCTGTGTGCAGGGTTGCGAGAAAGACACCATTATAATGGTAGGACATTAAAACAGTATGTCGCATCCACACATACAGTGGTTGGGAATGATTTTGTGTGTCTGCATACCACAGACTGACAGTCCAGTGTAGGATATTGATTTACTCTTCTTTCTCACTGCATTATAACAGCTTTCTAGCTCTTGTAATACTGGTCTGTTGGCACTGGAAACACAAGATAAAATATATCAGCATTTTTATTGAGTATATATGCAGATCAGTATGGATTTCATTTAGCAGTGTTTTTTTTTTTGTCCACAAAGGCATAGAGACTGGCAATTGTCACTCAGGTCACAGCAGAGGAAGCTTTCAAATGTGGTAGCCATTCTATGCTTAGCTGAACTCTGGGGGTGAGTTTGATTCTATATGTTACTCACCATTTTGTAACAAACCAGCATTTTGCGGACCTCATATACACACACTCACACACACACACATGTATATATATATATATATATATATATATATATATATATATATATATATATATATATATATATATATATATATATATATATATATATATATATATATATATATAATATATAATATATATATTTGTTCTTTACATTTGATATTGAAAAACTTATTTATTTATTTATTTATTTATTTATTTAGTATTTGTTCACTGGGAAAGTCCGACTTGGAACAAAGCAAATTTTTTGTGGAGCCTTGGGGAGAAATGCTCCAGACACGTCTTTGTATGAGTTTCCTTTGTATTTATAAGTATATCATATATTACTTTGCCTCCTGTTCTTCTAGTTTTGTGAATCTCTCCCAGCAGGATTATTCTGCCTATGAGCATCATTTGCATAACTGAGCCATGTGGGTTGGGGTTGAAGTAAGTGTCAGCTGCTGTAAGTATTGTCTTCATTTCTAGAAGGCTTGTGAACTGTTTACAGCTCAGTTAAGCACTGTCTTCTGTGTACTTCCTCTTTACAGCTGTTGCCCACATTTATAAAACCGAATAATAATCTCCAGGTTTACTAAAAAATCTAAACTCATATGACCTTCACTATCAGTGCGTATCTACCTAATTTTTTTTTTAAGGGACTCCATATATACTCTGAAAGCAGTGTCACAGCATGTCTGACTCCTTGATTATTCAATGCCCAGCTGGACTCTGTGTTTGTTCAGTACATCACTGGAGTAGAAAATAGGAGATGACAGAGGAGGTAAATGAAAAAATGTTGGACTAGTCTTTCATAAAAAAAATAATAACTACCATTATTGACAGCTTTGATAAAGGGGAGTTCTGAATAGAAGCGCTGGATAGCATAACCCTGAATCCATTGTGATAGCTACTCTATGTCTATAGAGAAAATATTGATAATTTTCGAAGTTATGGTATTATGTTAGGGATATAAAATATCACAGCATAAAAGTTTAGTTGCTGTCAAAACTTTTTATGATAACATTCTAATACCTTGATTTTATGTCTTCATTTTAATTAAGAAATATTTCAGAAAAGGATTTCACATTCTGAATACTAATCTCATATTAATCTGTTAACGTAGAATTGATATGAATTCTAACAATTATTAAATCCTCAAGATCTGCATTGTTATTCTGGAGTAAAATATAATAAATTATAAAATGATATAGCTGCATTCATTAAATGCAGTCACGATGGTTAACTTTTGTGAATTTTGTAGCATTCAACATCTTGAGTACAAAGAATTTTTAACACTATTTGCTGAACATCTTTTGTACGAATGTCTGAACCTCTTTCTGAAGTTGAGTTCACAAGAGTTACATTGATTTCAGCATTCAGGATAGAACTGTACATGGGTTATGCCATAGCTAACATCTGGCAATGCTCTGCACACAGCAAGATGAACATCCCAGATACAAAACATTGTCACAAGGCTAGTAGTAACAAGGCTACTATGGTGCACCAGAAAATATTTTTTTGAAATTCACTGTTATATTTTTGGGATGGATTTGTTTGTAAGTGGACGAGAACCATCAGCCAGATATTTTATATCATATTAATAAAGGAAAAAGAAAACCAAAAAGTAATCCATGCCAATCACATTACTGCAAACATAAAGCTATGAGATATCTGTGTGTTGCTCTTTCAAATTAAAAATGTGTCACTCATTCAATGAAAGTGCCCTGGCCACAAAATATGGTAACATAGGATATAAAATCTACACCAGATTTAAACTTTGGAAACTGGCCAAATCACTTGCATCACATGTAAAATTCTTTTTCTGCCTTATATTCCAAGATATGTCTTGCACTGCTACAAACTGTATGGGTTGTTATTATAGGTTCATTGGCGTATACCAGGCTAATGATAGCTCTGACCATTATAAGCCTAGCCATGCATCTCGAATATATCCCACAAGCTGTTTTAAGCCTTAGACATTACCTTAAGGGGTATATTTTATTTCATTTGCATTTGTTTACCATCTCCATGGACCTTTTTTCAGACACAGCCCAAAAGCAGTGTCTGGTTAACTGACTTTGCTCAGAGATATGCAGATAGGCAATGGGAGCTGAGGGAATCAAACCTTGGATCACTGGACCACAGGAAACTGCTTCTTAACAGCTCCTTAATCCTTTGTGCCAACTGTTATTGTCTTCAGTATAGATCTCCCTATTGTGTTGCTACAATAGGCCAGGAAATGAATTCAAAATATTCAATGAATCCTAGAAGCTATTGTTCCATGCAGTCTTACATTATT